>NC_043978.1:45044130-45373630 GCF_902148855.1 Sphaeramia orbicularis
ACGATGTTAGAACTGTTTGTGCTTGTGGTTTTTGAACATGTTTTTTGGTTCATATTTGTCTTGCTATGCTAACAGTGTGTGTAAAAACTCCCCAGCCCAGTTGTTCATCCACCACCATGGGAAAGAAGAGTCGGGTGAAGACTCAGAAGTCAGGTTCAGGAGCCAGTGCTGTGGTTTCCCCAAAGGAAATGATGAACCTCATCTCTGAACTGCTGCAGAGTATGTTTACATTCAACTTCTACACCCACCTCACCTTCACATTGCAGCCTTTATGTGTGGAAAATGGAAACATAACAGGATATGAGCAGCGTACAGTCAACCATGTACTTCTCAAGTTTATTTAGGTGCTTGTAAAATGTCTTAAATAATGTTCTATTACAGGGTGATTGGTGTTCTTAAGGTAAACTGTTGATTTGCAGGTGGTAGTAGTGATCTACACTATATGGACAAAAGTATTGGGACACGTTGAATTCAGGTGTTTCTTTTCTGGGATACAAAACAATAATGACAAATGTCATATTATAGTTTTATATTGTAATAAATATTGCATTAATATATATTGCAAATATATTGCAAATTGCAAATATTGCATTGCATTGTTTAGTTTTGTTTACATTGTTATGTTTGTTTCCAAAATGCCTAGTAGATTGTTTTTACTTAATTTCTCTCAACATTGATTTTGTTTTTTGTTTTGTTTATCTATGGCTATGATTTTTATTTGCTCTATCTCTACATTTCTAAAATATTTTTCATGCTCTGCCTTTGACCTTAAATAATAATGTTCTACCACAACTAACATCTACTTTCTTCACATCTTCCATGAAACTTTGAGGAAATATTGATGTTTCTATCTCATCTCATCTCATCTCATGTTTCTTTCTATCAATCTTATGAGCTGTAGCCATTATATGTCCCAATATTTTTGTCCATATAGTGTGTATTTACAGTTCAGACTGATTTAGCGACATGTTGTGGTTTTAGTATGTCTTCTTACAAGGAATACAACTGAAATGTGTGCCATCATATTCATATAGGTCCATAAAAGGGTTTGCATCACTTGTCAAAGACAGAACAACAGATCTAGCTTTACACTGCTGTTTTTAAGCTTCTTTGTCTCAGCTGAGGTGTGTTTGGCTGTGAGTGTGTGTGATCTGTTTAAGGTGTTGTTATCAGGCTGTGTTTCTTCAGAATGCAGCAGTGCAGCACCCTCTGCTGGTAAAGAATGGGAGGAGTACACTCAGATCAGAGGCCTGGTGGAGAAGATCCGCAAGAAGCAGAAGGGTGATTACACACACAGATACTTAACTTCTCCCTTTTTTCATTAACCCTTTAACCCCTGAGGCATTATTTCAGTGAAAGGGGCTACTTGGAATTTGCGTATGTTTCGGTGTCATAAAAGCTGCTGTGAGTATGTGCTTGTGTTCTTTTTCTTAAGTGGTTTTGTTTACTGCGTGTTTTAGGGTCAAAACAAGGTGGAGTAACTGAAAAAGACAAAGAGAGGAATTGAAGTTTGACAGGTTTTTACTAAATAATGCACTCAGAATGTACATCAATAAGAGATTTAGGATGTTGAACATGAACTGTGAACTAGAACACACTGAACAACAAGTGTTTGAATTTCAGCCCAGCAGTTTTTTTTTTTTGGGGGGGGGGGCTCTTATTTTCTAAATCAGTCCAGCTGCTTTTTGACACCTGGTTGAATTCCAAAAAGCAGTTACAAGGTTAAAACTCAGTAAAAACACAGTAAAAAAGGAAAATCACTACAACATTGCAAACAAAAGTAAAAACAAAAAAACACAAGGAAAACAGTATTAAAAAAAAAAAAAAAAAAAAGCCCAAACTGTCTTATTTTTTTATAGCAAGTCGGTCTCACTCACTGCTCTGTGTTCTTCTCCCCATTCCACAGGTGGTGGGGGGGTGCACTAAGCATGCTCAGATGTCTATGGAAAGTACAAGGTCTATTCTATCAGCACATTTTGAAGTTTTTCTTATTGAGCAAACGGTTGAATATTTTTGAATATTTCAAATAAATAATACATTCAGAACGCTCACCACAGACACGTTAGGGGTTAAAGGGTTAAGAAAATTCATACCTCATTGAATGTACAATTACATATAAAGGTTAATGTTAATATCAACTGTATGTGTTCAGGAATGTCCATAGTGTTTGAAGGCAGCAGAGAGGACTACTTCTCAGATCTGATGGCCTGGGCTCAGGAGAATGGGGCTTCGTGCGACGGCTTCACTGTGGCCGACTTTGGGGCAGAGGGTTATGGTCTGCAGGCCACCAGAGACATCAAGGTGAGCTCAACACTAAATAATGAAACAGACAGCAAAAACAATCCTACTGCTGCATTACTATTCTGTACACCACACCGTCATCATCATAGGCCTCAATTTACCATATTTCAGGGCTTTTATTTACCCCCAGCTGCAGAAGGTACAAGGCCTTTATTTGAAAGAGGATAGTGTTGGAGTTGGACCTTTATTTATCATTTCCTCTGTTTTGATAAGTACAAATGGTCTTCATTGGTGTGAAATTTTCTTTTGATCTGCTCCTGTGTGTGACTATAAGTACCATTTACAAATACAATACTTCTTTTAACCTTTTCATACTGAAAGAGCTTGATTGTGTCAGTGGATATTTTTATTTATTTAACCTTTATTTAACCAGATAAAATCCCACTGAGATCAAGATCTCTTTTACAAGGGCAACCTGGCCAAGAGGTCAGCAGCACACACCATGATGAAAAACATGTTGAAAGATTGGTGATAAAAATAAATTTTAAAAAAGGCAATTATTTAGTAATAAAAGTAATAACAAACAAGTAAAAACAACATTTTTTTAAAGAATGTAGAAACCATTCATAGCTTTTACCAGCAGGTTTTGTCTTCCTGATGTGTTAATACTATACAAATGACAATTCAATGAAATCATGAGACACACACACCTGCAGTGACTGAAATTAGACAATAACTCTAGATGAGTGACATGAGTGATCTATAACAGCAAAGTGGTGAAAGTAGCTCGATAATATTAACCTATAAAGACCCAAACATCCACTGGTGACCAAAAGTATCTACTGATCTGAACTGTTTAATTCCTGTTGATCCATTAATCCTATCAATACATGTAAATAATTGGTGTAAAATACAGTTTGTTGTCTTTTCATGGTCATCAGATATGACCCATTTGGACGTTCAGAGGCTCCATAGTTACCGTGGAAACACTGTCATCTTCTACAACATTGATTCACCAGTAAAACCCATGGAGTTGGATCAATGACAGTGGATGGACACACTTGTTTTAGGTTCAGTTAATGATAGATTTTACAGAAAAAGTCATTTTTTTTCTATTTTTGAAGTAATAACCCCCAACTTAATCTGAGCTTTAATGAGCGTCCACATAATCAATAAATTAAATATAAGAAAATACCTGATTTCCTCTTAAAATGCAAAATACAGAGGATAATATTATCGTAAGTGGTGATAAATCACGTAAGAAAGGTTAACTACAGAGAAAAATTACTTTGGGAACTGCCACAAATTAGCACTGGGTCTTTATGGGTTAAAGAATTTTTGCACATTTTGTTCTTTTTTAACTCTCTTGTATTTGACAATCAGCTTTTATTTTGTTGGTGGCAACCTCACTTACTCCTATAGACCAAGGTTGTAATTGACTCCTAGTTTTTATTGAAGGAAATACAGTAGTTACAGCTATTGTGATGTTTAAGTATATGCATGATGGTAAGTGTCGTCTGTATAACGTGATATAGTGACAATGTAATGTCTCATGTGGAAGCTACAACACTGATATTTTACAACTGTCATATCCTTTTAATCTCTCACATCATAGTCACGAATCGCCAAGGAGATTTCCGCTCATCTATTAATACTATTGTCAACACAGTTCTGTTGAATAGGTCATCAAACCGTTCCTTTTCCTCCTTTGTAAGATTGTTGTGAATGAACAATAAGGCTAGTTTTTTAGAGGCTTTATCTTTTGTACTTCCTTATGAGCAGGAGTTCCTCAAACTGAACCAAGCAGCCGCTGAGTGAGTTTGTACAAACAAGCAAACTTCATAAAATGCAACTGTGAGAGATTTAGAGTGAAAACACAGAGATTTTGCTTGAGGCCTCCTGTGTTGAATAATAGTCTGTCTGTTTTTGTGTTTGCATGTGTGTGCAGGCAGAGGAACTGTTTCTGTGGATTCCCAGAAAGATGCTGATGACGGTGGAGTCGGCCCAGAACTCTATACTCGGTAAGGACTTGAAATGATGAGGAAATCATCAGCTCTGACGCAAACAGAAAAAAAAATATAATCAAACAAGGTGTTAAGACCTAAAAAAATCTCCTTTATCATTGTTGTATTCTAAACAGCATATAATTGTTGTGTCAGTAGTATATGAATGAATACCCGTCCAACACAGAGTACAGTTTATCTCTGGGGTGTCAAACTCATTTCAGTTCAGGGTCCACATTCAGCTCAATAGGATCTCAAATGGGCCAAACCAGTAACATAATAACAGTGATAAAACTTAAATTACATGATGAAAAAGTTTACATCTATAAAGTTTCCGTAAAAATCAGATTAACATGAACAACCTGAAATGTCTTTGGAAAAATAAGTAAAATTTTAACAATGTTATGCCTCAGTTTATCATTTACACATGTACATTATAACTTACAGATCACAATGGATCTACAAATACACAAAACGTTTAGGGACAGGCAGAATATTGTTAAAATGGGACTTGCCACTAACTTTTCTTAAGACATGTCGGGTTATTCACATTTCTTTGTAAAAGGATAGTTTATATATATAAACATTTTAATGTAATTGTACTTTTTTACACTAAAACAAAGAGAAACATTTGTGGTGGTTATTATGAGAGTATTTTACTGGTCTGATCCACTTCAGATCACATTGTTCTGTATGCAGAATCTGAATTAAAATGATTTTAACATCCTTGAGTGTTTAATCTCTTTAGTGTAATTTTTGCCTTTTCACAAATTCATCCCACGGGCCGGAGTGGACCCTTTGGCGGGCTGGTTTTGGTCTGGGGCCGTATGTTTGACACCTGTGGTCTGTCTGGGGTGGTTTTTATCACCAGATGTGTGTGCCTGTTTGGCTGTTGTGCGCCCATTCATTCACCTCAGATGTTGTGTAAGATTGTCAGAACTTTTCCCAACTTTGTGTAAATGTTAACGTTTAACCCAGCAGCTGTCTGGGGTTTTCAGTTTACTCAAAGCAGCGGTGTGAGTTCATGTAACCTCTGTTTCCAGGTCCTCTGTACAGTCAGGACCGGATTTTACAGGCTATGGGCAACGTGACGCTGGCCCTCCATCTCCTGTGTGAGCGAGCCAATCCGGCATCATCCTGGCTGCCGTACATCCGCAGCCTTCCACAGGATTACGACACACCGCTTTACTACCAGCAGGAGGAGGTGCAGCTGCTGCTGGGCACGCAGGCGGTGCAGGACGTCTTGAGCCAGTATAAGAACACTGCACGTCAGTACGCTTACTTCTACAAGCTGGTACAGGTGAGAGGACAGGATACACTCACACTCATTCAATAGAGCCAGTGTTTGTTTTGCTGTTCTGCACTTTTTTTTTTAGTAAGGTGATACCAACTCTGATCCACACTAAAACATACTAGGGAACTGTAATGCATTGTAAAGCAGGAGCAGACATTAAGGGGAAACAAACCACAAAATTTGTAAATACACACATTCCTTCTGCAGCCCTCTCCTCTCAGTCCAAATCATTTTCACTTCATTTTATTTTATTTTGCTCATCACCAAATACATGGTATGGAGCACAAACACCATATCATAACAGAAAAAAAAACTAAATATCCAAAAATAAATAAAAAATAAATGCCCTGATGCCGCTGTGGGAATGAATTGACACTGTTCCAAGTGTGTGTGTCGAGTCACAGTCACATCTGACTGAATCTGTTCATTGATCAGTAATTACAGCTGTCAATGCATTGTCATGTCATTCAGTAGAGCCAGTGTGTTTACCTGACAACACCAATGATCAGCCAAAGTCTGAGCACACAGAAGTGGGTAGAAGGTTTCTTTCCTGTAAGACCATTGGATAATACTGGGACTGAATGGCAATTGTAGAACTTTGACCCCAGTTGAACCAAACTAGTAATCACACATTGCAGTTTCATGCTTCTTTTACATTATATACATTATATAACACCCAATAATTTCCCGTTGGGTTTAATAAAGTATTCTGATTCTGATCCATTTGGCTCAGTTATCTTTGTGTTTTCACTTTAAGTCTAGGAGCAGTCAAAAGGACTTCACCTAATATACCTCCATCCTGTTATCATTACATTACATGTGCTGTGAGTCCTGTACTTTGTACTTTTACTTAGACACTGACTGGCTTAAATATTGGTATGTGTCTGACATTGGTGTTGTCATCTCCTCACTTTTCACCTCTTCCACCTCCTATTTGTTTTTGTAATTTTTTTTATTGGTATTGATAGCATTGTGTATCTTCTGTAACTGGTCTGTTAGTCTGAACCTTCCAAAAAGTGTTTTCACTCTGTAAATGAACAGAACAAGTCGAGTATGATCTGGCCTGAGACCAGGATGAGACCAGCTCTTGTGTTTTTTTTTTTTTTTTTTTTGTAATCCATACCATGGTGTAGAAAAGTTTTGCACCTGATAATTTTGTTTGGACTGAACTAAAGATTCTAAAAGTCTACACCAAGCAAGGCAGCTGTAATCAGTCCCTCTGTAGATGAACAACTTACTCTAAGGCTACGTTTAGGCGATAACGATTTGAATCAAAAAAGCAAAAGTGGTGTTGCATTCTCACTTTAAATTCCGTGTTTAGATGTGCGTTTTGGGGGGGAACTCTGCATGCACATGGACACGCAAAAGTATGTGAACTTTCCTATTTATCAGTGTAGTATGCACACCAGGTGGCTAGGTGGCATCACCACCACCAAGACCAAGCACTTGCATAGAACCTTTTTACTTCTTTTCCTGTTCTCATCCACAGCTGTCTGGTTCATCTTTGCAATATTGGCGCATCAATAATTTGATGAAAGTAGTTAATGTGCCTTCTCTGCTCTCTACTACTCTCTATGAAGATTCGAGACAATTGCTTTACTATTGGATGTAAATTAGAGCGTCTAGGGCAACTTGAAGGTTCATCGCAGGAAAATAATCTGACATGTGGCTGTCCTGTACTGGGACGTGCCTGTGATCTAAACTCTAAACGAGAAAACATACTTTTGCGTTTTCAACCCTTTTAGACGGTGGCGAGAGTGGAGCATTTTTAAGATTTCCACTCTGGAAGATGGTGTCAGTTTTTTTGTTCTCAACCCCCAAAAATGCAGTTGCAGTCTAAACAAAAGGCACATCTGATCAAATATTTTCACCTGAGAGCGTTGTCGTGTAAACTGGGCCTAAGGTAACAAAAACAAATGTATAAATTCTCTATTCCACATATGCCACTACATCCTCCTAAATGTTACACTCTGGACTTTTAAGACTTAACTTGTTTGGCATCTCTGTTATCAACTTGATATTGCAATTCCGTCGCTGTATTTTACATTGTTTTATATATTAAAGTTTAAGAGGTCCTTTAACCCACAGAATGTAGGTGAACCAGGGCAAATTAGTCATAGCCTGTATAATAATAAAACCGTAGAATTTAATAATAAGAAAACCAAAACAACAGTTTGCTTGGTAGTTAATAAAACACTTCTAAAAGAGGCTTGGTTTGCAGATAAATGTACAATTGAGACAAAAAAAGAAAAAGAAGAACTGAAACTCTGAAATAACACTAGAGTATGTGTTCTTTTTTGGTCACAGCTGTCTGTCAGGTAGACAGAACCACTTACATGAACTAAAAAGTGTTGAAAGCCACAACTGTGAAGCCTTCACCCTACTTTTATTCAGTTTTTTACTTTCTATTATCAGCAGTAGTGAAAAAGAAGTTTCAACTTGTGACTGAAATGCTGCCATTGACCAGGAGGGGGAGGCATTGGGCTATGATCGGAGTTAAAGTTTAAGCAGAGATCACTTGATATATCATACAAATAGTTTGAGGACCATAGTTGCTGATGTTTTTGACAGGCTCATATGCACAAATTCAATTATAATGTGATGTATGACAACTGATTAACATAGTAAGATCAGCAAAGTCTTTTTGCAATTTGGGAAAAGATTGAATATGTAAACTTTAAAAATTATCAGAGAAAGATTTTTTTTCTTGCTCAGTTTAATGCACCAATGAAAGGAGTCAGAAATGAATATAATGTAGAAAGGGAGTGATTATGGTATATGATGAAACACTGGTTAACACGCCCAGACAACAGATAGCGGGATAGTAATCTCCAAATATGCTAATATCCCATTATTAATGTGAAGCGTAGTGGAATGACAGTCATGTCGTGCTCAGTTTTGATCAGAAATCGCCACAGTCCTTCTCTCTGAAGTCCCACTCTTCTTCATATATCAAAGAAGCACAGAAAGAAGAGTTTGTCAGAGAATTCTTTCTTTTTATCAGTAGCTAGGTGTTTGTTTTAATTAGAACACATACAGACAGGGGCATGAATAACTTGCATGTTAAGATAGCAGACATGATTTCCATATCTGACTGGATGTCTTTTTTTTTTTTTTCTTTTTTGTTTATAGAATGTATTACAACTATGTTTTGATGAGTATATTCCTTATACTTTCACTACATTTTAGACAATTTTTGATGGGTTAAATGCACATAATTCTTGTAAAGCCATTGAGAATAGTACATGCTGTAGTCAGCCCCCTTTTCGAGATGGACTTGAAAGTGCAATTTTAGTGGCATCCACTAGGGGGGAGTGTTGTGTTCTTCCTGATTCACTTTGAGCGATGGAAGAATCACCCATACTGATTGGAAACTGTTTTGTTTGATTCAGTGGCCAACATTTAGGGCTGGTAATCACCTTTCTGTGTTAATACATGAGACTGTGTTGTGATTTAATGTTTTTAGAGAAAATTAAACCTTCTATTTCACAGTTTATCCTCTTGTAGCTCAGTAGAAACATATTACAACTAATGTGTCCAAAGATGAGTCAAAGCTGCTTAGTTCTTAGTATTTGGCTGCGAATGAGGACCTGAGGGACTTGGACTCCTCCTACCTTCTTTAATTTGTATTCACCAGTTACATTATAACTATGTAAAGACTTGCATATTTATCAAATGTCATTGCTGGGGTGGGATGTAACAATACACAGGTCTAGTACAGGCACGTTAATGATATTATACCTCATGCCATCTATTAAGGGTACTTCTTTTGCATATAGTATATTTTACACATTGTACAACATAAAACATGCATTTATTTATATATGGTATAAGCATATTACCATTACACTGTATAGATACCAATCTGATTATGAGTGTCACATTAATTTTAGTGTTGATGGGATTGATATTTCAAGTTGAACAACTGTGGACTGGGGTCACTATAATGACAGTTTACATGAAAAGTCAATTCATTGGCTGGTATCTCCCTTTTTTGGGGGGGTATTACTTTATTAGGTGTCCACTTCCACGCTTATCTAATTACTAAAATAAAAAGTAAGTCTGTCTCTAAAAATCCAACTTGACGTAATTAATAAATCCATTTTTTTTGTCTTTACTTACATTAATTCCACTTCATATTTCACAGCTATGTAGATTGTGATGGGTATTTTGGTCTTTTCAGTTTGACCAGAACCAGTTGTATAAGAGTGAAAATTCAGTGCAACCATATCACAAACTGAACAGCTGGAAAAATGGATGGTCATGTTCTGGATGGAGCTGAACCACAGTTTGTTTAATTTACAGTATGACACCTGTTTCTGGCTGGTTGGAGTTTGAACCAATTTCGTTAATTTATGGAAGGCTATCATGACCAAATGAATGAAAGTAAGCAAACGGAAGAAGATAAACGTTAACTTAATAAGCTAAACGTGTTTACACAAGTGAGATGCATGTGTGGATGATGACTGCAGGATGTATGCATTTGATTGTTAAATTGCAGTGTGAAGGGGAGCTTAGCTGGACCACAGTAATACAATGTTAAAAAAAAAAAAAACAGAAAAAAGTCTCAGTCACTATAATAGTTATATCAATACCAGTAGTTTGTAAAAGGTCTTGCATTGTATTTAAAGTGTACCTGTACTGGTCATGTTTACAGCATTGATTGTGCGTTGCTTATTACTTATAAGGCGCAAATTTGGTTACAAATCGCTAGAAATGCACCACACTGGAACTTTTTATTACGTGTGAGGGCAGAGCCTATGGGCAGCAGTTATTGCTGGAAGTGAGGTACCCACGTTGATTCTAGGTGCGAGTAAACAAGCAGCAGTCAGTGGGCAAGATTGAGTGGAAAGCACGTGTTCAAGAAGCAAACTATGGCCAGCAATTTTGAGAAATGGGTGTAAATGGTTACTTACTGTGCCACTATTGGTGCTGGAACAGTAACTTAGTACATGTACGTACTTGACATAAGTTATAAGAACCGCTAGTATTATAAATGATTTTTTTTGTAATGGCTAGCAATGAAAATTCACTACAGGTCCCCTTTAATGATGCTACACAGACTCGCATTCACACAGTTCTACAGTTGCAGGAAAAAAAATATTAGACCATCAAAAGTCATCAAAAACAACAGTTGTGCAATCGAGTACTAACTCCTGTGTGTATCATGTGACTAAAACAGACAGAAAAAAAAAACATGGAATGCCTAAAAGCACTGTTTTTGGCAGTACCATGCCATAGATATTGATATAAGAACTGAAGTGATTTTGGTTATTATCAAGAAAACATGGAAAATGGATAGATATCAGCTTTGAAATTAAACTACTATGAGCTATTTTTGTTGTTATCATTATATTTGTCCTAACAAATGTACCTTTAGTTGTACCCGGCATTAAAATGAACAAGAAACTGAAGAAAACAAGGGGTGGTCTAATAATTTTTTCTGCGACTGTATCTCCTAACCCTGAGGCAGAAAGTTAACCCTCAAAATGTGGGTTCTACCTGTGGGGACCTCAGTGACACGAGTCCCCACAGGTCAATGTGCATTCAGGTCAAAGTTCCGGGTGAGGAACACACGCTCTCCCAGCTCGGTGTTGTACTTGGCTTGAGACGGAGACTTGACGAGGAGGGCTCATGGAGGTGTGTGTGTCCTGTCCCCTTATCTTTGACACATCTCCTTTCTTAACACACACTCACACACATACACTCTCCTCGTCGTGCTGCCTCCTTGCTCCGTCCCCACCTCCTCCTCCCCTCCCCTCCCGCCTCCCCCCTCACCTCCCTCCTCCTCAGATGACCGGGCTGGAAAATTAGCTTGTCACATTGGCTTTGAATTGAATTGACCTGAATGTACCTTCCTCAAAAACCCCTCTCTCTCTATCTCACTCTCTCTCTCTCTCCAACCCCCTCCCCCATCCTCCATCTCTGTGTCCGGTGTGTTGGATGTATGATCAGCCTCGCAGACTGATGTATGCTGATGTATACAGATAGACACAACCATTACTGACATTCACCCAAACACAGAGACATACCTCCAGAATGTACATCCGTTTCAGATCATAATGCAGGTCCCACTTCTGATGTTTGTGGCCATTTAATCTAAACCTAAAATACTGTGTGTGTTTCTGATGCTTTCATCACACTACTACAATTTATTTTCACTGTGTTTTCTTTTGAACTTTTTAGTTGGTTCATCATTTTGGATACACTTTTGTGATTTCTTTCCAAGAAGTGAGATGAGGATCAATATCAATTTCACATCTGGGCATTAGAGTTGGAGTTTGTTTGTGGGGAGCTTGGTGTAGCAGCTAGGCCTCCACTGTCAAAGTCACTTATTTAGTGCCTTTTAATCTTTGTACTGATACAAAATTATCAGTTATATTATGTTGTGTACAGTTGGACATAAGGTGCACTTTTTATGTATGCAAACATATCCCTTTAGTGGCAACTTAACCCCCCAGAAAATGAGTATTTATTGCCAAATATATTGTGTGTTAAGGCCTCTCACGTGATTTCCACAAACATTATAGGGTTCTATGTTGCATTGATATTCCAAAAACACACTTATGAAAACCAAAACCGTCCACAAACTGTATCACTCCCTGAATAGACGATAAAGCTTGTTTTTCCACACACATCTGTATTATTGTATCATCAAAGTTTCTTCTTCAAACTAAAACTCATAGCGGGTTATTTTGAACAAGCACCAAAATAATCTTCATGTGCTGCATGTGTTGATAGTTGACATTATAGCTTTGTTAGCTTAGCTTTGTTTTTTAGACAGAAAACAGACACAGTAAAACCACCAATCACCTCCTGTACAGTTTGGGCTGTCAATAGCTGCACTAAAGATCTGTGTGGAAAATTTCGGTTTGATATGTTTTTGGTACAGTGGATGGTGTCGTTCTAAGTGCGTTATGAAATTTGACGTGTTACCAGAAATATAACTGGTCTTCACGAAAACAATGTCGGCACACCGCTCTTGTTTTGTCAACTTGTCTCTCTCCATTGACTTAACTGACAGGGAATCCAAAATGCTCCTAAATCGGAGACCTTAGAGAAGACAGAGGGTCTTCCAACTCTGGCTAGTTCACGTTCAGCATGTGTATGGTGTGTGTACCACTTAGACGCCCGTGTAGGATATCAAATGTTGCACATGGGTTCTGCTTACGGCCACCCTGCTCATATTGTGACATAGATTTCCACTTTAAGGCTCATGTGGAAACTTAAGGCAAGTGTCTTCGTTCTTCACCTAGGCTACATCTATTTGTACGGTACATCTCTGTATTGTATTAAAGGCCCCGAAACAAAATGGTTGGTACAAAAGAGTGCACCGTTAAACCCCTAGTGTGGAATTTTCAGTTTAGTTTAAACCGTGGATCAAGAAACAACAACTTAGCAAAGATTATAACATCACATAATAATGTTACAAAGGTACAAGCCTTATAATCAAACTCACCTGTGTAGAAGAAACGGTACCATTTCAGTATCAAACTCCATTCGTTTCATTTACAGCTGCGTCCAGTGGTGAAAACAACAGTGTTTCTAGCTTTTATCACTTTGTCTCTTTCTTTGACTCTAAAAGTTGTTTCTTAGCTGTTCTTATCCAATCTCACCACTGTCTGACACTCTGGTCAAAGGCGTCATGGTGTACGTAAGCATGATCATGGGAGACTGGTAGAGTGACTCACTACTCCCTCTAGTGGTCACATAAATCCATAAGACCGCTGGGGTAAAAATATTCACTTCATGTCTCTACATTCCAATACACCGCCATATTCAACAGAAATCTCATAACATTTTAATATAAATACTAATGGTATTTTTAGGTCATTTTTTTAAATATGTGAAAGTAGAAATATTGCAACATAGCCCTTTTTTAAAGGTTTTTTGGTAAATTGAAGAATTATTTAGATTTATGTTTCCTGTTTTTTGCATTTGTGTTGCTGACTCTTTGCTTTACATCAACATGAATCACATGGATCATGAATCATCTGTTGGATAGTTTATTTTTATTCTTTTTAATTTGAAAACACACATCTTCCCTCTGCAGGTATTTCGTCTCAGTCTAAATCAAGACCAAATATAAATATAGATAACCTGATGCTGTTTCATGTAACTATGGGAAAATTAAACTTCGTCTTCAAGCTTTTACATTGAGAACAGAGAAGCATAGTCATGTCTATTTAAATCCTAACATCTGTAATTACAGCAGTCACATATTACATCCCCTTTCGGTTCCAAAACACCTTTGAGCAGTGATAACCTCCTGTTATAAGGTAGATCTACAGCCAAAAACCAAATGAGTTGATGGAATTCTTGTTTCCACTCAGATCACTTGAATGACTTAAGGTAAGGCTAATGGCTAATGGTGAAAGATAATGGTGGATTTACCTAATAATGCCAAAACCGATCAAGCATTGCAGCCTTAAATGCTGATATTAATCTGTAATAAATCAAGCAGAATCCAGTGAAATGAGGGGCGTTCAGTTTTTATTTGCAGGCCAGATTATAACATATGGTTGGAAATGTGTAGCCTATAGCACTGGGAAAACGCCCCCCGTAGGCTGGTACGCCGCTCTGTTATACTTTAAAAGATTTATTCTTTTTTGGCCTTTATTTAACAATGGAGAGAGACATGAGATATGTGTAGAGTAGGGGAATGTCATTCAGCAAATGGTCTGGCCTGTTGGGAATCAAACCAGGGACTCACTGCTCAGGGCATTTGCACCAAAACCACTCAGCTGTTGGGTCGTCCTCTGTTATGGTTTTAATTTTAGCTCTGAGTGAATAACTCCACTTCGTCAATTAGCAGTCCATAATAAGTGCAAGATTTCTTTTTTGCATCAGTCATTGATTCTTAAGACTCTACCTGGACTTCGTCTCTGTCCCCCCCTCCTCCCCTCATGTCTGTCTTTTACCCATACCTTCAGCCTCTTCCAACACACACACACACTCTCCACAGTGGCACATGATGGATGACCCTTGTCTTTGGATGCTAATGCATCAAGAGCTCAGCGTGCACTGCTCTGTGTGTGTGAGTGAGTAAGGGGAGGGGGTACAGACAGTCCATTCAGCTGATTTTTTTATTTATTTTTTTGCACCCATGTGTCCATCTCTTGCGAGCTCTGTAGTGAAAGTGTAACCAAATATGTCTGGTTGTCAGGTGTTCCTCTCTCCTCTGCTATGCATATGAATATATAAATAGAGGAAGAACTGAGGAATGAGGGAGCTTCTTAAGATTCGTAATAGTATATATACAACTAACTGATGGCTACATTATAGAAAACTCATCAAAGAATGATGTGAGTATTTGTCATGATAGCTTAGTCTGGAATAGAGTGGCAGCTATCAGTTATTTTTATAACTGATTAAGCTATTGATTATTTTCTTTGATTTGATTAAATTATTATTTGAATAGGTGACAAAAAGACATGTTGAAAATGGCAAACAACTTGTCCTTTATTCCAGAACCAGCTGAAACAACAACCACAAGGTAAAGAATATAGAAAAATATTTATATAGAAATAAAAAAAATATATGTCTATAGATAAATATTTATAAGCAATAAACCTGTTAAATGACATGTACAAACAATATGTGCACTGCACTCATCAACAAATTTGTATCCTGCTTACTTACTAACTTAACCTCAGATGGAACTCACATGCAACCTGAGAAAAAAATAAAGCCAAATATTTGTGTAAAAGTTTAAAGGAGTAAGTGAGGGTTCCAATGAGGAAAAGTGAGCATATAGACATTTTCTGCCTTTTTATCTTCATCATTTCTGAGCTACACTCTGTTGTTTGTGTTGATCCTGGTGTCATGTGCATCGCATTAAGTGTCCGTGTGAAACACAACAGTGGAACCAAAGCTTTGATTCTGAAAAACTGTAATCAAATATGTTTTTTCGATTAATTGTTTCAGCTCTAGTCTGGAGTCTGGCTGGGTGATGTGCAGTACTGTTCAAAACTCTTTGGTCACCTTTAGTGTTGTTGTTTTTGGAGGATTAGAACCTAATAGATCTACGTCTTCTTTCTTAGATTTTTTTTAGACAGGCAAAATTTCGTCAACCAAAGACATAAGAACATCACAAAACCGAACATGTTACACAATATCCTGCAGGTTAAATAGGACTTCCCAAACCCTTTAGTGCTGAAAAACTAAAGAAGAATCACTATGAACACCACATAATGCAACACTCTGTAAAATATTCTATATTTATGTTGGTTCTCTGGTTGTATAAGATGAATGTGTTGGTGGGAGGAAGAAAAATGAAGGGAGACTCCTGCCAGCAACTAATCTATATTAAAAATTTACATAATTTGTGGTCGGTATTTGTGCTATAGTCATTTCAACACTGGTTACAGCAGCTTGTCTTGTCTATAAACCTGTTCCTCATCTCTCTGTACATTTATAAAATATGTTCTTTGTACCTTTGATACATGAACTCTGGGTAATGTTCAGAGAATAGGTCCAGATCTTGCCTGGAGTTACCCTTTTGCACATGAATGTAGCCAAGGACAGGGAGTTACCAGACTCACACATTTGCTTGGAGGGAGTATACCAAACAATCTCCCGCCCCTGTTCGTATTGTGCATGAGCTCCCCTGTAATTTCCAGACATTGCACCAGGGAGAAGGCGGCGTCACGTCCGAGTCGACTTACCTGGACGTCTTTCAGCTATCCTTGTGCACGCCTAGTTCAAATGTGAACAGGGTAAATGTGTTGCCAGAGGAAATTTACATCCCTTAATTAGTTTTCTTTATACTTAAAAGGACAAAAAGAACAGTCCTGCATTTACAGTCATAGTAATCATACCCACACAGTGTAATAGACTCCTCCCATTGCTTTTCATTCAGTTGGAGAAATGAGAGCAAAGGTATTTGTTTCTGATAATCTGCATTTATGTGATCAAAGTCTGTTTAACTTGTCATAATTCTCTGCACTTAGCAAAAGGAATGATCAGTGTCGCCATAGATGCGTAGCTTTTCACCTCAAGAGATAAAGCCCCATCAACCTCTGTTTTACCCTGAGGTGTCGTGTGGCAATAGACTGATATTTACTACAAACTAACATGCTTAATATAGTAAATCAACTCTGTTTTTTGAGTAAAGGTTATTTACAATATTGTGCCCTTTCATGCCACAGCCAGTGAAAACCAGGGTGTGTTGACATAAATTGAAGCCCACAAGACTAATAACACCAACCCAAGAAAAAGTTGAGGTGAATTTGATCATGTCTTGCATTTATTTTGCTATCCATTAACTCTTTAACATCCACCAGGTCTCCACTGGCACATTTTAGGGTTATGTAGGGCAGGAACTCACAATTTTGCATCATCAAAAATCAGCTGGTATGATAACACAGAGTTTACAGAACCCAAAACCACTGGGTCATTTTAACATTTCTGTTAATGAATGAAATAAAAATCATATTGCCTATTCATTGGTGATTTTTAAAACTAATCAAAAACATATTTTTAAGCTCAATGGCCACCAATATTTCCCCTTGCTGATACTTTTTTTGCTATGCTAAGCTAGCTATGCTAACTCTGTGTGGCTTGTATGTGATTAGAAAGAGACCAAGTTAGATGTTAGTCATTTCTTTATATTGAAAACGTAATGTGGAGAAATGAGAGCAAAGTTGCTGTTTTCAACAAAAATCACATTACATATTCATTGGTGATATTTAAAACTAATAGAGCATAATTTCAAGCTGGATAGCCAACAATCATTTCTCCCTATTGATAGCTTTTATGCTGTGCTAGGCTAACTATGCTAACTCTCTGTGGCTTGAATGTGATTAGTTTAAACAGGCTTAATCTGCTATGTAAAGAAATCAAGTTGGATATTAGTCATTTCTTTATATTGAAAACATAATGTGGAATGAATGCTATTTTCAACAAAAATCACATTACATATTTATTGGTGATATTTAAAACTGATAAAGAGGATATTTTCAAGCTGAATGACCACCAATTATTTCACCCTATTGATAACTTTTATGCTGTGCTAGGCTAACTATGCTAACTCTCTGTGGCTTGAATGTGATTAGCTAAAACATGCCGAGTTAGCAATGTAAAAGGTAAATAAAAAACAAACCGTTAACTCACTTTATTATCCCCGTAGGAAAGTTTGGTCTCTCCATTTTACCCATCCTAATACACATACAGCACCTAGTATTAGCATTAGCATTAGCATACACATATTAGGAGCAGTGAAGACACGCCAGGACTAACTCCAGATCTCCATCAGTACCATGATCAGGGTTACCAACAGGAGAATTATCCTTCATGTACTTGTTTTTAAAGACGCAAAGTTGCATATTAGTCATTTCTTCATATTGAATAAAATAATATCCTTATAGGTCCTAATATAAAACCAACACATCCTCTTAGCTTATATATTTATCTTCTACCCTGGTCTCTTTCAGCTTCCTTTTGCCCGTTGATAGCTTTTACGCTCTGCTAGAGTAACTATGGTAAATCTGTTGCTTGAAATTGATTAGCTAAAACATACTGCGTTAGCTATGTAAAGGTTTAAAAGGTTTTTAAAAAAGTCAACTCATTTTATTGTCTCTGTAGGGAAGCGCAGTTTCTGCATTTTACCCATCCTAATGCACATACTGTACCAAATATTAGCATTAGCATTAGCACACGCATATTAGGAGCAGTGAAGACACTCTCGGCACTGTGATCAGGGTCAGCGGCAAGAGAATTAACCTGCTTTTAAAGAGGCCAAGTTACATTTTTGTCATTTCTTCATATTAAAATAAATAATGTCCTTAAAGCTCCTAATATAAAACCAACACATCCTCTTATCTTTTATGTTTCTGGTCTCTTTTAACTTCCTTTTACTTTTCCCTCACTTTACTTTGTTCTTACTCTTTGCCCCCTCCTTCCATTTTATTTCCCCCTTTTCTCTTATGTTTCTTCATTATGCATTCCTCTGAACTCCTCTCCCTCCCTCTCTCCCTGTTTAAGCTCAGGACAGTTTGCAAATGGCTCTCGTAGGTGGCGGCTGTGGCTTTAAATGGAGGAACCGGTGGCATCGGTGCACACACACACACTCCAACACACACACGTACACAGGCACACTCCGTTTCAGGCCCAAATTGATGAGGCAGATTTATGACGGCTGCTGGCCACAACAAATTAAGTTGACAGTGATGTATGTGGGGGGGCGAGTGTCACACTGCACTAACGGACCACACACACTCACACACACACGCCTGCCCCAGCGGTGGCCCCCTACTCCCAGTCCTTCTTGTTAGGCGTCCCTGTCAGGCAGCCCCCCTCCAGCATACCTGCATAATGAAATTCCTCATACTGATTTGTGTTTTTTTTTTTTCTTCTCTCTCCCTCTTTCCTCTCGTCCACCTTTTCCCTCCATCCCCAGACTCATCCCGCCGCCAGCAAACTGCCCCTGAAGGACAGCTTCACATTTGATGACTACAGGTCAGTGTGTGTGTGTGTGTGTGTGTGTGTGTGTGTGTGTGTGTGCTGGTACGTCTTCGTCCTGTTTTTAGATTGGTCACATCTTCTTCTTTATATCTCTGTGTTAACTCTTATGAACTGGAGCAACAGCTAAAAGAGGATTTTGCTTAAATCCAACTTTTTGTCCAAGTCTTATTTTAAGATAAGAGTTGAGTTTATTGATCCCACCATGTTTACAGCAACACAAACACAGAAGGACAGGCAGAAACACACAAGAGTGAAACAGGAAATAGAAAAGACAATTTTCTATTTATATAACTTGTACAACTATATGCAAATATGTAAATAATACACTGTGTTTATATGTACGGAACATTATGTTGATATTTATATGATTCGGGGGGAATTACTGTGAACTGTTGTATAGGCTGATGAGTGTGGGAAGGAATGACGAAGGAATTGAGTTATTTTGTCATTATTTCTACAGGCAACATGAACGTAACATTTACTGAGTTAATTGCTGGAATGTGAAAACGCAATGAGACTGTAGTCAGGTCAGATCAGATCAGAAACCTTGGAAACAAACCTTGAGGTTAGCCAAATATGTGTGGGAAAAGGTTATACAGTGACAGTTATTACCTAAACTGTTGTAGCTCTGGCTGCAATTGTCAGTTACTATTGTTTTTTGCTTTTGCCCAATTATCACTGTCTATTTACAGCAGTATTTCAGTGTAAACCAACCTGGGATCAAATGCTTGTTCAGGTGTTACTCCCCATTTTAAACCAATTTCATTTTTATCTTTCAACAAAACCTGCAGTAGAAATTTGTGGATTCTTCCTTGTTTGTTTCCTTGTTCCTTAGAAGATGCAAACAACTTCTACTTTCCAGTTTTCACGACTACAGACTTCTATCATTTTCAGTTTTAATTGATGAAATAGATACTTTTGTTACTGCTGCTGTTCGTCTTTGGGTCTGGTTATTTGCCGATTCAGCGCTCAATTATATAATATTTATAAGATGTTCAATCAAATATGCGGAAAATTTAACCAAGTTTGTAGAAAATTGGCGAATAACTTTGCAAATGAAGGCACTTTTCTGCAAAATAAGATTGGTCGCCTCAGAATTAACAGCTGGCGGCACTGGCATCATGTAGCATTTTATATATTCTTTTTATGAGGGTTTCTGTGGGTCATTAAAAAGCATTAAAAGTCATTTAATACATTTTGTGAAAATTAAAGCCTTAAATGGCATTAAAAAGCATTACATTCGATGTCCAGAGGCATTAAAAAATTAAATACACTTGATGGGGAAAAAAAGCTTTGTGGTTTATGATTTATTTTGATTATATAAACATTTAATGATTTTGATGGAAAGTATAGTGTCATGATTGACAGGCAGAACCCTTTATTTGGCTATTGTTTATGGCCTATACACAAAGTCACAACACCGGATGCTTGGATTGCAACGTGCTGCAGCGAAAGAACAGAGGGAACATAAGCAAATGTCGGGAAAATGCAAGTTTCAGCAGAAGTGATTGGTGGAGGAACTATTCAGAACCTGGTTAAAGCCTGTTGAAGGTAAACCGTCATAAAACTATGTATAAAACTGTATCTGCAGTTGGACATGGGCATTAAATTTGTTTAAAGGGGCATTAAAAAGGGTATTAAAAAGCATTAAATTAGATTTGCTGATACCTGCAGAAACCCTGTTAATATATTTCAGTTTTTTTATCCAGTCTCTAGCAAAATAACATGACAATGACCTGCCCCCAACCCTCGCAACTGTGACGCTCAAGTCAAGTTTTTTGTTGATGTTTAAACTCCACTTCCTTTTTCTCTTCTGTGCAAGTTAAGAAAGTGGATGGAAATGCACTCGATGGCAATGACAAAAATGATGTAATGAGGATTTAACTTGCTGAACTAGGCGTCTGTGTATATTATTATGTATATTTACAAATGTGAAAATGAAAAGATTCTGTGCACAGCCACCAGATCTTTATGGATCTTGATTTTTGGTCTGACATTTTGTGCCTTGTCTACACTAGTGAGGATATGCTGGAAAAGGAACATTTTTAAAAACCCTGGCTTTTGTGTGTCTGTATGGACAGAGAAAACAGACTAGAAAACAATGTTGTCTTACCTAAATGTGCAAATGCCTGTTTTTGCGTTGTATAATGAATCTGCTCCTGAAATATCAAATATTGTTAACATACATGTATAATCAAAGTATTACCTGCAGTAGATTCAGATCAGCATGGAAACATGATCGTTGAAAAGTGGTGAAAACTCTAGAAAGAATTCACATCAAAACTTGTAAGTGAATATAGTGGTAACTTTATAATTCGACTTGTCATTGCTGCTCACCTTCATGACAGACTGAATCCTCTGATATTGAATCTAATATTGAACGCTGTATCTGCTGCGTTCAATATTATCTGAAGGTCTGTTACATCTACAGTTTAACATCCCATAGAAATGATACTTTGTCTGAGCATTTGTATCCGTCTGTGGTCGTTTTTGACTTGTAGTGTGGATGAGATACCTTGTAAGACCAAGGTCAGGTGGACAGATTTTTCTTTAAAGAGGAGGAGGATATTATCTGCTTTAGAAAAAATATCTGTATTAGTGTGGATGTGGCATTAAGGTCATTAGACAGTGTTTTCCATCACCTTCATTTAGATCAGGGATGTCAAACATATTTTATTTCAGAGGCCACATTCAGTCCAATTTGATCTCAAGTGGGCCAGACCAGTAAAATAAAAGCAGAATGACAACTCAACCTGAAAAACCTGACATTTGTTAAGAAAAATAAGTGCAATTTTAACAATATTATGCCTCAACCTATCATTTATACATGTGCATTATGGATCAGATCTACA
This sequence comes from Sphaeramia orbicularis, assembly GCF_902148855.1. Classification (NCBI taxonomy): domain Eukaryota; kingdom Metazoa; phylum Chordata; class Actinopteri; order Kurtiformes; family Apogonidae; genus Sphaeramia; species Sphaeramia orbicularis. Next base: position 45,065,985 of record NC_043978.1, read on the forward strand.
AAGGCACAAAAAATTTAGTAACAGGCAGAATATTGTTAAAATTACAACTGATTTTCTTTATAAATTTTGGTTTGTTCATATTTGTTCCAGTTGTTTCCATTTAATTGTTAAAGGATAGTTTGTTCATGTAAATATTTTCATAATTTAATGTTTGTCTTTTTTTTGCACTAAAACAAAGACAAAATATGTGGAGTTGTCAGGATTTAAAGGCATAATGTTATATTGTTGTTGTTTTTTTGTTCACATTTAATTAAAGAGAAATTTTTGAATCATTATTAATAGGTTATTTTGATATTATTTTACTTGAGATCACAATTGGGCTGAATGTGGAACCTGAACTAAAACAAGTATGACACCTGTGACTGTGAATATCTTCGGTGTAAATTTTGCACTTTGCAAATTCATGCCAAGGGCTGCATGTTTGACACGCCTGATTTAGATACTGTTTTAGCTCAGATACTTATAAAATCATGGAGCACTGGAGTGGTTCTGGTCACATGTTTAATGTAGGTTCGTCTCTTAATTCGTCAAATATCTGTAGAAGCAGGAAGTTTTCCTCTGAAACAAAACATGAAGTACAAACATTCTGGATATGTCCTCATTGTGGTTTCCCAAAGGTTTTACAAGTTCATTATTAATTGTTATTATTATTATTACTTTATTATCACCTCTCTGATACTCATTTCTGCTAGTACTTTATTATGTGCAATTGCCTGTGTTTTTTAAATGTATTTATTTTTTTACATAAATTATTGTTTTGCTTTTTTCTTGTCGTATTTCTCGTGCGTACATTTGGTGTTATACTGCTTAATTTCCTGAGGACTCTGCCCAAAGGATCAGTACAGTTCAACTGCATCTAATCTAATCTAATCTAATCTAATCTAATATAATCTAATCTAATCTAAGTTTTCAAATTGAACCCAGATTCCAGCAATTTGTTTAAGGATTTTAACAAATGATGGATTTAATGAACATAACTATGAATTTAAGACTCATCTGTATAAACTGAAATGATGCTTTTAAAATTCACTGACTACATGTGACCCTCCTCTCTGTTCTCTCTTTTCCTTCATCCTTTCTCTCTCCTTATCTGATGCCTCCCTCCCTTCTGTCTGGCAACAACTTCCTCCATCTTTATCCACACCATTGTTGTCACATTGACGATGCTGTTATTGAGTCATAATAGAATATGTCGCTTCACTGTGTGTGGCCTTTCAGTGTAACAGACAGTGATCAGTTGCTTTTACTGTGGATAATAGGTGGGCTGTGTCCTCGGTGATGACCCGTCAGAACCAGATCCCCACTGAAGATGGCAGCCGGGTCACTCTGGCCCTCATCCCCCTCTGGGACATGTGTAACCACACCAATGGACTGGTGGGTTCTTCACACTGACACAGACACACACGCACACACACACACACACACACTTGGCCAAAAATAGAACTAGTGGTGTATTTGCATCCACTGTAGGTCATCATTCTTAAAACTAAAGCAGAATGATGAGGTCCAGTCCTGAGTAAAATTGCGAGTAAAAGTGTTAATTATTCATATGAAATGTATTTGAAGAGAGAAAAACCACTGTGTTGAATGTCCTTTTTTAAGTTTCCTGCATTGATAGGAAGTCATACATGGACTTTCATTTAATTAGTTGAGTTCTCCTCCAGTGAAAGTACCTCCCACTTCTATTGATTGATCTCCTGCATCAAGACCCCATGACTCTAACAGAGCGGCAGAACCTGACAACCTCACAAATTCAACTTGTTATTGATTCTTGATAGAACATGCTGGTGAGATAAAGGGACATTGGTCCTATTATTTTTGGTTTCAACCCTTTAAAGGCAGCACTAAATCATCATCACAATAGAAAAATGGTGAAAAACAATAAATTCTGTGAACATGCAAACAGAGAACTGGGGAAAATGCTGTTTAGTATTAGTAGTGCATTATTAAGAGTCCTCTCTGGTCCAGTTTTTCTTCTTTTTTTTTTTTTGATAGTAGATTTATTATCTCCGCCAAGGAACAGCGGAGGTTATGTTTTCATCGGGGTTTGTCTGTCTGTTTGTCTGTTAGCAAGATGACTCAAAAAGTTATGGACAGATTTTGATGAAATTTTCTGGAAACGTTGATACTGGCACAAGGAACAAATGATTAAATTTTGGTAGTGATCGGGGGGAATGATCTGCCTCGGTGGAGGTCTGCGTTCTCCGAATGCTTTTCCACTTTTTCTCTGTTGTTTTTGCAGATCACCACCGGCTACAACCTGGAGGATGATCGCTGTGAATGTGTTGCGCTACAGGACTACAAGGAGAACGAACAGGTGAGGACACACTTGTTTGGCCTTTACTGTTCTCTGTTCCCAATCTAAACTCTATTCATGAGTTCAAGACCAGTGATTCTCAACTGGTGGGTCATGACACAAAAGTGGGTCGCAAGCCTTTGTCTGGAAAAAAAATTATTATTTTTTTCTTTATTTTTTTATGGAGCTAAGCCCTGCTCATTCACACTCCCCAACAGTAGGTGGTGGTAATGTGCTGTAATGCTAATTAAAACCATGTATTTCACAGCATAAAAGAAGACCCAAAAGTTTGTATCCAAATTATGGTGAATCTCAAGTATGACGCAGACTACAAAAGATATGGTTTTACTTACATTGAGGACAAAAACCTCAGTGTTTAATTGTTGAATAAGTGACTGAATACATTTTTAATTTTGAACTGAGTGCACATTTTAGTTTTTGGTTAAAATGTACCTAATTTAGTGTTAAAGGGAATATTTCCCTCTTTAGCATTAACACCTGCTGCTCATTTTGGTTTATTATTGTGGGGTAATAATAAGGGGTATTGTTTTTGGTTTGGTTTGTTTGTTTGTTTGTTTCTTTGTTAACGCTCTAGCAGCAAAACTACTGGTTGAAACCATATCAAATTGGGTTTATAGATTGCTAGTGACCCAGAATAGATTTGATTACATTATGGGAAAAGTATGTCAAAGTTAATTTTTTTAATGAATTTTTAAACCCCCTCCCTATTTACTTATAATGGGTGAAATTTCAAATGTCTGTAACAGCAAAACTATTGGTTGAATTCATACCAAATTAGGTTTATAGATTGCCAGTGATCTAGAATAGATGTGGTTACATTTTGGGAAAAGTAGGTCAAAGTTCAATTTTTTTTTTTTTCTTTTTTGTTCTCCCATTTACTTATAATGGGTGATATTTCAAATGTCTATAAAAACTTCAATTTTGATTCAATTTACTTCAAATTTAGCACATATATAGAGGCAGTTCATTTGCTGACATCAGCGCATGCATAGACATGATGACATCAGCAGGATCGATGCCAAAATAAGCTACAATACGTGCGAGGGGCGGGGTTTGTTGTGCCTGGAACCACTTGTTAAACTTCTCTTCTGTGTTTTTCATACTGTTATTCTGTATTATCTCAGGTTCAAAACACACCATCCTTTAATTTAAGAAATTTGAGAAGTTTAACTTTTATCAGTTTGGGTTGTGGCTTATCATTGGGGGATGGTAGTGGGCCTCAAAGCCAGACCATTTGAGAACCGCCACTTTAGACAGTAGGTAGGCATGTGTTCTGTCCTGTACGATCAGACTATTGGATAAACTACAGAGGGACTAGTTGGCTGATCTCCTCTGGTCTTCTCCCTCCTCTCAAAGAAAGGACACGCTCCCTTCATAAAAAATGGCCGACATATTGCCTGTTGTGACGGTAATGGTGTCGACGCTGATGATTTATCCCTCCCCCAGATCTACATCTTTTACGGCACGAGGTCCAATGCCGAATTCGTCATCCACAACGGCTTCTTCTTCCAAGACAACGCCCACGACCGAGTGAAGATCAAGCTGGGCGTCAGCAAGAGCGAACGCCTGTACGCCATGAAGGCCGAAGTACTGGCACGAGCCGGCATCCCAGCGTATGTCTTGACAAAACACTTCTCACCCTCTATTTTTTTTAATTTTTTTTTTTTTTTTGCTGCTTATCTATGAACACCGTGTCTGCGTACGAGGCTCGCAGCGGTTTTACGTTCGGTCTTTAATGTGGGTCAAGGACAGCTTTAGGCTCATCGCTAACTTCACCCCACCCTTCTATCGCCTTGTGCACTTTTGTCTTCCCACAGTAGATATTCCAACCAATTAGGCCCCCCTTTTGGCATAATTGAAACACATAATATAAATGTTGCAGCAGGTTTCTTTTTATTTTTTTGTATTTTCTTTGCCTCCCACCACACAGAGTATCAATTTACCATCCGCCCCAACACTTTCATCACCAAGAAGCTTAATCATTTTATCATTAGCCTCTTAATTTTATGCAGCATTCTCTGCTCGGCATTTTTAATCAGACGCCTTTTAATCTCTTATTGATGACAGTCTAAATCTCAACAGTGGAAATTAAATGAAACAATCCCCATTGTTGCCGTGGTGCTCTATTAAACTGACAGATATGCTCGTAGATCATTTTCAAAGGAAACAGCAACAGATTCGCTGTCGGGGCCTGGTGCAGATGCTGAGCGGCTGCTGTCATCGAACTGTTTTAACAACGAGAAAATCACTCCCACTCTATTTCATCCAATATGTGGGAATGAGTCGAGTGTGCACATACAGTGGAATGTACGTTTACAGAATCTGCAAATGTTAAGTCTCAAGTAAGTCTACAAAGACCTTAAACATGAGGCCCGCTGGCCAAAACCGGCCCGCCAAAGGGTCCAATCTGGCTCACAGGATGAATTTGGAAGATATTAACAATCAAGGGTGTTAAACTGGTTTCACAGGTTCTACATACAGACCAATGTGATCTCAAATAAAATAATAGTATACTATCCAATAAATAATGACTCCAGATTTTCTCTTTGGTTTAGTTTGAAAAAATATTCCATAATGCCCATAAATAAAGACAACTCCAAATTTTTCTCTTTTAGTTCCAAAAATAACAATAAATTGTGAAAATATTTACATTAACAAACTATCCTTTAACAATAAAATGTGAATAACCTGAACAGCTTGGAATGTTTAAAGAAAATTAAGTGCAATTTGAACAATATTCTGCTTGTTACTAAATGTTTTGTGCCTTTGTAGATCCGATCCATAATGCACATGTATAAATGATGAGTTGAGGCATAGTATTGTTGAAATTGTACTTATTTTTCTTAAGAAATTTCAGTTTTTTCGGGTTATTCACATCTTTTTGGTTTGGATAGTTTGTAAATGTAAATGTTTTCGTAATTTAATTGCACTAACACAAAGAGAAACTTATGCAGTGGTCATTATTTCTAGAGTATTGTGCTTATTATTTTACTGGTCTGGCCACTTGAGGTCAAATTGGGCTGAATGTGGAACCTGAAAGAAAATGAGTTTGACACCCTTGTCTTAGCAGCTCCATTTTTTTTTTTATTTAACTTTTTTTTTTTTTTAAGTGCAGTATTTTCGACAAAGAGTTAACTTTCCTCAGCTGAATGCTCTATTGCTGGAGCAATGGACAGAGGGATAATTTAATAGGAAGACTAGGGGGAAGGCGGCTGTAATGTGTTTGTGCGCTGTAATAATGTCGACCCTGTGCTACCGATCGCCACATCGATCACTTTGCTGAAATAGGGGGAAAATATTGTCCTCTCCGCAATTACCTCGGCCTGTAATGTTATGATGTGGAATGGATTCTGCTGAGTCCTGGATTACACTTCACACACTTTTTTTTTTTCTGTCGTTTTGTCCCGCTGCTGTTCTTTCAATACATAAAACACAAATACAGATGTCACAAGAAAGACAAGAATTTAATCTCGGAGCACCTGAAGGCTGGTGACCACAGCATGTCGTAAAATCAAACTTGTTTACTGTCAGTGGACGTTCTTCAGATTTAGGGTTTATTTCGGGAGTGGGCTCATGTTTTATTCCTGCAGAAGTTTGACCTCAATAAAATATAACTGCACATAACAGAAGAAGTAGCAAAGGAAAGTGGAGGTTTGAGCAGTGATAATAGATGTTTTTTATATATACAGGCAAGTTATGACATCATTATCAGTGTAAGATGGCAAATAAGAAAAATACACAGAAAAGCATTATTACTTTAGTTGGACCTCTAAGTAAAATACAGTTTCTCAGCTTTTAATTTTTTTGGCATTAGTTGCGTCTTATTTGGACATTCACAGGCTCTGTAGTGAACATGGAACACCATTATTTTATGCAACATTGATTGACCAATAGAACCCATGAAGTTTAACAAATGACACTAGTTATAGACTATTTTTATATTTAGTTAATGCTATATTTTACTAGAAAAATGACTTTGTCTTCGGTTTTTTTTGGTTTGATATAACAACCTTTGAATTTACTCTGACATTTTATGAAATTCTACACGAATATAACCCGGTTTTCACTGAAATATGCAGAGAATAATGTAGTAGATGGTGATAAATCACTTGGGAGTTGATAAATATAGAGGAAAAATTCATTTAGAAGTTGGCACAAAAATAGTTCCAGGTATCTAGGGATGAGTATAACAGTTAATAAAAATGTGTGATAGCCGTCCTCCTTAGGTTTGGAATTCGGTATCAAATGAGAACATATTTTTCAATACTCTAAGTCAGGGGTTCCCAAACAGGGGTACGTGTACCCCCAGGGGGTCCTTGTTATTTTTTGGGAAAAATACATAAAAAAAGGCATCAATGAGAATTAATGCTGAAATGGAAAACACAATAAATACATTCATATAATAGTTTTATTGTCAATCATCTTGTTTAAGCTTTGGTAACATTTTAAGAACATTTCTGTTTTATATTATTCAAATTGAGTTTATTTGAGAAGCTAAGTAATTATTTTTTGTTGATAAAAGGTTCATTCATTAATTAATGACCAATTTATTTGTTTTTCTTATCAATAAAAGAGGGCACTTTTCAGTTCATATTGTGCTCAAAATTTACTTTAAAAAAATGTATTTGTTTTTTTTTATATATTGCAGTTAAATATATGTTGTTTGTTTACAAAGTTTTGAAAATATAAACAGACACCTTTGGCACAGGATTTTTTTTTCAGTCAAACATGCTGAAGTCAGAGTTGGGGGTACTTGGCTAAAAAAGTAAATTTCAGGGGTTACTCCACTGTAAAAAGTTTGAGAACCACTGCTCTAAGTTATTTAAGACCATCAGTGCCGTAAAAATACTTACATTTGGTTCCCAGCATTATTGTATGGAAGAGAAATTTCTGTTATATATGCAAGATCTGGGATTTTTTTGTTTGTTTGTTTGTTTTTAATTGTGGTTGAAGTGGTTGTAATCTTTGTTCTGGAATATAGTTATCATACAAAGTAATCTGTTACAATGTACAAAAAACTAAAGTATCAAGTATGCAATTCTCATGTTTTAAAGCAGATCTTAATGTAGGTCATCTTAGTTACATTTCTGATGACATATCCTACATTTGCAGGGAAAAGTTAAAATGAATAAAGCCTTAAATGCACGCACTGATCCACTCGTCACAGCACTTAAAAAGCTCAGTCCGTCACTAAAAGGACACAGTGCTGTCCTTTTTACTTTACCTTTAGCCTGATCTCACTTACATTTTTCAGAACTCTTCACTCCTCACAGTCTTCATGAACTTTGAAATTATCAGAAAGGTTTCAATTACAACAGTCCCTTTAAACCTCTAACCACTGGATAGGATGCTCTGTAGTGAAAGCTGTAAAACATGAGCTGTTTTTGGTTAAATATATCTGGCCATAGACGAGGGGTTAATTGCGGGGGTTAACTATTCTTAGTGATCTCTTCTAGTCCACAGTAACCCAACCATTCCCAAATAGGTGGGTCACAGGAGATTTCTAGTAGTGTCACCAAAATAAAGCAAATAAATGAAGAGTAGATAGGATAGTTCGTCATATTCTGATAAAAGATAAATAACGTTGGACTTGGTGTGGAAGGCCAGCAACTAGTACCCTGTTTATTATACAGGAGTCTGTGAACTTTATTTTGTCTTGTTTTAGTGTTTTTGATGCACAAAACAACACTGTGATTCATCCTATTGTTGTTTCTGTTCAGAAAACGCTGTTGTACCTGTTCAGAATATCGATGTGATATGGAAATGGCAGGAAAAAATTGCCAGTCTATAGATATGGTTGTGAATTGGGTTACTGTGGTTTTGTTAATTTTTAGAGAGTTTGGGAAATACTAAAGCAAAAGTTTGAAAATCCATTGACTTGTTCATTTTATTGTTTATTTTGTTCATTTCCAGTCTTTTTGTCAATTTTATTTTTATTCTTCATTGTTTTGTTTATTGCGTTCATGTTCTAGATTATGTTGACAGTTTTTTCCTTATTTCGTTTATTTTCATTCATACTTTTTACTGATTTTATTGCTCACCAGTTTTCCTCAGCCCATCTTTCTCTCCTTTATTAACTCTGTAGTAAACTGTAATGATTGTTAGGTTTGGGTAGAGGTGTTTCAGAACATGGAACAGATTTAAGTCTGTTTTAGCAGATACACCAGAGGAGTCCATTATTGTCATGTTTAGAGCTGACGATTAATTGATTCAAACCAATTTAAAAGAATATTCATTTACAATTCTCCTGAATCGAAGCTTTGTTTTCTTAATTTCACTGCCGCTAAACATTGGTTCCACTGTTGTTTCACACGGACGCTTATTGTGACACACGTGGATCAAAACAAACAACATGGAGACAAGGACAAAAAGGCAGAAAATATGTCTATATGCTCACTTTTCTACATTGGATTCATCTCTTACTGCTTTAAACCTTTAAGCTTCAACACAATCATTAAAACTAATTAGCTTTATTTTAAGTTAAATGTTAGTTTGATCTTAAGTTTGTGAGTTTGTTGGATACTAATGTGTTGAAGACTGCAGTGCACATACTGTTTGTAGATGCAAGTTGACTTGTTTGTTGTTTATGTAGCCTGTTTATCGATATTTTTTTATATCCTTTTACTTTTATTCTTTTTGTGGTTGTTGTTTCAGCTGGTTCTGGAATAAAGGACAAGTTTTTGTCCTTTTCAGACATGTCTTTTTGACATCTTAACTATTTTTTCATCTATTTAAATATCGTTTAATAGAATCAAAGAAAATAATTCGTAGATTTAATTGATCACAAAAATCATCGACAGCTGCAGCTCTAAAAATGACAAACGTATGCAAACAATGTAGATTTTTGATTTACATTTAGAACAACTTATTCAACAGTTAAATAGAAAAATGCACTAGACCACTGTTTCCTCTGTTTCTGTGGTTTGTTCATTTAGTTTTACTTTGTGTCGTTTTACTCTTAGGTCCTGTATCTTTGCTCTGCACTGTAATGAACCTCCAATTTCTGCCCAGCTCCTCGCCTTTCTCAGAGTCTTCTGCATGACCGAGGGTAAGACGCTGGTCACACACACACATGCACACACACACACACACACACACACACACACACACACACACACACACAAATATCAGCACCACTGCATTTTCCAAAGCAGCCTCTGGGCCCTAAGCATGGGCACAGGGTCTAAAGCGAAGCACACCACGGTTTCTGACGCCGTCCTCGGAGACTGTCGCCAAGCGGCTGCTTCCTCTGCGCACCGGCAGTGGAGGGTAGAGGAGGAGAGGGAAGAGCAAGGCCTGTCCATTCCCGCGCTGGTTAATTGATCAAGGCAGGCCACCAGATGTGTGGAAGGAGCAATACACCAGGGGGGTTTGCAATATTCATCGCATGTATGCAGAACGGCACCGGTGTCATAAATCCCCAACCACACAAGGCCACATCCTCCTCTGTCAGAGGACTCATCTTCAGGACCCCGCTTGATATATTATTCACATTTTTTTGCTGCATGTTAATTTTTAAAACGGCCCCAATGCCTTTGGATGTGTGCGGGTGGGGTGGGGTGGGGGTATCATCACTTGTGTGTATGTGCGTCGACATTTCTTAACAGATGTGACATGATGGAATAGTGTGCGCACACAACCGGTGCGCTGCAGTCGGGCTCTTTCATCTTCTCATGTAACTAAGCCATGTTTAACTCGTCAGATCAAAGCCAGCAGGCGAAAGGCTTCATGAGGAAGCAAAGACCCGCTCATGACTTTTTAGACATTTGTGACATTTATTTAAGGAGCGATCTTTACTAAAACGGTGTTCAGGATTCAGCCAGACGGTGTGGGAGGTCAGGACCAGCTGGCTTTGCTCGTCTTTGACAGATGAAGTGGTGATAAGAAGAAACACTGATCGCAAAATAAAGGGACAGCGCCACTCCCTCACCCCACCCCCATCCATCCCTTATCAAGATCAGTGGTGGATTTTTTTTGTCAGTGAGAGGTACACACAAATTCTGGAGGTAAAATTTCAACAAATAGCCTATTTTATCAACAACTCACAGTATCTATACTGTTTTTACCTCATCAGCTGATAGGCCATGAGCTATTGTGAAGACGTCATTTAAGTCGTCATCCTCATCGTCCTTGTTGGCAGTTTCTGCAAATGTCTTCTCTGAAACTACTGGTTGGATTAATTTCAAAATTTAGGTGTACCTTCTGTGGGATAATGTCTACAAAGTTTGTTCACAGTTTTGAGATATTTAGATTTTTTAATTTGGTGAGTTTTTGAAATATTTAAAATGTGCCTGTACTTATAATGGTCCATATTTTGATGGTTTAAACATGGAAATGGTTACAGATATCAATACTATTACTGTTGAGCACTGAGAGGAAGTCATATATGGACTTTGATTTGGGTTCATGACCTTTGATCTGAAGTGACCTTGAAGGGTCAAACTCAAGGTCACCAATGTCTACATTTCAACAGTCTTCTTCTCCAAAACTACTGGTCGGATTAATTTTTTAAAAAAAAATTCTGTCACTTCCTTGGGACAGTGTCTACAAAGTTTGTTCACAGTTTTGAGAAATTTAGATTTTTGAATAATTGACAAATTTCTGAAATATTAAACATGTGCCTTTACTTATGATGGTCCATATTTTCATTTTCATTTCATTCACATGTTTATTTCAAACCTGCTACCACAATTTAACGCTTAACAGATGATAACTGGACAGACAATATACACATGGTTTGATGGTTTATAACATGGAAATGGTTACAGATATCAATATAGTTACTATTGATCACTGACAGGAAGTCATATATGGACTTTCATTTAATTAGTTGAGTTCTCCTCCAGTGAAAGTACCACCCACTTCTATTGGGAGACTGATCTCCTGGATCAGGACCACAGGACTCTATCATAGCAGCACAACCTGACAACCTCGCAAATTCAACTTACTGATTCTTGGTGGAACATGCTGGTCAGATACAGGGGCATTGGTCCTATTTTAATACGTGAAAAGTGGAAGGATCTTCTGCGAGTGCACTCTACCTCCACCCCTTCTTATAATTTTTGCCAAATTTCCAGGGGTTTGTCCTGAGCCCATGCCTGACTCTGCTACAATGTGTCTTGAAAATCACACACTAACATTTGTTTTCTTTCAGAGGAACTGAAAGATTATCTTCTGGGAGACGGTGCCATCAATAAGATTTTCACCTTGGGTAACAGCGAGTTCCCAGTCAGTTGGGAGAATGAGATCAAGTTGTGGACTTTCCTTGAGACTAGAGCTGCCCTGCTACTTAAAACCTATAAGACCACCTCAGAGGTGAGTTCACTGGAGTTAGGAATTTTGTGCTCTATTGATTCAGTGTGATTGGGAGATGCATTTTTAGGTGGAATGAAAAGTATGAATATTTGTCTTCCATCTTTTATTACATTTCTTATTTAGCTGCTAGATAGACAGATGTACTTTATTTATCCCAAACTGGGAAATTACAATGAAGCAGCAGTATGACACAATAAAAATAGAACACAAGAGCAAATAGAAATAAAAAAAATCCACCACAAGAGCAAACACTATACACTAAATATAGTAAATTACAAGTATAAAAAAATTGAGTAGAAAACCTGGATAATAACTGTAATGTAATGTGCCAAAATAAAACTGTAAGGCACAAAACAAGCTGTAATATTCAGAATGAGCAAAATGATATTTAAGTGCAAATGGGTTAATGACCAGAGACATCAGTTATTTTACAGTGAAATGGAAAATGACGAGAAGGATTTTCTTTATATGTTCGTTTATGTCAATCATGCGATACATAGCATTTTTGACTCTATCAAGCTTTTAACAGACAGACATGGGTCACTTTTATATTAATGATCCTTATGAATGTGTTGCACGACATAAGGGAAGTGTTTTATGAAGGCCACACTACACACCCACTTTAACAGTTCACATGCAAGAGGAAGTGAGAGAAGAAGTAAGCATTAGTCTACAGGACGACTGCTTTCGTTTATGCTTCTCATTGCAGTGTTGTAGCAGACACCATGTTTTTTTTTATTTACATTTACATGTTTTACTGATCTCTTCCATCCTCAATCCCAGTCACAGTGTTGTTTTATCAAACTCATTAAATTTAAGTTTTGTGTTGATGTTGACATATCCCAAACTTTTTGAATCCATGTATTATATAAAGGAGGTTCTGGTTTCATCCAGCTGATGATTATAGACTTTAAAGCAGTGGTGAATAATCTATTCAAGAGGCATTTATCTGCCCTTCTATCCAGACTTTTGGGTTTTTCTCCCAGTATTGCCACTGTGAGGTTTTGTGGGATGTTCATTTAAAAAAACCTCCTTCAGGGCATTGAAAACCTCCCTCCAAAACACACTTACCTCCACAGTTCCTGGAAAATATTTATTTTAGGAACATTTTGGTCCATATTATCTTACGTTCAGATGCAGCCGATAAACACAGTGGAGATCACCTCTGATTTGGGTTTATCCTTTCATTTATTTATCTTTTGCTCTGACGTATGTTTCTGATCTTCCACCAGGAGGACCGTTCCATGCTGGAGAAGCCCGATCTGTCCCTCCACTCCCGTGTCGCCATCCAGCTGCGACTGGCTGAGAAGCAGATCCTGGAGAAGGCATCGGCGAGCGGACGCTCCAAACGGATGCACTTCGAGAAGAAGCTGGAAGAGGAAGCTCCGTTACCCCGCTACGAGGAAAGCGACATCGCTTTGCTGGAGAACACTGACGCTGATGCAAAGCTCCCGATCATCCTGCGCAAACTGGAGGAGGTCGAGGAAGGCCAGGAGATCCAAGTAGAGGAGGACGGTCACCTCCTCAATGGGGAGAAGGCCATGTATGGGATGAATATGGAGGCTAACGGAGACCCGGTGCAGCAGGAAACTCAGGAGAAGGTCAGCAAAGATGTGAATTCAGCTTTGGACTCAGTTGGAAGTTCTAACGCAACCCAGAAAGGCCAAAGGGAAGCGGCCACCCTAAGTGCCAGTCGAACTGAAGATAATCCCAAAGAGAACGGTGAATAAATATATTCCACTTTCCGCCACAGCCCATGCTATTTATTTATTTTTGTGTCTCTTAAATGACTCAGAAATATAGAAGCCGAAAACAAAATTTTAATTAAAAGTCACAGAACTTTTATCGACTGTATGTTCATCCAGCGTGGCTTTGATTAGTTGTTCGCTGCTGAACTTGTTCTAAAATGCTGCCAGTGTGTCCCCAGCCTTCTATGCAGAGCAGTTTTTGGTTCATATAAGGGTTTATATTACAGTGAAGACGCAAACTGTTCGAGTCCTGAAGCATAGAAGAGAGTAAGGGAACTGGTTCCAGCAAACTGGGAAAAAAAAAGAAAAAAATAGCTAAATGAAATTAGGTGAATGTTATTTCCACAAAGCCAAAATCTCTCTGATCCCGTGAATTGGTTGGTTTATTACTGCAGTTTGTCTCCATATATGTCCAGTATGTTTTGAGTTGACAATCGTATTCTCTAGTGCGTTTTGAGGGGTGTGTTGCTGAGTTGAGATCGTCACTGCCCGCTTTGGTTTATGTTCCAGATAAAACCATTTCAGGCTGTGCAACGAAAGGAAACATAAAATGCTCCTGTTAGCCTGTGTGAAAAGTTACTTTAAAGTTGAAATCTGTTGAAGAATTTTTGTTTAATTTTGTTTGAAAATAAGTCTTTATGAATGTACTCAAAGTTGCAGTGATTATCTGTGGATGTCACGTAAAGGGAGTGATGACTGACGTAGTGTTGCCCCCGAGAAAGCCATATCTGTCACTGAGGAGCCAGTGAAACTGAAGAAGAGGATGATGATGATAGTTTATGTAAAATTTCCTGTTGGAAGCTTTTCTTTGAATGCCTTAAAATGAGGCAATTTCATCAAGATACCTTTTGTATAAAAACCGCAGAAGCACTGTCAGTTTGCTTGTTTGTTTGTTTTTTTTTTTTAAAGTCAAATGTAGGGGTGGCCCCAAAACCTGACCCTGTTCACCGATGAACTACTGATGATCAACGCATGGTGGAGGAGAAATGTTCAGTTTGGACTATTGGCTCCAATACGTTTATTAAAACTAAAATATAATCATCGCACCCTGAAATTCTACTATATAAACTTTGCATTGCAGAGCTGTTGTTATATACAGTAGGATGACTAGTCAGGGTCCACCTCCTAGTCTTTTTGTTTTGGTTTTTTTTATAGAACTTTCAATCACATTGGAAATTCTTTGTCACTGATTTCATTTTGCTAGAGCACCTGATCTTTTTTCAACTCCTTACATCAATGACTATGTTTACATGCACAATAATATTCTACTTTTATTCCAGGATATTCTATTTTGATACTCTGAATTAAGAACGTATTTGCCAAAATAAGTCCTGCAGGATAATGGCAATAATATCCCAGTTTTATGAGTATTCTTCAGAAATGTAAACAGCGCATTCAGATCATGAACATTAGACTCGATAAGATTAGAAAAATCTTTATTGTTATTGCACAAGCATACTACGTACACCATACAATGAAACTGGAGTCCTGCTCCCCACGGTGCAAAAGAAAAAGAAGGCACACGACAATAAAAACAACAAAATATACACAGGATAAAAACTGTGTGCCAAAATATGCATATGAACAAAAATAATCAAAGCAGGGTGTAAAATATATTGCTGGTGTAAAAAGAAAAGCAGCTAGTCATGATGTACTGATCAAACAAAAGTCCACATACATTTCTGGTCTGAAGATGAAACCCCAACTTTTCCCATAATGGAAGAGAATATTAACAAGTTTATTCACACATATCAAAGACTGGTGTTTAAAATGTAAAAAAAAAAAAAAAAAAAAAGAAACCTGGGTACATGCATCTCTATGTAAACAGCAATTCTAGTGGAATATTCATATTCATTAGTCACATAAACAGTTTAATAAGAGTTTGTCTTTTATATCAGAAGGGTAAAAATCCGAATATTTAGTATATGTAAACAAAGTCAGTGATACTATTACATTTACAACCAGAGAGAAATGTAATGTAAAGCTTAAGGAATAATTTGAACTTGAAAGCCTGGAACAAACTGGCATTTAGAACTTAAGCATCACTATTTTGTTTTCAAGACTGATATTATCTTAGTACACACACCGTAGGAGTGGTTTAGTAAAAGATGAGCCATACAGAAGTGGTACATAGATTATAGTCCATTTGAGGGATTGATACTCTTTTAACACTTCCTTCTGATCTGAACAATCACTTTCACTCTAGGAAAATGCATTTTTACACAAGTACACTTAATGCATTTGTTAAAACATAGCCTAATGTTGATGTTTTCATGTAATTAACACCAAATATGAATCTAGAGTGAACTTTTATTTTGAAACAAAGCAACGTAGCCTCGAACTATTTCTGAATTCCACACATGTACGTACGTATCTGGGGAAAGAGGACAGTTGTATTCTTTCAGCAAAGCGGGATGACACTCATTCTGCATATGTCCTGTGAGGTTGTCTTCCTGCTTTGAAAAAAAAAATATACACAAAAAAAAAACCTTCAGAGATGGCTTTGTTGCAGCTTATTAGCATTTTTCCTTCATCTTGCTTGTGCACACCTCAGATATCAAACAGGAAAAGAAGCTTGTTTGCAAACGTGATTGACAGCTTCTTCAGTGATCAGTTACCTTTTATTAAGTAGAGGCAGTTTTCTTTAGTGTGCAGACCGCGTGAGAACTAATGAGCTCGACAGCTTTAGCAGAATTTATTAAAAATATCTAATTACAGAGCATGCAGGGAAAACATATTCAAAACAAAGATTTACAGACAATGGGATATATATTTTTAATTATCATTTTCATGATTAGTGAAACACCTACAGATGTTGCTTAGTGCAGACGTCGCGTAGTTTTACTCTTAAAACCACATTTTTCATGCATCTTTCGACACAATATCATCATGAAACTGTTAAATATACTTCAAGGAATAGTTGAACATTTTGCTTTCTTTCGGAGAGAGTGAGATGAGCAGATAAATACTAAATTTTTGTCTGTATGTTAAGTTTGAAGCTAGAAATGGGAGCTGATTAGCCTAGCTTAAGAGAAGAGAAGTAAGTAGCCTGTATCCGTCTAAAGCAGAAAAATAAACTTTATATACTGACACGAAGAAGCTGGCGTCATTGTCACGTCAGGCTGTTAATTCTTCACACATTATATAAAAGAATATGACAAGTTTTCTTTTGAGTTTGTAGTTGATGCTAGCCTAGCTTGATGCTAAGCTATGCTAATATCCTGCCTTTAGCTGAAGGGACAAGGACTGTCGAAAGTGAACTTGTTTTTAAAAGTCCTATGTCATGTTTTTTTTTTTTGTTTTTTGTACTAACCATTCTAATCTTATTCATTTTATTTGGACCTTCTAATAAGTGGTCCGGTGGTCTATCTTTTTTGATTAACTTAACCTTATTTTAATGCTAATAGGTTTTGTCGTGTGCCATGTTGTGTTAATTTGCAGAATCTGATTTTTTAGCTTGTGTTCGCTAAATATAAGGTGAATTTTTCCTCACAAACAGCTCGACTGTAGTTGTGGTAGATAAGTTACAATAACAACGTAATTTTTTTTTAAGTTTACCTCCTTACTGTGTCTGTTAGCTAGCGTTTAGCATTAGCACACCCTTGACCCCTTATGCTAACTCAGCTCTGACGTTATGTACAAATGTGATCATTTTTAGCTCCAAAAATTAAACATCAGAACACTAAAACACAAACTGGGTACAAAAACTGGTATATTACACAGACAAGAGTCGTGTTGAACTTTTCTTCTAACTCTCGGAAAGAAAGCAAAAAGTATATTTTGAAGACGACAAATTACTTCTGTACGTTTATAGGACGGATCTGTTTTTTATTATATGGAAAAATAGCAATGAAGTGTCATGACTGTACCTCCCTGTGTTGATATTTGTTCTGAGAAATAACTGTTGGCTAAAAGATGATGGGACGGATTCGGTTCTGAAATTAAATTCAGCAACTCAAACTGTCAGACGGGGTCGCCCCTACTCGTACCATTTCACTCGTTGAGACTTGGTGGAGTCGTTCCTGTGTGAGTGTGGTCTGAACCGAAGGGAAGGTAGTGAATTATTACAGCCACGTTGTTCCCTCTGCAAGTGGTATGCATTCACATGACCAAAAGTAGAATGGCTTTTTCTGAGGTCAGATGTGTTTTTACCACAGTCTGTGACACGATGAGCTTGTTTTGTATCACGTTTGATGTGCCATTTGTCTTTCTGTGGCTAGAGCACTTTTTCCATCACAAATCTGTATTTTTTATGCAATCGTACTTTTACCAACCTTACTGGTAATGTTCAGTCTGTTTGCTGCTTTTCTAAAGACCTCTTTATCATAGTGTGTGTGTGTATATATATGAGTGTGTGAGTGTGTGTGTGAGTGTGAGCGGCTAGCTTTAACCATAGACTCAACACGTCCTATCCGGCTAAAAATGGACTCCTCACCATTTCAGAGTGCAGTAGTTTAGGGTTCTGTCAGCGTAACAACACCGAGAATGTACAGTCAAAGTTAAAGTTGATAGGGAAACTTGTCCTGAAGCTGCCAACATTCAAAAAGCCAGAGATTAAACTTCATCTCATTTCTAATTTCTTGTGTGGTGTCGTTCTTAAAGCTTCTTTCTTTGGATCAAAACATCTACTCCTTCAGAGACATAGGGTCACCGTGTGTATTATTCCTCTCTCTTATCCTTTTGTTGAGGGGAAAAAAGGGTTATTTAATGTATTTTCCCCTTCTTTGGCCCCTGGCCCTATTACGAATTTATAAAAGAAACATTATCTTGAATCATTTAATTCGGGGCAATTAAATTTTGAAGTACCCCATTCATTATTCATGGATGTCTAAGATAAAACCCCTTTAATCCTTGAATATATTATTATAATGGGCATTGGGGTGGGCAGCGGAGAGCGAGGCATGTCCAGTATTGTTAGTACTCGCTGTGTCAGTGCTGGGAGCAGGCCTGGGACCAGCACTCCCACGTAATCCTGCCATATGAATTATAAAGCGCCTTCCATATTAATATAGAATGGCAGCAGCCGCAGCCTGGCCCGGTTCACTGTGGGATAGCACCATTGTCATGCAAGTGTTTACCGGTGTCACAATGGAGATGCGTGGTGGTGGGGGGGGGGTCAGGTTAGAGTCAGGCCATTATCATTTTAAGACAGACTGAGCATGGAATTGAAGGTGATGGACTGACACGTGCATCGTTATCACGCTTCCTCCGTCTGCATTAACACGGGAAGAACTGACCTCGGCAGGAACTACTCCGAGGTCGTGCAGAAGTCGGTTTGAGCATGAAGAACCAGATTTCATCACCATATGTGTATTGTAGTCACACATTTTTAATTAACTGGAGAATGTATGAGCTACTGTCCGCTCCTCTAGTAGCTTCAATATTAACCTACTGGATATCTGTCAGGCAAGGCAAGGCAAGTTTATTTGTATAGCACATTTCAGCAACAAGGCAATTCAAGGTGCTTCACACAGGACATTGAAATACGACAGGGAAAAAGAAACACATTTAAAACATTATAAAAGAAACATGTAAAGGTGATTAAAAACAGCAAGTAAGAAAACAACACATAAAATCAAAAAAAATAAAAACATATTAAAGTAAGAGTTGCAGTGCAGAGTTTCAGAAGAGAATAAAATTTAAAAAGTCAAAAGCCTTTTAGTCAAAGGCAGCAGTGAACAGGTGAGTCTTTAACCTTGACTTAAAAGAACTCAGACTCTCAGCAGACCTGATATTTTCTGGTAGTTTGTTCCAGATATATGGAGCATAGAAACTGAACGCTGATTCTCCATGTTTAGTTCTGACTTTTGGAACACAGAGCAGACCTGCACCAGATGACCTGAGTGGTCTGGATGGTTCATACTGGACTAGAAGGTCTCTGATGTATTTTGGGCCTAAACCATTCAGCGCTTCATATGCTAGCAAGAGAATTTTAAAGTCTATTCTCTGAGAAACAGGGAGCCAGTGTAGAGACCTCAGAACTGGAGTGATGTGGTCCACTCTCTTGGTCTTAGTGAGGACTCGAGCAGCAGCATTCTGGATCAGCTTCAGTCATCGGATAGACTTTTTAGGCAGACCAGAGAAGATACTGTTATAGTAGTTAACTCGACTAAAGATAAATGCATGGACAAGTTTTTCAAGGTCCTGCTGTGACATCAGTTCTTTAATCCTAGAAATATTCTTGAGGTGATAGTAAGCTGACTTTGTAATTGTTTGTATATCTGTCAGGAGTTTTTTTCATCCTCCTTAGAAAATTAAATGTACACTCACAGTCAATGAAAACTTTGAGACCATATTTTTCCACATAATTTTTATTTTGAAACCCTAAACTGGATTTTTTTTCATATGAATCATTTGTTTAGGATATTGGCATACAGAAACAAAAATCTAAAGTTTAGAGAATAATTTCAAAACAAAAAACCTAACAATAGAAGATGGCACCTGCTAAACACAAAGTCACAACAATAGCGGTCCTGGTCTGCAGTTGTCTCTCTCTCTCACCCTGGATGTGGTCTATGGTCAACAGAGCCTGTGGTGTTGTGGTGTTCAACCAGGTTTGTGATCGTGGGTTGGGAACAGCCCATACATAGGCCTGGCTATATCACTGGAGCTCAAACCGGCCTCCACCATACCCAGTGCCTGGAGACATTGTCCATGTGAGAGACGTGGCATGATGCCGTTCACTGGACTAACAATGGTGGCCTTTTTTGGGCCTTTATATAGGCCTTCCAAACCAATCCTCAAATTGTGCAGATACCCACTGAGTATTGCTGAATGTGTATTTGGTCCACTTTTACAAAGAGACCAACCCATGTGCAATGAACCATGACAACATGACAACATGACAACTCATCATTATCTCAACTACCCGAGCACTAGGTCATCAATAAATCCACAGTGAATAATTACAACCCCCTACAAGTAGAAATATGCAGACATTTCTACCTCAAAGTTTCTATTGACTGTCAGTATATTACTGGAGTTTAGTGTCGAACAAATCTGGCACAAGTGGCTAAAACACATGAAATAGGGGTGTAACGGTGAACTCATTTGTACCAAAGTTATAATAGTTTTGGATTTTTCATTAAAGTTTAGTTTTATTTAGTTTTGACTTTTTTTTCTCTAATTCAGTTAGTTTTAATTCGTTTTTAGAGCAGGTTTGCTAGTTTTTATTAGTTTTCATTTTTTTTCTAAATGCTTAGTTTTAGTTTGGTTTTAGTATTAATTTTAGTTTTGTCGTATCTTTTGTCTTCTTCGCCATCAAAGTCAAATAAATCCCAGCCAGGACTCTGCTGCTTTCTCCCAAATTTAGTCTCCATGTTTCCAGGTAGAGTGGGGACCACAAGACGACTGGAAACCACAAGTGATGAGAAGTGACGGACCGTGAAGTACCGTGTGGTGCTGCTAGCTAAAATTGCTAGAGCGAAATAAATCACTTTCGTATCAATCTGACATTGACAAAGGCGAAAACGAAGGGAATTTTATCCATAATTTTTATCTGTTTTAGTTAGTTTTGTAAATACACAATACAGTTTCAGTTAGTTATCGTTTTTTTTCTTTTAATTATAGTTTTTATTTATTTCAGTTAACGAAAATGTTCTTTCAATTCTAGTTTTCGTCATTTCGTTAGTTTTCGTTAATGATAATAACCTTGGTTTGTACCGAATTGTTTTGGTTCGAGGCCTTTGATACAATACAGAGGCGGACCGAACAAATGCATGTAGCCAAGGTGAAGAACGCAAGCAGAACCCACGTGCAGGGTTTCCACTACATACATTCAGCAGTGGCGCCGCTGTTAAAAAAAAAACACAAACACTTTACTTTGAGGCTGGGGCACCAATAAGGGGGGGGGGGTGTAAACATGACAACAGAGAGTATAACAGAGGCACAGAAGCCGGGTTGGATGGTTGAAGCATGTTAAGTTTTTCAATAAACCAACAAAGTGGAGGTGCTGCTGGGTCTTCTTGGTGATTATCCACTGGTGCTCTTTGGAAACTTGTGGTGTGTCTTACATTTGGAGTCAAAAAAATCCACATAAGCATACAAGATTTCAAAAAATATTCCAAGGCACACTATAGGATTTTTGTAAAAATAAAATGCCTTTATTACTCCATGGCAATCTTTTAAAATACAGCCAACGTGTTGCAACCTCTGGTCTTCACCAGGGCTTTTTTCACCATGTTAAGTTTTCACTTTTGGTTTTCGGTAGTTATAGAGTACACCCCCATAGCCCCCCCCCCCCCCCCCCCACTGTTCTCTTTTACTGTACCGAAAATGTATCGAACTGAAGACCCCAGTATCGAAAACGTACAGAATTGAAATTTTTCTGTACCATTACACCCCTAACATGAAATACAGTTAAAAAAAAAAAAAATCCATGAGGTCTTTGTTTTTTTTCATCCTCCTTAAAAATTAAATATATTCCTGGAATTTAGTGTCTAAGAAATCTGCCAAAGTGGTTAAAACACATGAAATGCATTAAAAATATCCACTATCAATGCATCACAATCTGTTTAGACAATTTTCTCAGTTACTGGCAAATAAAGTTATTGATTGTCTTTTTTAGTGTAGTGTCCTGGATTGTATTGGTTTTTTTTAATTACTATTGTGACCTTGATCTTTGACTACAAAAATCTAATCCAATCATTCTTGAACTCTAAGGTAAAATATGTGCCAAAAAAAACAAAACAAAACTCAAGGCTTAAAAGTAAAGTTGACCTTTGACCTTCTGGACACACAAACATCATCACTTCTTTTATTTCATTATATATTTGCCTGAAATTCTCCTCGCAGTTGCATCTTTTTTTTTTTTTTTTTGGTACATATTTGATGGAACTTACTCAAGCCTTTTCAAAGATGTTTCATTTTAAGTGTAATAGGGTTTGTTAAACATACATGGATTTTTCATGAAAACTACAACAGATGTCCATCTATTAATTATGTTATGTTTCCCTATAACAAATCTCTGCTGTTTACATTGTGAAATGGTTCAACACCTTTATTCACCATCAAGGGGGAGATTGAGGACCATTATAGAGCTGGACATCAGTGAAAAGTCAACACTAATCCGACTGTACAACCTTACACTGATGTTACTGTAGATACGACTGGAAGATATATGGTTTCTTTACATTGTTCAGGTCAAGGCTGAATAGATCTCAACAATTTGACAAAGCCATCCCTGTACATACTGGAATGTAATACAGTAACAACTTGGTAAAAGTAAGAGAAAATATTTAACCCTTAAAGACTCACAACTATTTTTGCTGCACCTTCAGAAGGATTTTTTTTTTTGTTTTTTTTGTCTCGACCATTTATTGTAATATTACCCTCCACCTTTTGCATTTGTCAGGTATTTTCCTTTATTTAATTTACTGGTTTGTAGATGTTCATTCAAGCTCAGTGCATATTCAAAGGTTATTGCATGAAGCCAAGGAAAAAGAGACTTTTTTTTAACAAAATCTACCATTAACTGAACATAAACCGAGTGTGTCCATCCACTCTCATTGATCCAACTCCATGGGTTTTACTGGTGAATCAATGTTGTTTAGTTTAGTTTAGTTTAGTTTAGTTCAAATATGCAGCAAAACAAAATAATCCTACTTAGTCTTTACAAATGAAACAGATTATAAGAAAACAAAACAAAAAACAAAAGCCTGTAGCCTACATATACATGAAAACAAAGTATGACTTCATTTGTACGTTCAAAAAGGAGTGACAGGTCGTATAACTTAAAGATGTAGAAGATGACCATGTTTCCACGTTCACTATGGAGCCTCTGAACGTCCAAATGGGTCATATCTGATGACCATGAAAAGATGACAAAATGTATTTTACACCAATTATGTACATGGGTTCACATGATTAGTGGATCAGAAGTTCTTAAATATTTTACAGCAGTAGATGCTCTTGGTTGATAGTGAATGTTTGGTCTTGATGGGTGAATACTGGATTTATTTTTCTAGTGGGGCATGGAGACAGCCTGTTCATTTTCTCAGTTGCACTAATTTCGACTGTGAACAGTGGATATTACACTGAGAATGTATAAACTAGTCGGGATGGCAAGAACTGCAGTAGTTGAATCACACATCTGTCCACTGTCTTCTTCATCCCTTAAACTCTTCCATTCATGCTCTTGAAAAGCTGCACATCAGTAAGTCAACTCTAACCACACGTAGTGAGCTTTAATGTTTTAAAATGATTGTGGTTTAGCATGTTGTGCTTGTATGACAGGCCCAGCTGTCCACAAATAGGAAGTGTTAGCATAAAGGTTAACACAGTGCTACAGGTTGGCCTCTGAATAACTGATGTGGTTTAAAAAAAACCTCCAGTGATGATGAGGTCAAGTGTAAAACTGTACTTACAACTACAAATACAGCCAACAATAGCTGCTCTGTCAACGTCTGTCAGTGAAATCTACATTAGTGATATTGTTATGGGAAACTGTATCGAATGAATCCACGGCTACCAAAAATACTAACGATACATTTCAACGTACTGTATCACTCACTGAATCAAGTATGAAGCTCTTTATTTAAACACATCTGTATCATAGTATCAAGTTTTCGCCTTGAAACTACCAAACATAACATATTAATTTCACACCTTTACACATTTTATACTTAAAGTTGTGTATTACTTTCATCACCAATTTTTCATCAAATCTAGAAAACCCGAGTCATAGCCGAGGTATCACGAATCCGTAAGTCTTTCCATGATTACGCACCCAAATCGCTTCCCTAACAGTGAACAATTTCAAGTGTACTCCATCATAAGCAATCCACATGTTTACAAACAGAGCTGGTCAGCCACTCTGGCATTTTCGGAAATTTTTCACAGCATGCATTGTGGAAAGTGGAGCTCCACGCAGCTGCATTATGGCCGCAGCAGCAACAAACATGGAAACGGCTTTATTGCCTCTTCCTACTGCAGCTGCGTGGAGCTCCGCTTCCCACAAAGCGCGTTGCGACAAATTTCCGAAAATGCCCAAGAAACACTGCAATTTCAGCAACGAAATCCTTTTAGTTATTTTTTTTTTATTATCACTTTGTCACTTTCTTGGTCTCTTGTTTCAGTCAGTTCTCAACTTAGTGTTTGAAACCATGAGGGACCAGCAGGACTCACTACTCCCTCTAGTGGTCAAATACATTCACAGTAACACTGTGATTGTGAATAAATTCAGTTAACCTTTTCTGGCATGAATTATGAGAACCTTAGTCAATATTTTTTTCTTGAGTGATTTTATTCTTCTTTTAGGCATGAAAAAAAACAATGCAATTGAAATTTTTTATGAATGTATTTTTCATGGAGTTACAAAAATGTCTACTCAGCTGGACACAATGCATTTAATTTTTGAAGCAACGAAACATGTATTTAAAACCCATCATCATAAAGTGATGTAATGTATGAAAACTATGAAATAGAAACATTTTTAATGCTGCTAATGCTCATATTTGAACATACTCTAGTACTAGTTATTACTCACTTCACAGAGATATGAAAGAAAAATTGATTTACACTAAACCATATTACTGCAGATCAGGTTTATCAACAACAGCAAAGTTTCAGTAATGGTATGAATTGCAGTGTTTGGGATGATACATAAGCGTCCACTGTGTTGGCTGATATGCAACTAAAACAACAAAAAACAAGAAAATACAAGAGAACAGCTGTAGAATAACTGTCCACTGTAGTGATCACTATGCATAAAAGGGTTAATATCTCTGCAATACGTAGAGATAGAGATCTGACATAATATCACAACTCTGGATTTTAGCCAACTTTTAGGTCATTTTTGAGTAGCAATACAACATCTGTCTCCTTTAAAAACCATTGGACGAACCAAGAATCCCCAGGACAAGTCCAACTTTCTTTAAGTAACCACATAAATAAGCATGTCAGCTTAACTTCACTGCACAAACATCCCATGCCATTCCACAGCCGTCCCCTTCTCCCCAGAGCATGACTGACTATGATTCAATGCTCTCAGCAGCTCATAATGGAGGCGTACATTTATTATTGAAGAGGTGGGTGGGATGGAGGAGTTCCTGGCCTGGCGTGAGAGGTCTTCATCACAGAGGAAGTGAAGAATGAAGGGACACAAGACGGCTGGCAGCAAAGACAGCGTGAATAAAAAGATGGGTGATAGGATTAAGGAGGAGGAGGAGGAGGAGGAGTATGGCTTGCAGCTCATTTTGGTTGATGTTTAAATGGTAGTCGTTGTGAATTTTCATTGAATTTTCAAAAGATCATGGATAATACTAGCAGTTCCATCAAATAACTTATGTCAAGTACACGTGAGTACTAAGTCACTGCTCCGTCAGTCAGTCATGGTCAGTGTCATGTTTCCTCCTTCATGGGCTGTTCCAGCACCGGTAGTGATGCAGACTCATTGTATTGTCTGATTACCTGGTCTGTGATGGGCTGGACACTGACCCCGTGCAGCAGACACCAGTCTAAGATGACACATTATCGTCCAGTGCTGGGTTGCATCTCTAGGACAATGGTGGAGTACAAATCTTACAGCTGCACAAACAACAAGCGCAGAAATCCCAGAAATCCACTTAATCTGTCTCACATAGGGTGACAAGCCACATGTGGGACAAGGAGTGTGTTTGTGTGGGACAATGTGGGACACATAACCGTAATGCTGGAACAAAGTCTAGATTTTTAAACAATGTGCATCTTATTGTCGAGCTTATAAATATGAATAACAACAATTTGATGTAGTTGCACACAGTATGCATATTTAGCATATCAGATTTTCCCAGGATTATCTCTGGACCTGCTGCGGTGGTCCTGCCTCTCTCCTGCCTTCATCATCACCACTCACTTATCCTCAGCTGCCTCCATGTGTCTCCCCCTACTCCCCCCTTCTCCCCCAGTCTCTATCTCTATCACTCTCTCTTTCTTTACTCTCTCTCTTTAACCCCAACTGGTCAAGGCAGACGGCCATCCTCCAGGAGTCTGGGTCTGCTCCAGGTTTCTGCTGTTAAAGGGAAGTTTTTCCTCGCCACTGTCACCAGTCACAAGTGTTTGCTCCTGGAGGATTCTGTTGGGTTTCTGTAAATTGGCTTAGAGTCTGGTTTTGACCAACTCTATATAGAAAGTGTCATGAGATAACTTTTTTGTTGCAATCTGGCGCTATATAAATAAAATTTGATTGATTGAGTGATTTAATTGGTTTTCCCCTGTAAGTCACTTTGGAAAAAAGTGTCTGCCAAATGCATAAACATAAACATAAACATATTTTTGCACTGGGCATTTATTTTTTGCTTTTTTTCCACAGGTTTCAACAACTTTTTTTGCTTGTAAAAACAAAACAAAAAAATATCGACTTGTAAAAAGTCAAAAAGAAAACTCAAGTTTCAAATGTTGTAATTAAGTACTTTTAGAGAATCAGCATTTTTTTTTTTTTTTTATTTGAGTACATGTTCTCAACCCTCGAAGGTAAACTAATCTATGAGCAGTAAAACAAAAAAGGCAGAACTGACAACATTCTAACAGCTGTTTCCACTTCCAGTCAATCTAAAATTACTTGGACCAAAAACCTTGTGCATCCAAACACAGAACAGTCAAACATTTAGCATTTGAACACAGTAATAGAAATAGAAAAAGATAAAGTAAATATCCTGTGGAATTTTGTCAAAAAATAAATATCCACAAACATAACAAAAACATATTTGTCTCCTCAAGTCTCTCAGTTCAAACTCCAAACTTGAAAATAGTTAAAAGGGAATATGGATCAAATCTACCAAAACATAATATACATACAGTGTGTCGCTTCAGGTCATACTCGTCTCCGTGTGCGATGGAGAAATAAGTTTGACATAGTTCGCAGAATACCCTCTGTGAATCATCCCCCACCGCTTTCGCTGATGTCTTTTCTGTAGTTGTATCTTCTTTTTTTGCGCAGAGTTTCCATGATTTCCGCATATATTTGCATGCCGGTGTCTTAGGCTTTTCCCTTTGTTTTTTGTGTGTCAGTGGGCGGAGCTCAGGAGGACACAGGTGACAAGTTGATGGACTCCTGACCCCACGTGTATGTTGGTTGATTGACAGTGGACACAGCCAATGGTGATAGCGCTGTCTCCGTTATAAAATGAAAGTCATGTTTGGAGGAAGGCGACTGTCCTGCACTTTGGACAGACAGAGCCAATGAAATGCAGGACTTCGTCTCAATTTGCAGGACATGGAAAAAATGGTCATAATGCTGTGCAGTCCCACACAAAGCGGGACACCTGGTCACCCTAGTCTCACGAGTCACTTTTCCATTGGACATATGCACAAAACTTTATATATTTACTAAATGTTGAAGAAACACAAGTGTGTAATGTTGGTTTTTCCATTAAATCACAAATGCGATGATTTGTTTATTTATTATCATGAGCTAACATGAAAAGTCATTCCATAAACATCAGGACGAATATATATATCATATTGATTTACATTATGTATTACCCCTCTATCCTAACTTAAAAAATGATTTGGTTTCCTGGTGTGTCCACACATACCATGTCATGTTTCTTTTAAAACTCTTCTTATTTGCTTGTTGTAACATCCGTCAACATCCGTTTTTTTTGTTCACATGACTCTAGTTGCGGAAAAAGGTCTTTCCATTGCAGTTTTGTGAGATATACCAATTTCAATATGTCTGAAAAACCATCTCTTGCCAGCGCAAAAACTTTTCATCGAAAAATGACAGTTTTGGCGAAATTTTCGTTTTTCCATTACGCAAATTTTTATGCACAAGTTATATTTGCACAATTTTAGGGTCAATGGAAAAGCGCCTACTGACTGCTGCTTGTTTACTCACACTCATTACCTAGAGTCAATGATGGTACGTCGCTTCCATCACACGTAATTCTCGTAATAAAAAGGTCCTGTGTGGTGCATTTATGGCAATTCTACTGAATTTGCACCTCTCTTTCTTATAAATGATATTAATGTGGTAAGCATGACCAGTACAGGTAGACTTCAACATTTAAGCTGGAGAAACAATGTGACAACAACCACAGCGCTTATGAGGAAGGTAAGGCTGAGCTGATTATGGATAGATAAAGAGACATTCACTCCAGGGGGGCACATTATTACATTTATTACTTCTGATGATGATATGCAATGAGGCCAAATAAGAACCAGAAGAACTTCAAGCAGTGCAGTCATTGTCACTGTTTGCTGATAACATCTTATGAATACACAACAAACCTGTTTGACCAAGTTTGCAGGGAAGTTTCAGTGGGTACCACATCAACAACACAATTTAGGGATGTGTCAGTCTGGTTCTTTATCCAGTATAAACTAATCATGATAACATTTTAGATGTAACTCTGTGCTCCAGAGTTGATAACAATTACTTCCAGAATAATGAAAAATCCTCCATGAAACAGATAGTAGACCAAGAGGAGACATCAGTACATTTTTACACATGTAAAAATGGTAAGAAATGATTTTGTGTACTATCAATTTTTATAACACGGAGGTTTTATATGTATTAAATCATCTTAGCATGTAAAAGCCCATTCATGCTAAATGTTAAATACGTGCATGTATACAGATGAAGTATATTTCTTAGTTTTGTTTTTTTTATCATGCATATTTCTGTCCATCCTTTGGGAGCTTGCTGATGCGAATCCACAATTGGAGAAAGAAGAGCAGTAGTCACGGGTGTCCACACTAAGATTTGAAGACAATCATTTCCAGAAATGGTGGAACTTTTCAAAAACTGACTGTGTGAGTTGGTGAAAACCTACCAACATATTTCCGACATTAATAACACTTCTTTTGTCATTGCCATGTTTGTTACCTCCACCAAGGAGGTTATGTTTTTGTCAGCGCTGGTTTGTCTGTCTGTCTGTCTGTTTGTGTGCAAGATAACTCAAAAAGTTATGGATGGATTTGGATGAAAATTTCAGGAAATGTTGATACTGGCACAAGGAACAAATGATTAAATTTTGGTGGTGATTGGGGTTGGTGGGGGGGTGGGGGGGCCACAGGAGCCCACTGATCTGCCTTGGCGGAGGTCTGTGCTCTCCGAGTGCTTTTCTAGAAAAGACAGTGTACCATCACCAACTCACTCTCCGAGTGCTTCTAGTTATTATTGATTTCCTTCTTTGTCTTCATCTTCTTCTCTTAAAAAACTCTACACTTATGGCCCCTAGTGCGGCCCAAGATCTAGTCCAGGGGTGTCAAACATATGGCCCGGAGGCCAAAAGTGAGCCACCACATGATGCAATCTGGCCTGTGGGAGTCATTTTAGAAGTGCAAAGATTATGCTGGAAATATTAATTTTCAAGGGTATTCAGGGGCCATGTACATCTAAATGTGATATCATGTAAATAATAACATATTCGCCTAAATAAAAACAACTCCAAATTTTGGTCTGATGTGAAAAAAAGTACAATTACATTATGAAAATATTTACATTTACAAACTATCCTGTCACAATAATATGTGAATAATGCAAACAGATATAAGAAGTGAAGTGAAGAAAAAGAAGTGCAGAGTCAACCATATAATGCTTGTTACAAATCTGTTCTGCAGTTTTAGATCCACTGTGATCTGTAAACTGTGTTAATAATATATTGTGACATAATATTGTTGAAATTGCACTTATTTTTTCCAAAGATATTTCAGGGAGTACATGGTTGTTCAGGTTATTTGCAGTTTATAATGTAGGTCAAGGTCAAGTTTATTTAGAAAGCACATTTGAAACAATGCAAAGTGCTGTGCAAATCTACAGATACAAATGCAAGATATGCAAAAACGAGTAAAATAAGAATAAATACAAGATATACTAAAACATAAAATGTAATTTAACTTTCACACTGAAGCAAAGAAAAAAAATTGGGATTATTATGTATAGGTTATTATGTTATTATTTTACTGGTCCAGCCCATTTGAAGTCACATTGGGCTGTATGTGGCCCCTGACTAAAATGAGTTTGACACCCCTGATCTGGGTCAACAATCCATGATAACTCCTATTTATACAACAAAATGATCAGAGAGGGTGTCAGGCCTATGTCCTAGGTCCAAGACGAGGTGATGTGGAACGCAAGACATAATATATAAATACACCTAAACATGGAAATTGATATTATGGAGACTTTTATTGGGTCAACGAACCTCATATTCCTAAACTCATTCACTTACTGCTTCTGCAAAAGTGCAAAGGACTGCAAACTTTTAACTTAACAGCAGCTAATGTCAGACACACACCTGATGTAAACACACTAACATGGACAAACATAAGAAGAGAAGCTGGTAGATGCATTAGAACAGGGCTGTTTCTTACTATAGATGAATGTTTAGGGCCCCCAAGCCACCAGGGGGCCCCGAAGCTGCATGTTCAGCCTCATCTAAGGAAAATTAAAATGTCCTGTCTTTATCTGTAGCCATCTCATATGTTTATTAGATCCCTTATATACTTAAATAAATAAATAAATGTAGGATGTGAATAAAATAAACTGCAATGACTAGCTGTGGCTGGTGTTTCTGTGTCATTAATTAGTCATATTCGTCACACAGTTAGTGATGTAGCAGGCTGCCGACAGGTATGATGGGAATGATTGACAGTTACCCACCGACCATTTCAGTTAGTGAGAGTATTAAACAAAACAAACACAATAATGGCATCAAAAAGAAGTTATCTCAGCGGTTGTTGCATTTTCTTATTTAAAGTAAACATTTTTTATAAACACTCAAAATCTGCTTTATTTATTGACATAGGTATTTATTTATAGAGGATTGTCATTTTCCTTGTATTATAGTTGTTTTTTTTTTTTTTTTTTTTATCAGTTTAACTTACCTCAGTGGCTTAACTTAAGATGTTTAATTTTAACTGTAGCCTGTTTTGCTCATGAAGTGTAACAGATTTTGGCACCTTAGTAGACCATCTAAAGGGTTTAGGAATTTCTTCATCGTAGTTTGAGAAACTAGGGGCCCCTAAACAGCATCTTGCTTAGGGCCCCCATGAAGATAGGAACGGCCCTGCATTAGAAACTTGTTTGATAAGACTCTACACTATCAAACATAGGCTCTAAACGAACATATTGGCAGCATGATCTAATCCAATGACTAGAATCAACCTCTTTATATATATTTATATATATATATATATATATATATATATATATATATATATATATATGTATATAGATAGATATATATAGATATAGATATAGATATAGATATATACTCTTTTTACACCAGTGCAATGCATTTCCACTACAGCTGGTCGTCATAACAACACTGTGGAAACTATTTTGATGTCATCTGCTGTGCAAGTGCATCTATCAGTACGACAACAATGGAGGAATGTTAAATTTAAACTGTTAATTATAATTTTCAAAGTAAAACATTATATTATGATTCTTTTGGCGAGTATAATTATTTCAAATCTGTGATGGATTTATCCAGATAAAGCGTATTTACAAATTTTCTCTGGTGTTTTTAGAGATTGTCTGCTAGCTTATCTTGGTGTCTCATATCTCAACATGATGAGACACATCCATACTGACTCAGCTGATCTGAGGTCTGCGTGTGTTTAATGTCATATTTATGGTTTTGATAGTATCTGCTGGTCCCTGCTCACACTCAGTGGAAATGCCAAATAAACGTATTGAGCTGATGATATGTTCATGGAAAAGAATTACTTGTTCATTCAAATCCCAGAAACAAGCCACACACAGCAATACATGAAAAAGGGGTTAAAAAAAAAAGAAGTCATGTTTCACTTCTGTGGTTCATAAAATGTTGAAAAAATGAGTTGAAACAGAAGTATGGTAATATTCAGCATATCCACACTGAATGTAACATACATATTTATATTTACAAAAACCCCTCACTATGTATTTTTTGAAAAATAATAGTTTTATCTCAGTTCTAATAATGTCATTTCTTCTGAATATGTAAAATAATATGTTTCTGTCAATGGCAGGCTGCCTATTCTCCTCCCTTACTGAACAGTGGTTCTATGGTCTGCATATGAAGAAGGCGAATATCACACATCCCATAAGCCCTTGAGCATATATCACAGTAGTGGTAAACAGTCAGCATCTGTGATCCACGTACAGTTCGAGTAAAGTTCAGTTAATCTTCTCTTTTTAATGCATTTGAGTGCTTCTATGAAACTGGTCCTAAAAACAGGACATGGGAACTAAAAATTCAAACCAGATGTAGACTAATATTATGAAGCAAGTTTGGAAGCACTTTGGGTCTATTTTAAAAACAGATATTTACTGGGATAAAAGAGAAACTATTTTTCAGAAAAAACACATTTTTATATTATTTTACATTATATTTAATACAAAAATCTGCATGTAACACAAAAAAGGACACGAAAATTACATGCTATTATTTTCTTGAGTATCTCTTTATTCTCTCACAGGTACATTTTGGGAATTGAACTAATTATGCAAGGCAGAGTGTTTCACAAAAATGGCAGCTGTTGCAAAATCATTCGCGATTTACATGTGTTGAAATGGGTAGGTTCTGCATGTAATGCAAGTGGACACGATGGGTTACATACAAAACCTGGAATGAGACTGAGACTCATGAACAACCTGCATGTCTGGATTAGAAAAACCACTAGGATCATCAAATGTAACACAGTGTCCTTATTTATAGCGGTATATAAGACCATTTCCAGCCATGTTTTCCAGATCAAATGCACTGACACCTAGGTAGTTTTTCATGTCCCAATTTTGGTCCTATTTTTGGCCTCAATATTTTATTAAAAATTAATTAATTTTGGGATGGCTCAAAGCAAGAGTATAATTTTTTTGCATTTATCTGAGGTCGTCAGCAGGTACATCCTGGGGGGAAATATGTCTAAATTTCTCTTTCATTACTGGGTCTAAAAAAGCTGGCAAAGTGCCAGGCACCAAAATGTACCCACTTTCATAGAAGCACCCATTTGTGAATATTCAAATACTGAATTCCCTTTTATTAAACTTAAAAGACAGAAAAAAACTAAGGCATTGTAAGAGTCGATTTTATCTGGCTTTTACAAGCTGCTACAGCGTGATCCCACACACATAAACACACACTCCACTATAGCATCCCACTGACTTTCCTCTTCCAGCTCGGTGAGCAACATTTAATTTTTAATCAAACTTTAGCCAGACGGAAATAGTATTTTGCAACAGTGAAACTGCTCCATGCATAATGGATGGTGTTTCCTTGCTAATGCACAGGGAACATGACTGGAAGGGGTTAAAGGTCATAGGTGAGCTTATGAGGAACAGATTCATTGTAGATAATTGAGGTCTTAAAAGCAAATCAGTTGCTTTTTGTGTTCAGAATTATTAAATAGATTATGGGCACATTTCCCTGCTTTATTATTGATGATTAAAATAATGGGGTCAAGTATTTGGAACACTACTGCCTTAATATTGATAATTAAGGGAACGAGTAACCTCCGTTAATTGAATATGATCACGTTTAATCTCAGAATACAGAGCTGAGTGACTGAGAAAAACGAGACAGAACCG
Source organism: Sphaeramia orbicularis (assembly GCF_902148855.1). Taxonomy (NCBI): domain Eukaryota; kingdom Metazoa; phylum Chordata; class Actinopteri; order Kurtiformes; family Apogonidae; genus Sphaeramia; species Sphaeramia orbicularis. The sequence goes on from NC_043978.1 coordinate 45,099,859, forward strand.
AGATGGAGAGATGAGAGTAATTGCACGAGCGGAGAAAAGACAGGTTCAGACATGGAGGAAAATATAAGAGGAAAGAGAGGGAAGATGTGAGGGGACACGTGTGCTCAAGCCATCTGAGTATAGATGCAAATGGCATGCTGATAAGCACCCATAAATCCTCTGAGTGTGTGTATATATATATATGCATGCGTATGTATATGTGCCTCTTACTCAGGCCTTTATATTAAATATGCTATAATGGACTGGCTGCTATGGACTAGGTTTCCTGTTCTTTCCTGTCATTATCTCATTTTCTTGTCCATTTTTTTTTTTCTTTCTTCTTCTTCAATCTGACCTAGAAAGACAGAGAAGAAAGGCAGAAAACAAGAAACAAGAGGAAGGAAGAGTGACCAGCTTTGTGGACATTTAATAGATGCTTGCTTTCTTTCTTTCTTTCTTTCTTCTTTCTTTCTTTCTTTCTTCTTTCTTTCTTTCTTTCTTTCTTTCTTTCTTTCTTTCTTTCTTTCTTTCTTTCTTTCTTTCTTTCTTTCTTTCTTTCTTTCTTTCTTTCTTTCTTTCTTTCTTTCTTTTCTCTCCATCTCCCTTCTCGGGGAGAGGGGACATCATTCTCTATTCTCCAGGTCAGAGAGGGAACAATTAAGTGTGGAGGGCGCTGGGAGTCGCCGACAGGTGATGAATGGCCAGGCCGGCTGCAACTGACAATATGCAGACAAGCCAGATCATTTGCAAATGGATGCGGGGAGATAGAGGATGGGAGGGAGGGGCGGGGGTGGTTGGGTGGAGGCAGGGAAAGTCAGGGGCAGTGGAAAAGGAGGGGGGGTTAACCCTTTCCAGGATCATTTCTCACCAAGGAGAACAGGGAGGAGGTGGAGGAGATGCAGCCACCTGCCCAGCAGAGAGGCTCATTTGTTAGAGCTGATGGAGGCTTCCAGACAGCAAACTGCCCTGGGGAATACGCTGCAGCCGGGCTGGCATGGTAGCATCATCGCATCACAATGTTGACCAACAGCCTTGTACACAATCCACTGTGACGGAGTCAAAGACGCTCCTGAAGCTCACGCTGTTTCAGCAAAGGTTATAACACAGCTCCCATTAATTCTGAATTCTCATTGGTTTTATGTTAAAACCACATAAATGGTTCTGTTTACTCACATATCTACTTAATACACCTTGTTGGGTGACGACCTTGGTAGGCAATGTGCGTTGTTCTTTCTGGAAAAACCTTGCTTTGCCCCAAATTTAATTATTGTTGCCACACAAAGACACTGGGATTGGATAAACAGCAAAAACTTTTCAGTTTAGTATCACGATTTTAACCATTAACACATTAGACAGGTAAATAGTCTCAGAATATCCTATTATGTAAATATTTTTTTTTAACATACTGTGTGCGATGGCTGTGAAGCACCTGACAAGAACAGAGAAACAGCTAAACCCACCAAACATAAATTCCTGGCTATCAGCAAAAGATATCAATTTTTAAAATCAGATATTGCATTAAAAAATGGAATAAGAATCCATTAACAATCAATAAAATAAACATGATCCCCACCTCCCCTCAGCCCTTCATCTAGCCCACCATATTCCTTCCCTACCACACCTATCCACACCTGTTTATTTCTGTTTGGTGAATTGTTGTAAAATGTGAGCTTTTCATTTTACAAATTTTAATTTGTGTAAAATAGAAAACAAAGAGTGTAAAAGCCTTTCAAGGAAAGAGATGGACATAGATGTTGACAGAAACACTGAGCCTGTTTACATGACCATACACATCTGATAACTGGGAGTAATCTGACAATTGTAATAATCAGATCTAACACATTTACATGCACTTCAGAAATGCTATAATCGTAAACCCTGGGTTAGATACTCCAGTCCATTATCAGATTTTTTTCAGAGTATATTCGTACTTAGTGATGGTAGAATCAAACTTCTTTTTATTGTCTTCCACTCACATTTGACTACGTAACTTCCCTTTCCTATTATTTTAATTGTGTTTACACATGCACAGATGTAAAAAAAAATTAAACTAATCAGATTAACCTGTATACATGCAGGAAGACATCGAAGTATCGGTTAGAAATCCAGGTGTGTTAATCAGATTTCACACAATCAGATTAAATCAGATAATAATCGGAGTATTATTGTGCATGTAAACAGGCTCATTGTAAGAACTTCCACTGGATAAATACTGCTGTGATTAATACGTTTCAGCTAATACAAGTTTTTTAACCCAAACTAATGCAGTGAGTAGATTCACATTTGTTAAACAACCACCATGTTTCAGTGGGTCTGATGAGTCCAGATTGACCCTGGGTGACTCAGGGTGAGAACAGAGGTGGATGAAGTGATAACCCATCATGCCTAGTTCCTACAGTCCAAGCCTGTGGGGGCAGTGTTATAATCTGGGGTTGGTTCAGTTGGTCAGGTCTAGGTTCAGTAATGTTACACGTCCGTAAAATGAGATCAGCTAAATGTACTGAGTGACCAGGTGAGAACATCAGTGGGTTTCTACTTTGCAGATGACACAGACGTATTCCAACACCAACACCAGGATTCATCAGGGTCAGATTGGTAGAGTGGTTCAGGGAGGATGATACTGGATTGGACTTGTCACACATGGATTGGCCTCCACAGAGTCCAGACATGAACCACATTGAAAATCTATGTGATCTGATGGAGACGACTTTACACTGCAGTCTGATTCTCCCATCATCAATACAAGATCTTGGACCGAAATAAACATAGAATTTATTGTGATACTGCAAATTGTGCAATATAATTAAAGTCATAATTTAAAGGTTTTTTGGCCAGCGAGTGCAAAATTGTGGTCATGAATTAAAAAAAAAAAAAAAAAAAAAAGTCCACGTTTTGTCCATACAGTTAATATTAAGACATAAAAAACAGAATATCTCTCTAATAATAAGGTTAAATAACTGAATTTGTTTTTTTCTCTAACTTTATGTTTACCTTGAATCATTTTCATCACTTTAAACTTTAACCTTGTTGTGTTTTTTTATACAATGACAATAATGTATTGCAGGGGTTCCCAAAGTACCCCCAGGGGTACTTGGAAGAAGCCCAGAGGGTACTTGAAATTTTTTTGGGGAAAAATACATTAAATAAATCATCATGTACAGAATACAAAAAAAAAAAAAAAAAAGAGAATTAATGCTGAAATATAAAACACAATAAATACATTCATGTAATAGTTTTATTGTCAATCATCTTGTTTAAGCTTTGGTAACATTTTAAGAACATTTCTATTTTATATTATTCAAAATGAGTTTATTTGAGTAGCTAAGCAATTCTTTTTTTGTTAATGAAAGGTTCATTTATTAATTAACGACCAAATTATTCATTTTTCTTATCAATGAAAGAGGGCACTTTTCAGATTATATTTTGCACATGAAATGCACTTTAATTTTTTTTTTTTTTTAAATTATATATTAAAGTTAAATATATGTTGTTTGTTTACAACGTTTTGGAAATATAAACAGACACCTTTGGAAATTGGCAATTTTTTTCAATCAAAAGTGCTGAAGCGAGAGTTGGGGGTACTTGGCTAAAAAAAAGTATATTTCGGGGGTCCTCCACTGTAAGAAGTTTGAGAACCACTGACATATAGAATTGAACTTAATTGCTATAATAACAAGCTAAATGCAAATGAAATGTAGCCCCAAAATTCCAGCTGACCTTGCAAAAAATACTGAGAAATGGCAGTATTGTATTTACAAAACTGAGTAAATTGGTGGTCAATCGTCCCTTTCTCTAACATTTTGCTAACAGGTAAAAAGTCACGGCTTTTATTTTTAGGCGAAATAAGTGATGTGAAGCCCCATGCAGGCTTGGACCTTAACTGCTGTGAGTTCTGTGGTTTCAGTCGCGCTAACGTAGTAGCTGTAGCTGCAGACTCTAGTGTTTAATTTGATTCACCGTTGTCATGGTTGCGAGATGCAGGCCTTTCTGTGGTTACACTTCTGTAACTGCGTAGCCACAGCTGACAGTGAGAAACAACTATGGTTACAAGACTCAAACCAACCTATAAGTCACTTTTACAAAAACAGCCAACTGTACATTAACTGCTCTATGTATTAGCTTGTTTGTGCTATATTTAATTCTGTCTCCTAAATTCTACAGCAGACCTTTAAAGATGGAAAATGCAAGTAAACCCGCCCCCTCCAATCGTCTGTCTGCTGAATGGACACCCCTCATTTTCCTCCGTGATGAATCTCAATCTTTCCCCTCCCTTCAACTTATCCACCTCTCTCACACTTATTCACACACACACATTTCTTAATTGACTCGAGATGTGGACAGAAACACCACTTAGTCACCTGACATGTAGATCAATCACTTACTTGATCTCTAATACCCTTAACAAGGTACGTCTACATTGGAGGACATCTGAGTCACTCACACACATGCACCCGGACATGCAAACACACACACACACACACATGCATGGACACACACACAAAGGTGGTGTCCTTGTTTTGCATGTGGCAGGCGTTGACTGTCTGCTTGATGGATCTGCTGTGCTGCTGCTGATGGAAGCCAGGAACACTCCTCCTTGTCATATACACTGTGTATGTGTGTGTATAGTGTAATGGAGAAATAAATGTGGTGATCTCTGTTTGGCTCACGAGGCACTATGACTTGATCTAAACCAGATGGAACATGTACAGTCTGGATAATATTGCGAACCCTTACTCATAGTTATGTTTTCTGTAAAGATTGTCTGCAAATACAGTCGCGGAAAAAATTATTAGACCATCAAAAGTCATCAGAAACAATGGTTATGCAATCCAGTACTAACTCTTGTGTGTATCATGTGACTAAAACAGACAGAAAAGAAAACATGGACAGCCTAAAAGCACTGTTTTTGTCAGTACAATGCCATAGACATTGATGTAAGAACTGAAGTGATTTTGGTTATTATCAAGAAAACGTGGAAAATGGCTAGATACCAGCTCTGAAATTAAACTACTATGAGATACTTTTGTTGTTATCATTATATTTGTCCAAACAAGTTGTACCAGGCATTAAAATGAACAACAAATTGACGAAAACAAGGGGTAGTCTAATATTTTTTTCCGTGACTATACGTTGAGGCCTTTGTTCCCATATTCATTTGAGTGACACGTGGTGAAAAACTGACTTTGTGCTTTTCCAACATAGCTTTTCAGCTCATTAAAGTGTACCTGTACTGGTCATGCTTACCATATTGGTTTGTGTATTACTTATAAGCAAAAGAGGCGCAAATTCAGTAAAAAAAAATCACCATAAATGCACCACACTGGACCTTTTTAGTATGTGAATAACAGGTGGGGGCAGAACCTATGGGAGGGAGCCCCAGAAGTGACAATCCATCGTTGATTCCAGATTAGGAGTACAAGTAAACAAGCAGCAGTCAGTGAGCATGATTGAGTGGAAACACATGTTTATGCTTGTTATTTGTGCAGCTGTAAGCTTTGTACTCCACCATTATCCTAGAGACGGGACCCAGCACTGGATGGTAATGTGTCACCTGAAGCAACTTTTACACAGAGATCCTGGAAAAACGGTGAGCTGGTGATCCCACCTTTATTCCACCATTGACTGATTTCCACAGCCAAGTCAAAGGAGTAACAGAGGTGAGACAGGCTGGACTTTTACACAGCTGACCTGAGTTCTGGAATCAAAGGGGTGGTGACGTAACACAGCATTTAGTGTGACATATGACATATAACTTGCACGTCGTAAGTACCCCAAGCATAGCAGTGTTGCTAACCTCTCCAGAGTTAGCCCGTCTTTCACCGTTCCACAAATGTTAGTGTGGATAGAGTCCTCCGCCTAAAGTGACAACAGCTCGTGGATCTCAGCATCTCCCCAGTTTGTCATCTTTTTGGTCGCGTTCATATGTTTGTTCACTGTACACAGCCCGCGCTCATCTTTTGGGGGGGTCGCACATGCAATACGTCATCAAAACGACATCTTGGTTGTGGAACAAGAGGTGTTCCTTTTTTTTTTTTTTGTAGCACTATAAAATGTGTAGTGTCTTAAAATAAATATAGGTTGTCATAGTGAGGTACTTACTACAACTGCATGAAATGTGAATGTGAATTTCTAATATCCTAGAGAAGTTTGATTGAATGGAGGAGTTGAAGTTAGAGTAGAAGCCCCGCCCCTTCTGGTGCTGCCTCATGGAACCTGACATTATAAAACAATCTGATTACAGTCAAAGGTGAGAGGAAAGTCATTGTTTATCCTGTTTAAACAATGCCATCATTTATACATATGATGTTTGCCAAAAAACAAGACTTGATTTACAAATCAAGAAAGTTATAAAATTATTCAAGTATCAGTAAAATCTGTAAATAGACAATACAGATATCATAGATGTCTCTGTGCTTCAACATGATGAGACCTGTAGTGATTCTCATCTCTTTTAGTTCTTTTTCACCTTCTATCAAAGTTTCTCTAAACTGTGGTACTCACATAAATACCAACATTATGTGCAACTGTATTGCAAATATGTAAATAATATGTATGTATGTGTGTGTGTGTGTGTGTGTGTGTGTGTGTGTGTGTGTGTGTGTGTGTGTGTACAGAATAAGTAATATAAATAGCAGAAGGCAGTGACCGTTGCATTGATGACAAAATTACATGCGACAAAGGATGCGGTACAGTCAGCTGTTAGAGGGTCAAATGTGCAAAATCAGTGTCCATATTGGTGTTGGTGTTCTTTAAGGTGAAGAAATGAGGCTGATCATGTACATAACAACTCACTTCTACAGACACCGTGATAAATTAATATTGTTATTATCATGTCACCCTAAGAACCACAAAAGTAAGAACCACAACCAAAAACTGATTCTTATTTTCAAAAGGCCATGAACTTTTATGAAGAACTTGTTTTAAAAATGTGTTTTATATCATAATATAATAGGGAATTACATACTTAAACCAACATCTATAAATCACTTATGTATAGATGTGTTCTATGAAAGGACTTGATTACTAATGACAAAAATAGATCCATTTTCATAGTTTAAAATTATGTGTTTATGTTTATGTTTATACATTTGGCAGACGCATTTTTCCAAAGCGACTTACTGGAGAAAACCAATCAAATCACTCAATCAAATTTTATTTATATAGCGCCAGATCACAACAAAAAAGTTATCTCATGACACTTTATATATAGAGTTGGTCAAAACCAGACTCTAAGCCAATTTACAGAAACCCAACAGGATTTACAGAAACCCAACAGAATTATGCAAATCTATGTGTGTAAAAAGTGTTCTCATGCCCAAAATGCCACTGGATTTACATGTCTATGGTGGTAGCTTGTATATTTCCTTCCTTCCTTCCTTCTTTCCTTCCTTCCTTCCTTCTTACAGAGAGATTTCATAGATGAGCAATGAAAAACGCAACAAAACCGTCATGCACCCCAAACAAACTAATGTAAATCATAATTATTATTCATATAAATACTGTTGCAAAATCAGGAGTACTGTTGTCCACTGACACACTTGGACTACAAACATAGATTTACAATAAATGAGACACATGACAGGAAACACTGACAATACTGAACACAATGGAAGTATGTTGTGTCATGAATACACATTTCATATTGAGCTAATGACTAAACACTAATTAATTTAATAAAAGGAGTATAAGTCTGAATCAGGAAGAACTTAAGATCAGTTTGTATTTCAAACACATTGATTTGCATTTGGATTATACTTAACTATTTATCCAAATAATATTCAAAAGGCAATTAAATCTCTTACAAGCAAAAGCTACAAAAGGACAGAACAGGATGAGGACAAGTGACCCAGGTCCAGGATGGTTTTTGTAGTGGACATCATTAACCACTGGGTCACCACAGGTGGAAATATTCTGACTGCATTAATTATTGCCTTTTACATGATTTAAGACAAACTAAAACAACTTAATGAACTTCTGCTGCGCACAATGACTGAGTTGAATCACTTGATCAAAATCAGACCGTATTTAAATGTATTTCTGAAGTTAATCAAATGTATATAATGCAGTCTAAATATTGAATATAACCAGATGAATTTGACCAAAAATTAGGTTCAAAGTCAAAAATGTGTTTAAAAGTTTTGATTCATTTACTATTTTCACAAATTAATATGGTCAGTTTCCATTAATTTTCATTAGATCTGCTTAAATAACATTAGTGCATTTTAATATATATAAAAAAGAAGCTAAATTCAAGTCAATTTAATAAGTGCACTTTTGTTGCTGAAGTTGATTTATTTCCTCATTAAACTTTAATTTCTTACCAAAAACTACTGGAAAATACATAGCAATACAATCTGGTGGAAATAGACAGATGAATTAGTACATTTTGTACATTAAAGTTTGTTTAGTCCCATTGATCGTAGGTTATTTTTCTGCTGAAGTTACTAAACTTGTTACCTACCTTTAGTCTACTTTTCTACTATTTCTTGTATGTATGTGATGTAGATTGTTATAATTTTTATTCAGATCAGATCTCTTTTGTACACACTGTGTGTATTTAGTCTAGAGAGTTTTATTTCTTATTACTGTTATTACAGTTTTTTATTTTTTTTATTTTTCACTATCTTCATGCATGCACATTTTTTCTTGCACTTTATTCTGTTGCTGCCTTGACCAATGAATTTCCCTGTTGTGGGATCAATAATGTCTAATGTAATCTAATCTAATCTAATCTAATCTAATCAGCGCTTTGTTCAGAAGTTGATCTGAGGTGCACACAGTGAGCTCTCCTTCCGTTGACCTGCTACTTCCTATCCTCCACATTCCACCCCCAAACCACCACCTCCGTGTCTCTGGTCCTTCTCCTTGGTTATGGTGTGATGGCCTGTCAGGAGAAGCCGCCGAGAGGGCAGAGAGACGACAAAATCAGCTCAGATCAGACCTGATCCCCTCACACATACTCGCCCAGGCGCAGCGGTGTGCTGACCAGTGAGCAGTGAAGAGGCCCAGTGCCGGTGTCCCACCTCATTTCCATCAGACCTCCCAGCCCTGACCCAGAATCCTCCAGACCTGCCACCCCTGGCTCTGCATGTGTCTGTGTGTGTCTGCTTCCTCTGACCACATCCATGATTACTGTCGCTGCGGCCCTGGCTGCTCAGGTGGACACAGAATGTGTGTGAGTGTGTGTGACATGATGGCTTTTGGCACTGTGGGCTCTCCTGCCCAGTAGCCTGACTGTCAGGCCAAATATCTGAGGGACGAGGAGAAGAATGGAAGGCTGGAGAGAAACACGATGGGATGGAGGTAGAGGGGGGGAATCATGACTTATAATAAAGTCAGTCGTATAGACTTTACATTCCCTCCATCCATACCTCATTCTCAGAACTGATAAGGAGACAGGCAGCTTTTCTCCCCCAGTTTTTTTTTTCCTCCAACACTGCAGCATCTCATGCAAAGTCAGAAGTACTTCTCACACTTATGGGATTCTTTCACTCTTTTTTTACTTGAAGGAGCTCTCAGGTGTTGCATTAGAACATGATCTGGAACTGAGGCTTTTAGTCCAGCAGGATTCTGTAAATAAAACCAACATTCTTGCATCATTTTATCGTCAGATTTGTATAGAAATATTACAGTGGCTTAGCTTTCCACAGTGTTGTTGGGTGGCAGAACTTTACTAAAGTTTGGCACAGGGAATTCAACTTGTCAGCGGTGTCAAATAAATGTGCTGTATGGAGAAGTTAGAACTTTCAAGAGTTTAGAGTACAGTGTTGGCCTAACTCTCAGCCAGGGATCAAGCCTCTTTTTCTGTAGTTTACTCAAGAATATGTTGTGCATTGACATGTGTCATTTCTATGTAAAATTAATTAACTCACACACACGTTTGTGTTACTTATGTCTATTATCCTGAACCAAAAGATATAGGCCATCCGGACAGAAAATGTTCTCTGTTTACAATAATGGTATTTAAAAAGAAAAGAAAAAACCTAAAACAGTTGTTGACAACTTGACAGTGACTAGCACTCACAAAACTTTGTGGATTTTATTTTTGTTTTTTTCATTTCAATTTTTTTGAAATAGCCCGAAATAGCAAATCACATATTGACTTTTTATGGGCTGTATATTCTGTACAATATGAAACACTCTGTCCTATTACCTGTGTATCGTCACACAGAGGTTGTCAAAAATAGAAGTGATGTCAAGATCAACATAACAAGTGTTGCGTGTACAAAACTTTGCAAATGTACAGGGTGGGGAAGCAAAATTTACAATATTTTGAGGCAGGGATTGAAAGACAGTGTATGACCAATTAGTTTATTGAAAGTCATGAGAATTTATTTGCCACAAGAAAATTGACATAGTAGAAAATGTTTTTATTCTATGTGTCCTCCTTCTTTCTCAATAACTGCCTTCACACGCTTCCTGAAACTTGCACAAGTGTTCCTCAAATAATCGGGTGACAACTTCTCCCATACTTCTTTAATAGTATCTTCCAGACTTTCTCGTAATAGTTTTGCTCATAGTCATTCTCTTCTTTACATTTTAAACAGTCTTTATGGACACTCCAACTATTTTTGAAATCTCCTTTGGTGTGACGAGTGCATTCAGCAAATCACACACTCTTTGACGTTTGCTTTCCTGATTGCTCATATGGGCAAAAGTTTCTGAAAAGGTATGGATAATAGTGTTAGGTATGATTATGACATCAATATATGTTTGATTTCAAAACAATTGACGTAGTGCCTGCTGAGAAAAAACAACTAAATGTTCATTGTAAATTTTGCTTCCCCACCCTGTAATACATAAAAAATTTCCACAAGTACAATGAAGTACAAATGTTGATGTAGATTGCAACATACAATAAGCTAATGGGGTTTGTACTGTATGATAACTTTCTGCAATGAATGTATATGTTCTGTTGTTAAAGGAGTAAGTACAAGCAAAAAGGTTGGCATTAATGAAAGAGAGCAGAAAATATAGAGCGTGAACAGAACTGACCCCCCACTGAAAACCCCTTTATCTGTGATTATTTTTATTTATTTGCATGCTCCTGCAGAACTAATATCACTGTTCTGAGTTTTCAACCAAGGTCAAACATTTGTAAACATCATGACAATTGATGTTAGAGGTCAAACATACTGATTTGCAATTGAAAATTATCAAAACACAGAAGTCTCAGATGTGTTATAATAGAATATTTGAATATAAATTAATGTCCTTTGCAGTAACAATAATGCACAGATGATAATACTGATACAGAAACAAACAAAACAAAGAAATTATTTGAGTGACACAACTTGCGTTCACTAGAATGCAGACTCAAGTGGTTTATATAACCCTGATAAACAATGCAAAATAAATTAAAGACTTCTGCATAAAATACAGTCACAAAGGTAAGTGTTAAATGTAAATAAGTGAGCAATTATGTAAATCCAGGAGCAGCATTTCTGAGGTGCAGTACATGTGTGTTGTGAGGACAGACTGACCAGAAGAGGGCAGCGAAGGACAGTTAACGAAGCAGAGCTGTTTAATTAACCAGGACTGGAAGAGGCAGAGACAATCACTGTGTCTTTTTCCTACATGTGAAACTATATCCATACACTTTCATGATGCATTCTACTATACAAACATTTACAATGCATTCAATGGAATTCCACATGGGGAAAAAAAATACAGCTGCAGCCAACTAAATATCATAAATCACTATCAAGGACTGCTTTATTCTACATGGTGATGTGCTCTCAGTCCAAAGCATATTTTCAACACAGCAATGTGACACTTTTTGCATATATAGGGCCTTAAAGTCAAAGAAGGCCTATAATAGGAACCCTAAATGTAATAGGTCATTGATCACTGTTAAAGCTGTGCATAGATGCAGGTTTTAGGAGGCGGGTACACACGTTCTCCTCCATACTTAGAACATTAGTATCTGAAACATTTATTTATTTATATATTTATTTTTTACATTAATTCAACAGTAGTCATACTTTTTGGCTGATGTGAAAAATGCAACAATTCATATGGTTAGTGCATTTGTATAGTTTTAATTTGTGGTTTTCAAAAGTTTTTTTTTAATCTACTAAATAAATAAATCCTATTTAATGCTGTGTTTTTGTAAGTTTGAATTGAGGGAAGGTCTCACGTCTTGAGCTGACAAACTTGGGTATCTGTGCTCCACAAAAAATAACATATTCAGCATAAACAGACAGAGATAAGGCACAAGGTGATGCATGAAAAAAATCACAGAATGCAGAAAATTAAGGTGATACTAAGAATGTAGTGCACACAATAAGCCCATGTATATGAACATCTATGTATATATATTGAATACTATGTGTAATGTGTGGTTTTACTCTTCTTTTTTTTTTTTTTTTTTTTAAATTTACCTTCCTGAGATTTAGGAAAGTAAAAGGTTTGGCGTTATTCTTCTTCTTTTCTTTTGTTTTTTTTACTTACTTACAATAAATACATGCCTTGATTGGAAACAGTATAATATAACAATTTTTTCAGACACTTCTACTGTCTTTTCAGTAAAGCTTTGAAACTCTTCTCCCCTACAGAGGACAAAAATGCACTACTGGGTCTCAGGAGGATAACTCTTGCATCAGTTGTTCCAAATGTAAATTAAAAATCTAAATTGTTTGCAATCATTTGTCACATTATTACTGTCATTTTAAGATTTTACCACTGCCAATTACCACCAATTTTGGAGGAAAGTCTGGATCCTTTTTTTTTTCCATGCACGACTCAAACTTGAAAGACACTGAACTGCGAAAAGCAAAAACCCAGTTTGATGGTGAAGCTCCAGTACTGACCCAGTGCTCTCTCTCTCTCTCTCTCTCTCATACATCACAGTGATGGATAGGCTTGGCTCCGTCTCTCGCTGCCCCGACACAGGAGTCAGCTGCAGTTCAGCTTGATAAGAGCTGCACCTCAGCTTCATTTACATGGAATAACAGTGAGCGTTGGATGTTGGATGTGTGTGTGTGCGTGCCCATGTATGTGTTGTCCAACATTTTGACAACTCCTTTTCTTCTGTATTGATCATTTCAGTTTACGACAGCGCCACGTCTCTCACCTTGACTGGACTGGCTGCTGTGTGTGCTTATGCAGGTTTCCCTTGCTTACTGACAAAACAATGTCATTATGTTATATTATGTTCTCCTACACTGAACCTCAAAATCCTGCGGTGCGAGTACAAGGATTTAAACTGTGCTGCTTTCACAATCAAATAGAATCTGAGTATTTCATCTCAATTTTCACCTGAGTGTCAGGCTCTGAATGCCTCATCTTCGCTGCACAAATGACTGGCAAACAACAATAAGCCACCATGAGTTTACACATTCAATTTAGGCCTGGAATAATGCTTTGACAACCTGCTATTATCTTTTTTTCAGTCTCATTAGCCCTCCTTTCTGACATAAAATGGGTGTAGACTTTGTTAATGTGTTTTGGCCATGGATAGCCTGTGTGTTGTTGTTTCTGTCCACCAAAGGACAAAGGATGAGGTTACACAGCCAAAAGTTAAGTCAAAACTGGAAAAGGAAAAGGACATGAGAGCTTCTTTAAAACAACAGCATCCACTTGGCTCACCACCGCTGGGTTTAGGATGAGCGTCTGAGGACGGAGCTAATTGTGGTGAATACAGAGCTTTGGCAGCGCCGGGCTCCTCTATCAGATGCCAACATTTTTTTTGTATGTGTGTATCTGTGCTAGTGTGTGTTTTGTGTGTGTTCAGGGCTGCGCATTCCCTCACTCGTTTGTTTGCTCACTCTCCCCGTTCCTCCAGGGACTGTGGTGGAAGTAGGCCTGCCGTCCGAGTGCCAAGCAAACCTGATTTAGTCACACTCTGCTGCCATTTTTCTTCGACAAAACAATCGTGTTTGGCCCGCTGGCCGGTGGCCGGTGGCCGGCCGTCTGCAGGCTCAGGGGTCCTCAACTGGTCCGGGCGGACGGTTGGCTTTAGATCTCATTTTAACAGAGCTGTAGTGTTTTAACTGTATATTTGAAGTGGGGGATTTTTGCAGTTTCAAGGCAAAGCGTACATAGTTATGTACATAGTTTCTCAAATTTCTGTTGGAAACCATTTAGCAACAAGAGCTGTACACTTTTTACATTGTCTCGATGGAATTCAAGTGATGAGCACTGACACACTGAAATGCACTTAAAAGCAAGGTTTGAGCCTCCAGCCAAAGAATCTGGCTTTCTAGCATAGTTTAGGATGCATGTTTTCTAACACACCCATGTGATTATCTTATGATAGTATTTTGCTAGTACGCTAATGGTCAAAAACAGTGAAACAGCACTGAAAAAACTGGCACATTTACGTTATTACTAATTCAGTGTTTTTATTTTAAAATGTCACGTATTATTAAATTGCACTTATCTTTTATTATTATTATTATTATTATTATTATTATTATTATTACTAATAATAATGTTAATAAGATAGAACTAGCTTACAGTATTGACTGTATAATCTGACAACAGCAAGTATGATGCACTTTATGAAATACACCTCCTCTGATTTGGTCATTAGATTAAAAAATTCCAATTAAAATGTTCTACCATACAGTTACTTAAAGTGGAGTTTAAGGTCTCATTTTACAGTTTTTTTTAATTATTTTTTTTTTGGTTACCTTTCATCCAAGCTAAAAAAAAAAATCAACATCGAGTTAATGTAGCTTACAAGGCCACGTTGGCAAAGACTCTGTATTTACATTTCTAGAAGACACAAAGCCACACTCGTATTTGTTTTGAGTCCTGTCTCTGCCAACCTGATATATCTACAGTAAGTCATTGACACTATTCACTTCCCTGTTCGTTTTAGATGTCCATGAATTTTGTATTTCTATGTAGCTGTTAGCCAAGCTAGCTTAGACGGCTAGTAGCAGCTAGCATTAACCCAGCTAGCTTTCATGATAAATACAGAGTGCTGACCAGCAGAGCTAATGCAAATTTACTTTCCAGAACTGAAATATTTAAGATGGTGAATTGACAAAGACTTTAACTGCATCATGTGTCGGTTTGTGAACAACAGTGGGTGGGTTTTGGATCTAATATTGAGGCATAGCCACTTTTTATTTTATGTCCTATTTATCCCATTGCATGAGACTTTGTACTGGTTGACTCTGACTATTGTAACCCCCATTTTTTCTTTTATTCACTCAAATGTTCAATGTTCTTTTTCTAACTTTTTGCCTTGTGATGTCTTGTGCGTGAAATTACTCTTAAGTCTAAGTATGTTTTTTCCTCTACAGATATATGATGCCAAATTCAAGATCAACTTTGGTAAGTTTACTTCCAAGAATAAATCCATTCTTTATTCCTTAATCGTCAACGCACAAACTCTTTAATTATCTGTAATGTTGTCTTAAAATTACTAAAAGAGTAGAAGTCATCATAGTGTTCTGTGATGCTTCAGGTTTCTCTTGGTAAAGAAACTTCCATGAAGCCATTGGAGGGTTGTCCTGCTCATATAGCCTCTAATTGAAGGCAAAGCTAATTAGGATGTCGCTCTTTGAGTCGAGAGCACATTCTTTTTTCTTGTTTCTTCTATCTGGCTCATTATATGAGACTCCGAATAATGACCAACATATACATTAACCACTGCTATAATTATGAGGAAATTAATGATTCTGAAAATAAATCTCTTTGAAAAGAGAGTGCGAAATGAAAACAGAGTATAAAGAGGAGTAAAAGGTCTTGAAGTGAGAGCACACACATGTTTGCATCAGTGTGTGTGTGTTGGTAATGAGAGCTCGGTGCTGCTGCTAACTTGCTCTAAATAAATCTATGATTAGCATTTTCCCTTTAAAGGGAATAATTTCAACTTTGATATCTGTAATTGTGCTTAAGGGCTTCTGCGCTCCTCTGCTAGCCCTCAAACACTCGCTCTTCAACCCATGCAGAGACTATCACAGCCACGCTTTATTCACTTAACACTTCATTCAGAACCTGTAGTAATAAAAGAAAATGAAACAAACCACTACAACACCCAAAGCCCGGCCTGTTCCAGGTATGTAGAAGTGTTGGAGTACTCCGACAGTACATTATCTTCATGTAACAGTGTGTGCAGATAAAAAAGAACACACAGCAGAGCAGACACTGGGAGTGATCAATCATCTGTAACACATACTCTCGAACAGGCTCGGACACCCAGAATAGAAAAGTCTGTTAATCCACTGGAGGCTCCGTCCTTTCTCTGCATACACACACATAAAATAATGCAAAGAAGTATACATACACACACATGTACACTCAAACAAGCTGCCGTGCAGTGGCACACAGGGCTTGTTATTTGCATGTAGCAGTGGCTAACCAATAGAGGGTGGTGTTGCATTGCGGGTCTGGCTATAGAGGGTCATCGTTTTCAACGGGGAGCGACATGGAGCTCATCACATCAACACCTGCCTTTCTAATCTGGTTTTCATTATTGATGACGGGATGGGGAAAAAAAGGAAATCACCCCTTTAATGGATGATGCTGACATTAAGACTTGATGGTTGCTGTTAAAGAGGACTTGTCAGCTGTTCATTGATAAACAGGAATCTTTTACATAAGATATAGCTGCTGATTCTGAAAAATCTAGCTCTTTATTAAATCCAAAATTAACTGGAAAATACTGAAAACTTTAGTACATATTTTTCAGATACATATTTTCTTTAGTATCCTGTTATTAAGGCAAGGATCTGTTTGTTTAAGGAAACCTAATACAAAGGTCCGTTTTATTTATTTTCAGAAGCTTTAACTCAAATGTAATGATCTTCATACACTATTAAATATTGTTAACATGTCAGAGAATTAACTTGTAAAGTCAACGTGCACCTACAGTAGTCCTTCAGGTGTTTAGACAATTGTAATTCTAAAAACCTACAATTTAATTAGAAATCAGCCATGAGGATCATGTGGTTTGACTGAAAGCCAAAAAAGACCTACTATACAAAATAGACCTATTTTTTATAACCTCAAGAAAAATCACTGAATCTCAACTAATACTCTTTATAGTTCGAGTAAGAAAGATTTAACTCAAGGTCAACTCACCTGCTTTTTTCCAAGCTGTCAACTGCATCCTACATTATTGTCATTCCACAAATAAAGCTGCTTGATTAAAAGGATGTTTATCACACGTTTCCACCCTCAAAATAGTATATTTTCATTGGCTTTTAAAATCTTATGTCACAATATAACAGTGAAATTAAAAAAATGTTTGCGTTCCTTCCGGAGCTCCTCCTTAAAGTTGTGAACTCACTGCACAGATTTGCTTCTTTACACGTCACGCTTTCTCCCCCAGCATGCATCAGAGCACATAAACATCAATATTAGCAGTTTAGTGGTGAACAGTTGTTGGGAAAGTGATCTTAAAACTCCAAAGGACACCTCCACGTCCCTCTAATTAAAACTTAACCGCCCAGCCGAGGCGGTAGGCGATTGGAGGGGGGAGGGAAAAAAGGCTTATTTAGCATTAACATAAAAACAAACAGCCGCATATATATATGCAAATGAAGGCAAGGCAAAAGCAGGACGCCGGGAGCCACGCGCCATAACTCACACTGATGGCCTTTAGTGAGAAATCGCCTTCGAAAAACGTCCAATAAGGAAGTGGAAATGATGCACCTGTCGCCCATCTGACTAATGAGCCAATCAGGTTGCAAGGACAAAGAGCACATCCAGGAAGTGCTGTTGGCCTGGAGTATCACTTGGAAGAGAATGCACGTATGATCGCACAATAGTGAGGATTTCACAGCTTTAGATGCTATGAAAACAGCTCAAAATAAATGAAACCTCAAAAACATTTGAAGCAGCGATAGGAAATATTTTACAACTCACAAACTGATGAGTGTGAATCTGAAAATGTATGTTTAGAGGTGTCTGTGTGTGCATGTGTGTGTGGACTGAATATGCTGGATGAAGAGCGACAATAAAGACAGCTCCTTCTGCATTCTCTCCGTCCGTCCAAAGCTGCTCAAAGCAGCTTTAATCCCATATCTTCATGAAAAAAAAAACACTGGCACTGAGTCTTGCTTTAAAAATGACAATGATTTACATTTCAACATAATGCTCTCTGTCGGCTGTTATTGTGACAAAGTGCTGGATGTATCCCTCCCAAATGAAAGTGGGTGTTCTGTTATGTGCGCGACAAAGACATTTGGACGAACCTGCCATCCTCTCCTTTTTCTTGTAAATGAGCATGGGAAATCTATTTATGTCCTCCTACTGGTGAAATAAGGAGAGGCTTTTGGCTTATGGGGAGACAGCCCGAAACAGCCAAGACGAGCCCGTGAAGATACATAGAAAGAGAAAGAGAAGGACGGAGCAGAAAGCGGTGGCACTTGAGGCGATGCAGAAAAGTAGTGAGTCCAAACACAAAGCCTGGGCTGATGCTGTACGAGGGATGGGGAAGGCGTTCTTGTAGGATGATCTGCCGCTCTGACAACACCTGGCCCAGGAACAAACTAGAGGCTTGTGTAGATGCGAGGTAGGGAGGGATAAAAAAGAACCCTGAGGCCTGGACCCCCCCCTCCTTCTCCTTCTCCTCCTCCTCCTCCTCCTCCTCCTCCTCCCCTCCTTCCCCTCCCCTCCTCCTGTGAGCCATGGGGTTGAGGATATAGAGATGGAGCGTCGAAGTTGAGAAGCAGACATGCAGATGAAGAAGAAGAAGAAAAAAATAGGAGGAAGGAGTGTTTTTGGAATGTGATAGCAGCTAATCCAGCTCAGATGAGACACTGTAGGGAGGAAGGGGTTGGCAGCTTTAGTTTCTAGTCAAGGCTGACTGGCCACTGGTTCAAAACTCTGCTTTAAAAAAAAACACACAAAAAAAACACAAAAAAACACTGATGTTCCTCTAATCTAAATCTGAGCTAGGTGGGTTTCATCATAGAGATGCCACCGCTCAGCTGCTGCAACTCTCACCCAGTTTCCACACACACAGACACACACACACACACACACACTCCCCTAACATGTTTCCAAAACCACACCGTCTTTCTCCAAGTCTCCAAATTTCACTTTTTCTTTAAAAAAAAAAAAAGGGGGAATAAAAAAAAAACCTGTCTCATACTCTTCTCTCACAGGAGCGAGTGTGGATGAAAATCAGACGCTCCCTATACTGTACCTGCCTCTCTTTAAACTGTGCTGGGGAGTCAGTCAGCAGCCGGCATGCGGAGATGCTGCTTTCTGCCACCAACCAGTTATCTATCATCAGCCCGCATCCACAAACCAACACACATTTACTGTAGGAGCACACACACTGTGCCAAACGGGACACTCCACTCGTTCTATATGTTATAGCATTCACAGCCTATGGGGTGCTTGGGTTGAATTTTAATTTTATTTCCCTGATGAGTAGCTGTCACATCTTTGCTAATGGAAACAACAAATTCCTGATGACCTGAAATGCATCATACCTTCTTTGTCCACTCAGGTCACCATGGGGTCACACATTTCCACTGTCTTCCCCACTTCACTTGCCTTTATTTTATTTATTTAACACCTTTAATTATCTGACATATTACTTACAGCACTCTTTTAAAAAAAAAAAAAAAAAATCTAAACAACAGATAAAACGAAGTGTGTGTTCATAAATTAAATGATCTGAATGTAAATAAACGCGAGGGTGTGTGAGCCATAAATGTGTGCGTATCTAGGCCACGACGACGCATCAGTGGGAATCTGTCATGCAAAAATACAACTGAAATAAAGATTTTATTAACAATACAGAAAATTAAACGGAAATCTTCTGCAAATATAAATACAATTAGTTTTTATTATAAATACATAATTAGTCTTCTACGCATTAAAAACGCAAACGGTCCCAAACTTATGCGTAAATTAAAAGTGAGGTGTTGTGTGACGGGTCTTTATTGTAAAGGTGTTTCCATGTGTGTGTTGCAAAGTGGATTAAAGGGTCAAACGTAAATAAAATGTTAGTTAAAACAGTAAAATGTCAGGGTTAAATCGAAGCAGGCGGAGAAGTGTGTAACAAACGACCGGCAGGATAATTACACACAGCAAACCATCATGCGTCTCGGATCTGTGCACAGGCTCGTGCAAAGTGTCCAGTATCCTGTGGACGCGCTACGGAAGCCCCTCAGGTCAACATTGAACAGAATAAAGCCCGTCCTAACCCTGATGGGACACCGGCAGACATGACTTGAGCGTCTCTGACCACTGCTGCCGTGCGCGCCACACGCACGGGTGTGTGCGAGGGTGTGAGTGGCGTGTGTGTGTATATGTGTGTGTGTGTGTGTCAGTGTGTGTGAAAGCCACCACTAGTCGCCCCCAGTGCTCTTCAGTCTCCACTCTCCCTTCTCACCGCAGACTGAACGTCACGTCCGCACTTGAACTTGAGTTTTCTCCCATTGTAGAAGCCAGAGAGCCGCACAGAGCCGCACAGAGCCGCACACAGCCCGGGGATGCGGGACTCTGCAGCGAGTACAAAGAGAAAAGAGGGTGGCAGACTGTCCTCAAACCAGCACCGGGCTTTGACTCGAAGAGTTCAAGTCTAACCCGCCCGCCTGGCTGGCACTGCCAGTGCAGCAGAAGAAGTGCCCACCACTTGGCGACACCTCGAGAAGTGCCGAGAAGAAAATTGGATTCATATTTTATACACTTTAATACGGTAATTGGTGTCTGATCACCGGGTTTCTCCGGACAGGGACGCACGGTGTCCAGGGTGGCCGGAGAGTGGACACAGGTAGTGACTGACCATCAGGAGGTGACCGCCGACCTCCAGCGTCTTTCCGCGCGTCTCTCCTCCACTCCACTCCGCCCGGCTGCTCACTTCCTCCGCTCCCCTGACATATGGTGTGAAAGCGGCGGAAGGCAGAGCCGGACTACCCCCCACCTCTCCTCCTTCCACACCGAGACTCAACCAAGCGAGCGCGCAACCACTTTGGCACCGAGCTCCGACCGAGCGCCCGGCCGCCCAGCGCTGCGCCTCGGCCGGTCACCGCAGAGCGCAGGAGCCGCCGCCCGCTGGAGGGAGGTCTGTCGCGCAGGGGTCAGTTTGAGGAGCCAGAATTGGGGCCAGTACGCAGCGGCTAGTTTGGGGTGGACAACCAGCGGCCGCTTTTGGGGCCAGTTTGCGGCCAGTATACAGGAGCCGGAGGAGGAGAGCCGACCCTTCCAGCGCCGCTCTCCGGGCGATGCCAGTGTAAATGCCAGGGCGATGTCCCGACGAAAGCAGGGGAACCCGCAGCACCTGTCCCAGAGAGAAATAACACGTAAGTACACCCGCAAACATGCACACCATCACAGCGCAGGACTGGCATCTGTTTTACTCTAAAGAACTTGACTGGATTTTTTTTTCTCTCCCTGGACGATCGGTGCGTAAAAACGCACATTTTGACACTTTCACACTTTTGCTCAAAGTTTTCAGAAGTGTCTCGGGAAAGCAATTTTCTTTCCTCTTTTACTACGTTAATAAAATTAGATAGAGGACATAATTACTCCGATTATTACAGTCAATGAAAAGGCGCAGGGGAAACGTACACACCGGGTTCAGAGTCAAAACTCTGGCTGTTTGACTTCAGCAGCTTCCGGACCAGCTCTGTTTTCTGTCTGAACACAAACTTTATTTGTCTTTTTTTTTTTTTTTTTTTTTTTTTTTTTTTTTTAATTATTATTACATTATGAACGATGGAACAATTAACAAATTACTCAAGATTTTTAAATGATTTTTTTTTTTTTTAAAAAAAGCGCAACTACTACAATTGAACTCATTAATTACTTTTTTAACGCGGTTTCACAGCAGAGTTCGCTCCAACCCGGTGAACAATTTAAAGATTCATTTTAGATCAACATACAATAGAAGAAATAATTCCCAGATTTAAAACAAAAACATTTTCCTTTTTTGTCTTTTATTTGGAGTAGAACACCGACCTTTTGTTTTAATGCAGCAGAAAACTGTAAAAGTCCTCTATAATAACCAGCAGCCGCAAAGAAAAAGATCATAAAAAGAACTCAACGGGGTGATTTTCTTTTTCTGCGCACTTTGAAGAAGCCACAGAGTGCCTCAGGTTGAACACTAAGACTTTATTTTGTTTTTCCACAGGTTATTGAATCATTCATATCCACGTTAGTGGCGCAGTCAGACCCTCTGTGTTCAGTTTAATTAGTTGGTCCCGTTCATGGTGTTTTTGTGCTGGATGCAAAGCTTCTGCTCCCCCCGGTTGTAATATTAATGGTAGGTTTGGATTATTTAATAGCTTGCACGCCTTGACAGCGAAAAATTCAAGGGTTTCCCTCACGGCACTTTTATGCAGAGTACAATAAGTGGCGGCATTTAGGGACAAAATACCATGAAATTAAGGTTTCTTATTTATGTGTAGTATTGGTGTAATCTAAGTGGCGTTTATTGAGAAATAAAAAGGTGATAAAAATACATTTTCTTATTTTTACACAGCATATCAACTTTTTTTTTTTTTTTTCTAAAAATGAAATAGAAATTTAAAGATGAAACGCACGTTAATGCCAGAGCCATGATGTATAATTGAAAGCAAACAATTGCTTTTTTTATATACCTTTTGCCGCTTAACTTCGGAGCACTAAAATGATCCTCTGGCCTCAGATCAGTTTAACAGCAAATGCAAGACTGAATGTCCTGACAGGAGAAGCAGAGTTTAACTACTGGAGGAAAAACAATTTAGTCCAAGCTTCTAGTGATCAGATACATGTAACTACAGAGCTGAAGTGCAGATTTGGATTCATGACTTTAAATCACCAATGTCAATGAGAAGATTCAGACTTTTTTTTTTTTTTTTTTTTTTTGCAACACAGGATCAAGATGTTACTTTTACTGAATTTCCTTCAGCTTGAGGTTATTTGGTGAGACTTGTGTTGCATGAAGGCTGCCAGATCAGATCACTTACACTACACTCTATCAGTGTGCACTTCAGTGGTTTGGTGTGTGGAACATCCATATTTACAGTGGACAATCTGCATGCCTGTGCAGTAAACGCCTATGCACAGGTTGTGGCCGATGCTGCCCGGCTCTCCATTAAGTTCCTCGGCTCTGCTGCAAGGCCTAGCCTCACAGCGTTGTACCACCAACCACTATAGTCGCACACACACACACATGCACACACACTAGCCTAGATGTCAAATCACCTCTTGACAAGTAGAGATTTGCTCAACGGAGCTGAAACGTGTGTGTGTGTGGTAGCTCGTATGCAGGCCTGCAGTGTGTACTGTTACCTTTGGAAATGGGTCACATTGTGAACGCTGCACGACTTGCTGTGACATCAGCTTCTGCAGGAAAGGGCCGATAATACATGCTAACACATAAACAGACAGGTAGACAGGCAGGTGGACGGACAGACAGACACAAGATGCTTAGGAAGTTAATACGAGAGATTTGTGACTGAACTGTATTTAAAGCTGCTTTTTGTGTGTGTGAAGTGTAAAATGCATGTTTGGTAGTTGTGTCCACAGAGCAGGTCTGACCTGTATATCTCCCTGTCTGATTTATCACTATTCAGGCTGCAGCACAGTGCTGTACATTCCATAATTTATGTGTAAGAGATGCTTGCAGATTTAGTATGCTTGAGTACACACACAGTCGCACACACATGCAGACACGTTTACATATAAGTAGGCTTGCATGGACGCAGACAGCAACACGGACATGTATGCAAATGCACATATGTGAATCTCCATCTCCAAAATTGGCATAATTCTTCTCAGGTCATAAAATCCATCTGACCTGAATCTTGTTTTTAACCAGGTTGTTTTTAATTTATATTTCCAGTTATGATACATCACATCGGTGAATAATCACCTCCTGCATGGATTCCTGATTTCTCCACCTCTTTTGTCTTTCAGTGTCTTTCCCTGAATGAAAGGAGGTGTTAGGGAAGGTTAGGCGGAGTGTCTGGAAGTTAAATTGCTGATATTTTTAAGATGTAGTTTGGTGAGGCCTCGGTCATGCAGCCTCATTCTTACACTCTATGGTCAAAATGACAGAAGGCAACTTCCTCACTATGAGTTGCAGCGACTTTTTGCAGAATCCCCACTTGTCTCAAAGCTTAAAATGCATCCACTAATTTCCTCTCCTCCCTTTGTTTCAATCTTGTTTCAGCCTTTGTTTTGTGCATTCTCCTGTCTTGTATGATCAGCACAGATTTACAAAGAAAAAAGCAAGAAAAAAAAAAAGAATCAAGATTTTCAACTGGAATACACTTCCCCGGAGAAGTTTTGCATGATTTTTATTTTTCCCTCCTCTGTTTTAAATCTGCCGGATTCAGCACCAGGGCCACCTATTTTATGCTTTACATCTCACCTAATTCTCACTCATTTCCTGGTACGATAAAACGATCAAAACACCAAAAAACAACCCACCCCGAGTGGGAAGCCTTCACAAGAAATTCACTGCAATTTCCACTCTCAAATGACACGTGGGAAAGATTAATCAGTGGAAATCTATATTTTTTATGCTTGTCAGGCGAATTCAGTGTGTGTTTTGGCATCGCCACGCCAAGACAGTTTACACCCGAAGGTGCCGACGCGCCTTCTGCTTCTCATTCACTGCAAATAACCCCAGCTTTCCTCAGAGAGGCTGATTTAGTGTGAAGAGATGCAAACAGGACGAGAGCTCCCATTGTAGCCGCACACACTCACACTCACACACACAAGGAGAGGGAGAGAGGGCTGCGTGTAAATTGCAGTCGCCCACTTGAGATGCATGTTTCCCTTTGGCTTGTCAAATAGCCGTGCACCCTGCTGGGGCTAAGTCTTTGTTAGAGAGAGAGAGACAGCGAGGAGAGAGAGAGAGAGAGAGAGGGAGAGAAAACCTAGCAACTCCTTCTTCTTTTATATGCACTGAAGCGTTGTGTAGATGAGGTGTTTGTTAAAAACCCATAAATGGAAAATGCATTTCTTCACTGTGTCTTATTAAGTGTCTGGGCTGATTGTATTGAATGCATAATGACATTCATAATAGGCAAATTGTACATTATGTTTTAACAATTGCCTTTTTACACACCCAGAAAGTGCAGTGATAAACGTCCAGAATAACAAACTTTTCAATTTTGTTGTTTCCTTTTCTGTTTATTCTAAAAGTAGTCACTGACAGTTCTGTGAATTATTCATAGACACTTCATTTTTACTTGATTTTTTTTTACATTTTCTTTTTTGTTTTAATCTTTTGTGGAAAAAGCATCTGTTCCACAAATGGGGAGGGATTGCAATTTGCGTGAACTAGCCCTTTAAATTCCCAATTTGGTTATTCTTCTGTTAGAAAATGCAAAACATTAGAAATACCTCGCACGTACAACAGAAAAGGTGTCACTATTGACTGTGTGTGTGTGTTTATGAATCCACAGGACAAGGGTTTCCAGTTCCCAGAGAGCATGCCTAAACTCATTTTGTTGATCAGCAGGCTGTTCACATTCTCCCACTACTGATACTACATTTACACACACACACACACACACACACACACACACACACACACACACACACACACACATACCTACACACACACACACACACACACACACACACACACTACCATTGCCTGCATACCAGAGTGTTGGTTTGCTCAGCTGAGGCTTGGTGAGCTGTCTGTCTGCCACCGCTCGCCCTTCACTCTCTCTTTTTCTGAGTGTGTGTTTCTCTACGGCCCCCCCATTCACACACACACACTCACACACACACCCACCCTCTCTCTTTCTGTCCGTCTGTATGTCTCTCTCTCTCTTCCTGCTAGAGGGAGCTCTCCGGCTGTCAGTGCTGCGTTCGCTCTACCAATGAGAGGGGAGAGTGTGAACATGCAGTGTGTGTGTGTGTGTGTGTGTTTGTTAATCAGATGACATCAGTGCTCAAAGACCACATTCGCCTCTTTTAACTGTCAACACCTGCACACTGCACTTCACTACACGTCTCACTTTTTATTTACTGCATATACTGTAACTTCATGACAGCAGAAGGGTGAAATGTGTGTGTGTTGTCGTCTATATTAGGTGTGTGTGCGACTCATATAATAAGGCAGCTAGAAATCATGTTGTTAATGACTTGAACTGTGCTTTGATCATGTGAGTTTGAGTTTTTAAAGCAAAAAAAAAAGTACTCTAAATTCAGAAACCACTAAAAAAAGATGATTTGTCTGTTATTTTTGCGTAAAACACTGGAAGTAACGCCCTCATTTCCCTCAAAGAGCTTCTTCTGTCGTCTTTTTCTGAGGGGCGTTTCATTCCTACCACAGCACCTCCCAGGCAGGCGGCTCTGTACTCACTTCTTCCTCAGAAACGCTTCCCGTCTGAACTCTTTGCTACTGTTTACCCTCACATCGGAAACAAAGTTTATTTGCAAATTTGCCGTAGAGACACATCTGATTGGGTCGACCTCAACCAGAACGGGAGGGTTTACCTTGTGATGAACTTGAATTAGCTTTGAGGTAAACAGGTTTTAATTCTAAACCAGGCCAAGTCTGAAAGTAGGCTGAAAGCTGCAACAGTTCGAATTCAATGTTTCCTCTATTTCAGCTTGAGTGCGAAGATACATTTTGCACTTCCAGACAGTCACTTATGTACAGTTAATGTTAAATAATGTGACATTTTTGCAAATATGGCTCACGAGTATTACCAGTGAGGGCGTTTTTGCCCTTACTTTGGTGGTCCACATTTTAAAGGTGACAGAAAATGAGTGGAGAGCGCCATAACACTCCTGCCTAAAACGTGCTTTCATACCTTTTTATATATAAAATTACTGACTTCAAATACTGCATAAATACACCAGAGAGTACTCAGTACAGTAACAAAATTGACTCAAGATGAAAAGCCACTTCCTGCTTAAATTGAAAGTGTGCTGTTCAACAGTATCTGTGGTGGCAGATAAAATTCAATCAATCTGAGGTTTTTCTTCAAATATTCGCCTCTTAGAGGAGGATGAATCATTTACGTTCTGTATGAATATTCACGTTGCAATTACACATAGTGGTGTGTGCAGCCAACCAGCAATCAGCTCAGGAATCGTCATATTTTGAAGCTTTTTTAATTTATAAATGATTTGAGCAAACATTTGCCACACACATACCAAATTACTTTTCTTAATCTACAGGCGTGCAGCAGTAACACAGCTGCTGCGTGTGCATATGTACTGTAATAACCGTCAGTTTCTTTAGGTTTGGGGAAATGTTGAGGTGTGGCTGTAGCTAAGCGGGCGACGACTTACTGTGATGCTGCAGGTGTGTGTGTGTGTGTGTGTGTGTGAGAGAGTGTGTAGCAGCTCTAGTGTACATGTGTGGTTGTGCGTTTGTGTGCAGTCTCACCCACAAAACATTTAATCTTGATTTTAGACATTGCATGTGTCTGTTCGTGGTGGAGGAAACAGTTAAAACCCACTAGTTTTAACAGTTTTGATAAAGTCTCTCATTCCGGTCCAGACCTCATACACTCTCTCTCTCTCTCTCTCTGACACACACACACACACACACACACACACACACACATTCACTCATCATTTTCATTGGTCTTTGCAAGGTTTTCATCAGCCAGAACAGAGGGAAGTTATAACGCTTTTTTAAAAAAAGGGTAAAATCATCAAAAACAAACTAGTGACGACCAACGAGAACAAATATTTGAGAAGCAGCTTGCTGCTAATATGCTATCCCATTTGTGTCGAGCTTATTATGTGACGGCTGTGTGGAAAGCGTGAAGGGTCTAGATGGATTAACAGCGCATTTGGAGTGATAGGCTGTAAATAGAGGAAACTGAACCCCAGAGATGGAGGTCTGCTCCCAGACTTTTCCCTGACGACGGGAACGCACAGCGGCGTGGACACCTTTAGGCCTCCACGTGACCCAAACGCTCATTTTATTCACCTGTTTAAATACTTGTGCAGCTTTTGCAGATGGTTTGTCAACAGCCGAGTTTTATTTTTCCACAGTTCAAATTTAGATACTCCATTTCCTTTGATTTTTTATTTTTTATATATATATATATATATTTTGCTCCTCTTCAGCCCGGTTAACTGAAATCCTATTAGTTCTCTTGGCTGACTCACCCAAGCCTTATTAAGTAAATCAGGCCAAAGTGACACCCCTTTCTTCACATCCATCATTTGCATACACACATCTCGGCTCCTTCCAATCACGTATACCCAAACTGCATCCAAATGCTCATTTTGTTTTTTGATACAGTCTTCCGCTGTGAAAACACTGGAATTTATATTAACATCATTTCAAACATCAGGGCATTTATTGATGAGCACAAATGAATAAAACATACGTCTGTGGCTTTGACAAAATCAGTTGATCAGCATATATTCATACACACACAGGAAGTGAGATACGCTTTTTTGAGCTTTATTTCATTTCTCATCTAATTCTAATAGTTGGTCTCTCAGATGAAGCCAGGGCTCTCAGGGGTCAGTGTAATTGCCGAATGTGTTTGTTCCAGGTCAACTCACTGACATTATTCTTTCTAATGTTTATTGTGGGGGAAATGCACTGTACTGTACATGGCTGTTCATTTCAGTAGTAGAGGACAGATGGTTACAGCCTGGAGGCCACACACACACACACACATCTACACACAGATAATTTACATGTACGTCTACCCGTGCACATACAAACATGCTACGACATACGACGGTTGCAGAATAACATGCAACATACATGCACATGCAAAGGGAGCGGTGTAGTTGTAACGTGCAGAGATGTGGGCTGACAGAGGGAATACACTGCACACCTGCTCACACACATATATGTCTGGGCTTTTTCTATCTCTAAAAAAAAAAATCATAAATATACTTGTCTTTGACTAAAAGAGCATTTTATAAGTTCAGTTAGGATGATGAGAAATACTGGCCATTACTACAACATGTCACACAAAATGCATTTTATTGTTAGTTATACACATTATTGGCTTAAAATTATTGTTTTTGTTGTATTTTACAGTTGTGACTTACTGTGTGTCATAATAACGTTCCATACAAAAATGCATGAAAGACTTGTTTGTATTTACTGCACTTTTTAATTTATTTTTAGCAGTATTGACTGACAGTATAGATATGTCATTTTATCAAATAATTATACATAGAGCAAACATTAGTCATCTGAATTCAGTGTATAAAAGAGCACAAATTGAGCTAAAATCAGTCATGTAAAGAAAAAAAACATATTTGTGCTACTCTTACTCCAAAGTGTGTCCCATCTGAAATTACTAAAATCAGTCTGGAACTGCTAAAATATGTTATAAGCGGACACAAATGTTGCTCAATATAAGCATGTAAAAGTCAAAAATATCGGAAACCACTCCCATTAGGAACATTTTTAATATATTCAGGCAAATTCAGATTTCCAGTGTGAAAAGCAGAGTGTGCATCAGTATTTAAAAGCAGACTTAAAGCAGGTAGATACTGAGGTGGGCTGCTCCATCTGGAGCCTCCATCAGCATTTGACATCCCAAATCTGTTTGCATTTCTAATGTGGAGGCTGAGACAAATGGCCAACCTGCTGCTAATCCATCATCTTGTATTAGAGAGAGAGAGAGAGATGACGATGTCTCTTTTCCTGTTTACCTCTATCGTCAGTTCTTTGTTCCATCCTCTCCCAGACCTTTTCACTCATTCCCCTCTACTTGCTTGAAGTGATAATGTAAACCAGTCTCATACTTAAAGACTAGTCATAACAGCTTTTACTTCTGTTAGTATTTTATACATCTACTGACGGTACCAAGCAAAAAAAAAAGAGGAGAGGTGTAATGTATAGAAGTATTGTAGCTCTATCTATACAGTTCTGGGGACTTTTGGATCAATGGTTCCCAGTATGACTGTTGAGGTGGTTTGTTTATTAGACTAGAGGTCAGATATTTCGGAATTTCACATTTGTTATTGTGAATTTCATCTCAAATTTACTATCAAGAGTGTGCCTCAGTGGTTCATTTTAAACCAAGGAGTGATGCCATTGCGGAAATATTTGAAAGTGTAATACCTCTGCTGACCACTAGATGCTGGCTGAAAAAAACCTCCAGAGATGTACATTGAGCTTTCCAGTGGGTCATTCTGGTCTCACTTGTTTCATTTGGACCCTCTAGTCATCCTGTTGGTGCTCCATCTTTAAGTTATTCCTCCTTTGATAAGATTTTTGAGTTAATAGAATGCTTTGATATATATTTAACAGCTGTTTGACGCCTGCAGAGTCAGAGCATCTTTTTAGCCAATAGAACATTTTTGCTCCTGACAAAGAGCTCAGTTGTAGTTGTGGTTAATAAGTTACACTCACAAGACTATAACATGATTTTGTTATGAATATATTTGAAGTATGGTACTCTACTGTGCCAGTAAGCTAGCGTAAGCGTTGAGTATTAGTTCGTCTATCACTAATCATGCTTCCTGTCTTTTGTCAAATGTTGCAGCTCAGTAAACCGACGGTGGCTCTATCCACTTATTTATGCACTCTACACTTTAAACCAAAAAGTTTGAAACTAAATTCTAGAAACTAATGATTCAAGGTTTCTGCTACTAAGTTTTTGTCTTTAGCTCTCCTCATGCTAACACTGTGTAGTGGCATATGATCTTTGTTAAAGGAAACAGGCTACATCTACAAATACATACGAGTTGTTGTGTATGACAGGTTGTTTCAAGTGCAAAAACCATGTATGTACCTTTTCTTATTGCTTATTGAGCACATTTGAAGGTTCTGTCAATAGAAATCTATAAACAGTTTAACCACATCTTGTCTCTTAAGGACGCTAAAGAGGTAAAAGCACACTTTCCTTGAAGCCATTCATAGACTTGCAATTAGACTTCTTCTGCACATAAGATTAATCGTTGCATGAAAAGTTGCTTGGATCTGTTTGTTAAATTGGACGGGTACACCGTTTTCCAAACTCTGAGAGCTTTAGATCAAAGGTTTTGGTCACCAAGACATACTTACATTCAGGGTCCATATATATCAAAATGAATCATTGCATTATCTGACACTTTAGAAACAACACAACAAATAGAACAGCTGCTTTATAAGGACAAAGCAGCTCCATTCTTTCTCAAATGTCCATGTCAAAGAGTAAACTTTTACCAGTGTTGGGTGTCTGGTCTTCTGACATCACCTCTCCGTTCTTTTCTCATTGGCCAGCGGAGGTCGAGCATCCTGATGGCGGCTTGCTCTCCGACTCCCTCCCCCCTCACCCGCTCAGCCTACCCCCACACCCTCTCGGCCTACCCCACCCGTTGGACCCCAGCCTGGCCCACGCCCTGCCGCCGGGCCTCCACGCTGACCACGACCTGCTGACCTGCGGCCAGTGCCAGATGACCTTCCCGCTAGGTGACATCCTCATCTTCATCGAGCACAAGAAGAAGCAATGCCAAACGCCGCTGTTAGCCAACGGCTGCTACGACAAGATGACCGACCGGGGAGGAGGGGGAGGAGGCGGGGGAGGGAGCCCCACTCTGCACAGCCTTCATCACCACGCCAACCGGGTGGAGCTGAGGAAGGTGCTGGAGCCGGTGGAGATCGGCATCCAAGTGACACCAGAGGAGGATGAGGAGGCGGGAGAAGGTCAAAGAGGCAACAGGGGACAGAGGACGCCCCCCAAAGGAATTTGTCCCAAGCAGGAGAACCCATTGGCAGGTAGGCACAATGAACACACAGTCTCCATAGAAGTAGTTTTAGAGAAAATGCTGTATGAATGTACTCTATACCACCTTCACATCTGTGCATTGAGTATGGAGTAGGAGCCAGGTACCACTTCAGTTTAATAAAACTACTTCTAAGATTCAGAAATAAGCTTTGTCCTTCTGATCAACATGGTCCAATTGACATTTTGGTTTCATTAGCATCACCTGCATAGGCAAAGGTTAGGAAAGTTAGCATTTTCATTACTTTTTATCAATATCTGTTACTTTTTGGTTTGGTAGTTTACTTTATCTTTTATTTGTTGAAAATGCTTAGCTGTAATTCAGTTTTAATTCATCTCAATATCGGTTTTAGTCATTTTTTACAGTATTTATCAGAGGTAAGATTAAAAAATGTCAAAAAGTGTAATAAAACATACTATTTTAAGAAATGGACTGACCAGTATACCAACCATGCATGTGCCACTTAGTGTTTGTAGATTTAACCTGAAAAAACTGAACTCAATAGGACTTAAGAAGAGTTACAAAAGAGAAATAAAATAATAATTGTTTTGATAATGAACTGGGTTAATATTTGCACATTTTGGTTAGTTTTGGACTTAAAGATCACATGATGTGACATCAGTATATCAGTGTTTAGTTTTTCCATTTTAGTTTATTATTACCAGTGTGCTCTATAACTGACTTAAAGTGTCTCTGCCTAGTGCTGTTTTCTAGATGCAATCAATAGGCATGAGATCTGGTTTTTGCAGAGGCACAACAAGCAAACTCAATGTGCTTTTAAACTGAAACCACAACTTGTTTTATCATTACACATCTTTGGAATGGGTTAACAACTAAATTCAGCCTTTCAAACTTAGTCCAGATGTAGGTGAGTTTCCATCTGTTTCTGTTTTTTTGCACTAACCTGAGCTAACCAGATCTGGTTTTTGGTTCTCTACTGAATGCACAGACATGAGATTTTCATGTAAACTGAAATACAAGGCTCATAAATCTAGTCTGTAAAGTGTTTAACTACACCTTAAAGAAAGGAAATGAACAATGTGAGGGATGATGAGGGCTGTTTGTGGACAGTCGCAAACCCGCAGTTTAGTAAAGTGACACAGGACTTGACTACGCAGCAAGACGCATAAACACACATGAATATGTCTTTACAAAATTTGTAAGTCACCCTGTTGAGAATGAGCATTCAATCTCCGCTCCACAAAGGCCTAGAGAGAGAGAGGGAGAGAAAAGGATGTTCATTTTAGTCGAAGGAAAGGACAACAGTAAGAAAGAGAAGAATAAGAGGGGAGAGACAGGCACATTACCCACTGAGAGCCCTAAACCCCCTCAAGGACTCGGCTAGTTGAAACAAATTGTGCAAAACGTGACAGAGAGACTCACCCCGACTTTCATGGAGAAATCCAGCCTAAGCCATCTGCTTAAAAAGGTGAAAAGCTCATTAAAATTCGAATAAGCAAAGGAGGGGAGAGAAAAAAAAAAACATGGTGAGCAGAGAGCCGGGCAGAAAAAAAGCAGAGAAAGAGGGATTAAAAAGAGGCTAGTTTCTCCCCCATTCATTGGGGTAAAGAGGCATTTTAGCAGGAGAGCAGCTGCGGGGAGAAGAGCACCAGCAGTTATCTCTCAAACCAGTCAAGACGCTCGTAAAAAAGCCAGAGGGGAAGAGCAGGATACTCCAGTGTGCACCGAGAACCCCTTTCAGCCGCCCTGCCTTCTTAGAGGTCACTGTTTGAAGAACTCGGTGGTTCAGTGTTTGATAGCAGGTACACGCCAACAGCCAGCAGGTGCTAAAATGGCCCACGAGTCACCGCCTAAATAAGGACTTCTTAAAGATGACAGCAAATAAAAAAAAAGCTGTTTTGTTCAGTTTGATGTGTGAGTGTGACATTTGCTGGTCATTTCCCAGAAAGTAAGATACACAACTTACTGTTATTTGATCTAACCTGTTTGTTTGCAACCCAGTGTTTTTCCCATTCATGCTCATAGGTTTAAGGTGGTATAAAGATCATATTGGCAAGTTTTTTTGTCTGTATGAAAGTGAAATATGGAGGTGTAGGGATCAATACTTTGGAAATTTTATAGATAAAAAAAGAATCAACACAGAACAAAAGAGCAGAGAGAAGAAAAATAAAATAAGTTCCAAATGAGAATGTGACCATATGAAGTAATACAAGCTGTATTAAAGATTCAGGACTGCTGCTGCACAGAGAAAAATAGATCCAGAAGAAGCAAACCACAAACAGTAGTTTACTGTCCTGACATGTGGTTCATACAAACCAAACGCTTCATTATCGTGCTTTATTTTAACCCTAACTAGTAAGTAGACCAGGCCCATATGACTAAAACGATCTGGGGGGTTTCTGCACTCCGAAGCAGATTAGATGAGACTTTCACCATGAACCACTGAGTGCACGTTGGGTTTAATACATACAAAATCACAAATAGATGAATGTATGAGCTCTCTAATACAAACCAGTATTATACCAGTTACTGTAAATGTTGCAGCTCAATCTTGTAAAGACTTTATTTTCTCCTCCAAACCTGATTTTTGTTGTTCTGGAGGCTTGTTTATTCCTTTCATTCTGATAGAAGCAGCCCTCTGGTTTGCTCTATTTATAGCAGTGTTTCAGAAGTTTGTGCAGAATCAGCCTGACGTTTGGGCGGAAACATAACTAACTTCATCCCCAGCCCTGGACTAGAGTTACAAGACAAGACTGGCCCAAAGCCACGTGAGGAAATGCACTCACAGGTAGCACTCCTGGCTCTGTTTCCCCATTTAGTGCGTTGGAGCAGGACAAAGCTCCTCTGGATGTGTCAGTCTGCGGTTTGGCCTGCGCTGTATAACACTGTGTTTGGGCCTAAACTTCATCAATATTTTACCAGGCTGTTACAACTGTGCCAAGCAGACGCCCAGCACCGTTGCGGACAGCGCGGCCACCTGAACCTCTGAAAGCTCAACACTTAGGTCTGTAACTACACTCTGGCTTTTCATTTGCCGTATTAGAATCCGAGCAGTGTGAGAATGCAAATAGCTCTAATACAGTCCCGGAGTGTGTACACAGCTGCACCCAGGCATGAGGACTAATTGATTGGCGTTGGTCACGTTATTAGTCTGACATTATTCATATTTATGTGCACAGGTAAATTTTTCCCCCTGCGTTTAAATGCTCGCAATATATCTAACTGTAATCCTCCTGTGAAATCAACTCCACATGTGCAGATTGGAGAGGCTTGAAATTGTAATTGCACAATATTTCTTCATAACAGAACGCGCAATAATTTTCACATTAAAAGCAAAAACATATTAGCGGCTCAATTGGACGTGCACTGCGGCAACTGTAAACTATATTGCTGCAATAACATTTTATGTTTCAAAATTACCCTCTGTATTTCACAATTTCCACATGAAATATGTCCAACTAGCACCTTATTAACACGAGGAGAGGACAGAGGGGTTTATTAATCGAGCCAGAGTTTAATTTTGAGAGAACATGCTCAGCACCGCTCATAATCACCAGGGGACTGAAATATGGCAGGTGGAATTTTGTCTTTGTAAGTCAGACTGAGCTTTTTTCTCCGGCAGATTTTTACACCTTTCATTACGTGGTGAAAGGGGGTGGGGGGGCGAGAGACATAGGGGAGGAAGTAGGAGAGAGAGCGAGCGAAGGGGGAAAAGTGATCAGGGAGTTTGAATGTCAGCTCAGAACACGACTGACGACGACGACGCTTCGTAATTGGCTCCCAGCAGGTCAAACTACTCCTTTATTCTCCAGCTTTTTCACTTCCATTTGTTCACCATGTGAAATGGAACACACACATATATTCACACACACTTACAAGTGCATCCAGCCAAGTTTTTTTTTTTTTAACTCCTAAATTAGAAGATGTGTTCTTGCTCTGAGTGCTAGTGTGTGTGTGTGTGTGTGTGTTTTTTTTTCTCCAAGGTATCCTTCTGCCTGGTAGCAGAGAAATGAAAATGAAAATAAAACAGCAGAGAGCTTATTTTCAGTTTTGGTGACTTAAGCTGGATTCAGTACAAAGACCAGTAACAGGTGTAGTGTAGAAAAAAGCTTCAGTCTTATCACGGACACACCATTTTGGGTTTATCGAGTTTCTTTGCTGCCACCTACATCATACGTTTTTGTGAGTCGCATTGACAGACTGGTATTGAAGAGGAAGGTGTGTTTTAGTGTAGATTGGTCATGCTGAAGTGAAGCTTGTTTAGTAGAAAACCAACATAAAAAATAGTACCATATCATAAAATGAGCCCGCAATCTAGTTTGTCAAATTTGATGTATTGAATTATTTGTGTTCACATTTATTATATTATCATTGAACAGTAGTTATATCACTACAGTGTCTTTTTTTTGTTGAGCTGGACAAAGTTAGAAGAGCTCTGTGTCTTCTTGTTTTCCACCTCTAATCCGTTCGCCTAGACATTAATGATAGTCATCAATGTCATCTGTAGGCCATGGTGTGTGTGTGTGTGTATGTGTAAATCACCAGAGGAGGAAACACAACACTACATGAAGAATATCTGAAAGCACCATCTTATGACATGAACACACATACTCCCTTCAGGCTGCTTACAGCCCCCCCAAAAAGCTTTGATCTCACAAATCCATATCTGGGGAAAAGAGTAACGTTAACAAACAGCCTCCTCTTCACTACCTGGATCTATCGCTTCTCGCCTCAACCAGCATGGTTCTTCTTCCTCATCCTCCCTCTCTGCAGTATTCCACTGGATTCACATGTTATCAATTAATAATCAAAGTCAAAGTGAACAGCAACTTCATATTATGACACAGCTCCATAGCAATAGTCAGGATAATTTAACTGCTATTAGGTCGCTCATGCAAGCAGAACTCGACTATATTGACAGAATTTAAACATAAAACCTGTTACATGATCACTGGAGAAATCACACTTAAATTCTGTTCATATTGTCAGATTTTGACTGTATTAACAGGAGCTTAAACCTTTGATAGTAAACATACTGGTGGGAAATGAAGTCGTTGAATAATTAGAAAAGTACGAGCTTTGAAAATGGAGATGTGGCCCAATTATTTTAACAAGTAAAACATTAGAGACAAATTAACCTTGTAGCATGGCCATCACTATACTTCACAGAAACTTTGAGGAAATATGTTGTGGAACGTAGGCTAATTTGGAACCTGATACAAGCAATTTAATCCTGAAATTAAGGAAATGTAACATTGCTGTTTATAGTAATGTGGCTAATTAAGACTTTAAACCTTTATTTAGATTCACAGAGGATCATGCCTTCCTCAGTGCACAGTTCTCTGCTGGTTTGCAAGATCTTGCTCATATGCACCGATAGTCATCACTCCATTTTTTATTTATTTTTTTTTTCAAGGGAGAGAGATTTAAACTAGCAACCTGGTCACACACATGCACGAAACTCCCAGGTGGCTGTCAGTCAGTTTAGGGGTAAACTCCATTTCAAAGGTGGAATCCTGACACTTTGGATTAGAGAAAAGAGAAGGAAGCGTGTCATTTTTAACTGTAAGGCATACAACCACACACACACACACACACACACACACGTAACATATACATATCACTGAGGAGTGTTTAACACCACCTGACACGGTGCTGTGCAGTCCTTAAAGCCTTGTCAACTAGGGTTTAATTCAGACATTTAGCTAAGTCCAGTTGGAGTGGAGAAGCTCACATACACACACACACACACACACACACACACACACACACACACACACATGCACACACACACACATATATAAAGGCTTGAGTAGTTTTGACAAACTCAAATATGATGACACCTTTTTAATCTGGCACAGCCATTTGACAGGCTGTGTGTGTGTTATGTGTGTGTGCCAGCTGTCTAGCTATACCTCTGCTTTCACACTCTTATTTTTTAAAATATTTTTTCCCAGCTGACTTTTTTTTTATCTGTTTGCTCCAATTCATTCTCACTGTCTCTCTCTTTCTTTTACATGCAGATGGTTACTTGTAAAAGCAGACAAGGCAGTCTTTAGATGCTCGCTCTCACACACGCTCAGCTTAAGGTTGATTGTCAGACAGCAGAGAGAATCATAATTAATACGAATTATTTCAGTGCGATGCGGAGAGCAAGACAGAGTGAAAAAAATCATTTTCAAGAGCATGTTTGAATCGTGTGTAAACATTATTCATTTGGACACACACACATTTTTAATAAATAATGACTGAGCACAGTGGTGTGTCCCTAAAATATTTACCATATGCTTATTTATCTTCCAAATGAAATTGCACAAAGACTTAACAAAGAGCTACGGCGCAGTGTCTGTGTGTATGTGTGTGTGTTTGATATAACAGCCTGTACTTTAGAGGCATTACGGCGCCCGCTGCTCTTGTTTTTTTGCGTTGTTTCAATAAAGCTGGGAGGCCTCTCGGATGGAGCGCCGGCCTTTTTGAAGTGGTAATTACTCTGGTTTGTATCGCTGCTCGCTCTTTCTCTCTCCCTCTGTCTCTCTCTCGCCCTCTGTATCCTGTGCGCTTTTGGCTAGTTTCGGTTCGGCGTGTTTGTGTGTGTTATGTATGTGTGTGTCTGTGTTCACACCACTACAGTCCTGATGCATTTTTAATACGGCCTGTGAGGATGTGGACAAACGCACATGCACAAACACATTGAAACGTAAAGACGACTAGAGTTGCTTTTTTTTTATAGTCACACTGTTGAGCAAGCTACATGGAATACAAAAAAAAAGGCGGATTGGATTAGTTTAATAATTATGCAAGAGCAGTATTAGGTTCTCACAGAATCTGAAGTGTATGGAAACGAGTCATAATGCAATAATCTTCATTTATTTTCTCCTTTACTTCTTTTCTGAATGCAGTAGAATGTAGCATACGTTCTACTAAAAAACACTATTGTGGTTATGTCAGAGCTGGAATTCCTATTGACTTTAAAGTAAATAAACCATGTCTCATGTGCAAAAACAGAAAACAAAACATAGTGGTTTAAAAAGTTGCAAGCCTACAATTTAGAGGTGTTTATTAGCCATTGACAGCTCACTTAGCCCCAGTGGTTGCGTCTACAGCAAGAAGCCATATGATGGATCCAAGATCTACCATCTTTCAGTTAACAGCACAAAAACATATGACAAAACCTCTTACGTCCAAAAAAGTTATTTTTCAGGAAACTGGAAAAACTATGTATGTTCTAAATAACTGAATTGAGTTAAGAAATGTAGCTGCAAGCCATTTTCAACACTTCTGATTTGTTACATATTTCTAAAACCATCAGGCCAACGTGAAGACTGATCAATAGAAACTTTTTATGACAAAAAAAAAGACCAAAAATGGACTTAAGAGGTTTCCACCTGACAGTGATAATATGCAGTAAATAAGAGGTAAGCTGGTTCTCTTCACCTCCAGCTCCAAATAAGTTTGAAACACACTCAGACTGCACATATCACAGTGATTTAATATGTATAGTGATGACGTTTTAGTTTGAGTATAAGGATTATTGTCCAGGTCTCGACGACACTCATCATTCCACCTGAGAGTGAAACCTGTTGTGTGTCCATGTGTGAAAGTGTGTGTCCTTCCTCTCTTCTCATCGTCTAAACGCCGCTCTACCTTTCCTCTGTAAATCCAGCATCCTGGACACAAACCAGACACTGAGAGCAAAACAACCACGACATGAAGGCTGGAAAAAGACAGAGGAGACAGACCAGGGGTAGAGAGACACGCTGAGACACAAGGAGAGAGAGTTTAACCATTAATAGAGCATAAAAAGGCAAAGCGGCATCTCATGTGCTTCTTAGCATTTTCAAAATCCCTTTTTGCGATTTTCGCCTCGTCGCCTCTCTCTGCCGCGTTAATCACTTTGCATGCACTCATTTAAATATTAAAATTTTCTTTAATCATCAAAGCCAGTGAGCATCATGCATATTCATATCATCTTACCCCCCCCCTCCCCTCCCCTCCCCTCTCTCCCACTCTCCCCTCCATCCCCTGGATCTCAGGTTCATTACTCTGCCGTGGAGCCATTAGCCACTTCCCTAATCACACAGTTTACACACACACAGACTAGGCCATGTATTTGCACGCACACACACACACGCATACAGCTAGCCACTGGCGCTAACCAGTGCTAATCCGCTAACTAGACTAAAACACACAGGCATCCCTCCAGTCTAAACTAAGCGAGTAGACTTGTCATCCATTCCGGCTGCTAGATGGCTGGAGCTGGGAGTATTTGTCAAGAGGCTCGACGAAACCCTCATTTGCATAATGACTTTGTAGTTCTGCATTAATAAAATTTGCATATGAAGCCGTGTTAATTACTCCTGATCAGCCTTTTTTGCATTCATGCATGGTAATTTTCGGCGACTTGCGAAAATTGATGTCCTGGCGTCAGGGATGAGATTGGTGGAAGAGGCTCTGTGTATGTGTGTGTATGTGTGTGTATGTGTGTGTGTCTGTATGTGTGTGTGTGTGTGTGTGTGTGTGTGTGTGTGTGTGAATGAGGATGGAGGCAGGATGGAGATGATGAAGGCGAAGGAGAAGAAGGGGGTGACGGTAGATTGGTGAGTGGGGGGCATTATTGAGGCAGAATCGATGGCAGATTGGTGTGGTTTGTTTTTCAGGCACAGCCTTTCTTTCTATGTCTGTCTATAACTTTTATGAAATCTCCTTTAATTGTTGAGAGAGGAGAGGCTTTTCAGTAAAATCCCCTCCTAATTTTGTCTTACAGCGTGCACACGCTAACACTTGCAGTCACACATACTCACAGAGGCTGGCTGGCAGCCATTTGTGAATCTATTGTTTACTCTCAGTTCTTCATTTCAAACAGCAGACACTTTTATTTTGCTTTCAGCTTCTCAAACAGTGCCAGGTTTGATCAAATTGGATAATATTCACAGCATTTTAAAGATGATAATTTGGTACTAATAAGAATTCTCTCTTGCGATGTTTACTTTATGTTTTACAGTACGTGTGCGTGTGTGTGTGTGTGTGTGTGTGTGTGTGTGTGTGTGTGTGTGTGTGTGTGTGTGGTGGAATATGATGGCTTAGAAGCAAATGTCTTTGACTTTTTAATGGAACACTTTTCTGAAGAGACCTACATTTGATTATGTATAACTGTATGATTTGCAGCATAGCATTTATTGCACCTCTAGTGGACCCCCGTAGGTCCCTGGCCCCACTTTGAGAACCACTTGGTTTAGCAGCTACTGAGAAATGACGTCTACTTTGCTGTTTGGCTTTTAATAGCTTTGGAAAATCAGCTTTTCTTTGATGAAAATGGCATCTAAGTGAGCGAAGGTTGATTTTAGAAGCTTTCCATTTATTTAAAGCTTTTCCCTCAAGGACGGGCTCATTTGAATTCCCCACAGGGACGATCAGGTTTAACAAACCTTCTGCTAAACCCAGTTAGAGAATTTTCTTTATGGTCCCTCTGGAGTTCAGACGTTTATTCATGGTATTTTTTTGGCCTTTTGCTTGTGGTTTTGGCACAGGGCTTTGGATGTATGTGTCATGTGTGCACAGAAAAATCTAGCGAAACAGAGAGCCTTGTTGAAAAGGAGAGAAAATGTATGTGTTTTTCTTGGTGGTCTCTGATTCACTCGAACGCAACGATAGAATTAAAGCCAGAAGCTATTAGCAGCATGGAGAGTCTGGGGCATCGGCCAACGCAAAGACATTTCCAACAGGATGGACATGAATCATAGGCAGCCACGGATAAAGGTTTTAAAGTGGTTGTACAGAAGATTCCAGTTGTTGTTTGTTTTCTCTTAATTTTAGCCGTGAGAGCTCGTGAAAGGTTTCTGTTTCTGCTTTACACATCCTAGATCACCTGTCAGTCAAACAGCGTGAGGTCTATTTCTCTGCAGGTTCTGTAGGTGGGGCTCTTTTTTGTCTGCTCACTTAGATCAAAACCTAGGTCTTCATTCATTTTTACCTACTGACAATATAAAACACCTCTTCCTGTAGTGTGTGCACAGTACCCTCACCGGTTCACGTGCAAGTAAATCTGATAAAGAGCTGAATAAATATTGAACTAACTGTTGTTGCAAAAAGCACATTTTATTCCTTATTTCACTGTGTTTCTCTACACTTCTAATTTTTATCTTTTAAATGTATTAGTGTTGTGGCAGCTTTTGTCTCCACTTACAATGGCACGTAGCCTTGCAATACTGGAATATATATTTATATATATAAATTTTTTCCCCCTTAGAATCTTAGATTTATCTTTGATTAACTTGCTTAAATAAAGATTGAGGGTGCATTGCACTAGATTTCCAAGTTATTGAGGTCTTCAATCAACACACAAATAAAGATAGGGAGGCTTTTTAATTCAGTGTAAGAGGGATCAATTACAAAAACTTTAGACTGATCTGATTTGCTCATTTAAGGTGCACTACTCTCACTGGGCCACAACTGCACAAATAAAGATTAAAATGAAAAGAATCACTCTAGATAGAAGTCTACAAGGCTAAATATGACTAAAAATGAAAAGGAATGAAGAGACTTAAGAATAGAAAGGAAAGGCTCACACAATCAGAGAGAAATTGTAAAAAGAAAAAAAAAAAACCTTTGCCTTAAAGTTTGAACACAGTTTTACAAATAGATTCTAACAACAGTGACATGTATTCACACGGGAGTATCAACAATATTCACTTCAAGTGTCATCAGAGCTGTAATGATCGCTCTGAGGGAAATGTAATCTCTGAATAAAATATAGGTTCCTGGGTGAATAATCCCTCTGTCAATGGGAGAGGTTTTCATATAGCGTGTTGGCTATTGTGACTCTGAGCGATCAGATCAGGCGATAAAGCGCGAGGTGTAGTTTGTTTCCAATTGTGTCCCTGAGCGAGGAGCTCTTGTCAGGCAGGTAGTATGTGAAAGTGAATAGAGAGAGGAGAAAGGCTGAAGGAGGCTGATTGGGAAGCTTTGTGGAGGTGACAATGGATGGATGCAAAGCTATACTCGCCTCTGCATTCATCTGGACTCTGCGCTGATGATATTTCAGGACGCAGGCCCTCCAGGAAAGGCTGCACCCCACACTCATTCTGAATGCCATTGTACGCTATGTAGGCTGCAGTGTGTGTGCTCAAGTGTGTGTGTGTTTACAGAGAAACTGTGCCTGCTGCTTCCACTTTTCCTGTGTGTGTACAATCTGTGTGTGTACACCTTTATTTTGTGTCAGTGTGCTACATGTGCATGTCTGTGTTTACAGTGCAATTTCTCTCTAAGCAAATTTGTAATATGTGTGTGTTTATGCTGTATTGTCTGTGGGCAAATTTGTGTGTGTACATGTGTTTACTCTGCAATTTGTGAATGCGGATGCATTTAAAAAATGAGCTTTTTTTGTGCAAGGACTGGGTTCTACTGTGAAATTTCCCTCACAGGCAGACCCAGTGTAATGTTTGCAGACTGACACAGCCTTTCTGTGGTATTTTAAGCAGCGCAGACACACTGAGACTGAGATCCATATGATGAGATCTTACAGTAACCCGACACATTTACCCAGTGAACCCAAAACCTGCCTTTTCCAATGCACTCACAAGCGTTTATACTTAGTAACAGAATGATGGTGGGTGTCACTTCCTGGCATGTGTAAGTATAGAAAATATTCCATCTGCAGTTAAACTAATAATCTTCAATATTTACATATAAATAAATGGTTGTTTTACTTTTTTACCACATGCAATGAAATTCAGCCTCCTTTAAAGCTTCCTTGATTTTGAATGGATGTGAAAACAACTGGTGAATACATGTTTCAGTGAAATCAGGATGATCTGGTGCATTTTATAGTGAGATTTTACACATTTGGCTTATATATGTATTCACAATTTTAAAATCATTACACAGTGACTGCTGTTTTAATTTAAGTATGAAATGTATCATCATTGTTTCTACCAAAAAAAATCTGAAAAAGAAATCCAGTATAGACATACAGGGAACCTCTGAATTTCAGTGTGAATATAACAAAGTGGAACAACCTCATGAGTCTACACATCCCATGCAAACCCATGTAGAAAACCTGTAGACAAGCACTGTAAAAAAAAAACAAAAACGAAATGAAATGAAATATTAAAAAAAAAAAAGACAATCTATTATTTGTCAGGCTTGGGTCCTGGTGTTTGTAAGGTGTTCCCTCAATGACACTAGGAACAGGAACTTCCACTTAGATTGGAATAAATAAAAGACGAAGTGGACCGTAAGCATAAAACAGAGTATATCTAAAGTCTGTTGAGAATGGGATACATCAGTGACCATTTGGCATGTTTGTTAGTTTTTGGGGGTTTTTTTAAACTAAATTTGCATATATGAAAACGTTAGCTTGGCTACACATAGTGTACTTTGCGGATTAAAGAGTTATGGTGTTCCACATAAAGACATCAACTCCCTGTGTGCACGTCCATGCTCAGTAGAACTGTGGTATCTGCCTTGCTTCCTACCACAGTGGGGAATAAACTTGACAGTCATCTGGCCTGGGTTTGGCCATAAAAAATGTTTGGCACGCTGGTCATCGCCAGCTCTCTCTCCAGCAGCTCTTTGGTCTTCTTCTGTCTTTTTTTTATTGCCTGAAAATATCTCCTGCCTTCCAGCTATATCGTAACACCCTGCCATTGCAGACTTCTCTGAATTAACTCCTGAATTTTGCTCGGACTGAGACCAAGTCACAGGGATTTTCTGTGGCAGATTTCTCCCCGCTGAGTCTCCGAGACGATGCTGTGCTTTGTCTTGTCTCCTCCTGCCAGAACAGCCTGCTCTTTCTCACCGGCTTTGAGGATCTGAATCCGCAGCCGCTCCTTGTGTCGTCTATCAACCTGACACTGGTGGCTTTCACTACAACTCTGCATACATGATTTGATTTTGTAAAGTCGGAGATGGCAGTGAGGGAAAAGAGGGAGGTGGAGTAGGGGTGGGGTGGGGTGGGGTGGGGTGGTCGGGGTGCGAGTTCGTGAGGCTTGTAGATGCTGCAAAACACACACAACTTCTCAGAAATAGGTAACACATACTGTAAGCCTTCCTTGCCAAAGTTGATGCTTCAAAACATCTTCGGATAAAAAGAGAGAGACGTAAACAGGCAGAGAACTCTTGACTAAAAATAACTTGACAATATTGTCACTGCACAATAGCAGGCAGCAGAGGCCGCACGGACAGGATGGGATTACCACAGTATTTTGCTGCGTTGGGGGGACTCATGACTGCCCCGCTCCTCTACAATGGGCTGTTGGCGTTTAGCACCGGCCAAATCACCACTTAACAAAAGCTAATTTCTCACTTGGTTAAACTGGGAAGGATTAGGGGCCCTGTGTCGGCGCAATCCATGTTTGGTGAAGAGTGAGGGATGGAGGCATGTTAGGAAAGGATTTAAACCTCAATTACAAGGGACTGAGGGCTTTTGTGTGTCCGTGGCGAAGGTGGGACACTAAGGTTTTAGCGACT
The DNA here is from genome assembly GCF_902148855.1 of Sphaeramia orbicularis. Lineage (NCBI taxonomy): Eukaryota > Metazoa > Chordata > Actinopteri > Kurtiformes > Apogonidae > Sphaeramia > Sphaeramia orbicularis. The sequence goes on from NC_043978.1 coordinate 45,144,841, forward strand.
TCGCTGGAAATGTTTGCTGCCTTGTTGTGCACGTGTGTGTGCCTGTGTGTGCGTATGTGCATGCAGCCGAGGGTGGCATAGCCTGACAAATACATGTTGATCCCCTTGTTTAGGAGGGTTTAAGTCTCCCCAGTTTCACATACTAACAGCACTTGGGCGCTACACGATGAGCGACAACTTACAATCAAAGCTTAGGCAATTTAAACCCTTCCTGTTTGTGTGGTGTCATGGAAACAGTAGGTCTGATAATATATCACTTGTAAGACTCACACTCAGGTTTCATCGCATACCGTCTTCAAAAGCCTTTACATCACCTTTGCATCCTTCTTAACACATCAAGTTAAGTGCTTTTCAGATCATTCAACATTGCCTAAAATATTTTCTCTAGAAGAAACATGAATGGACTGTAAAGTATGTGTGATTTGAACATGTCTATGGAGCTCTCTTTTGTCTGTTCTGTATATATTTATATGTACTGGCTGCACTGTTTTAGCCCTGTCCATGACATCCACCTCCTTTAACAGCTGTAAAACCATTTATTCCTGCATCTTGTAGTACTCCTAGCAATGCTCAAAGCTCTTTATTGCCTTTTAAACACACTTAGCACCACCCCTTCTACCACTGTACTCCAACCAACTTTTTTTCTGGCTATTCTCTTCAACCAATACTTGGCAGATTTTGCAGTCTTCAGCTCCCATAGTCATCTGTTTATTTGGTGTGAGGGACATTCTTGGTAGCGCTGCTATAAAACCCAGCATGGCAGTCTTCCTCTGTCTTTCACCCAGACTGAGATTTTAGCTGCTTTCAGCTCCTCTCATCTCTTCAAGACTTTTGGGTGAAGAAGAGTGGGTTAGGGTTGTGTGAAGGGGTAGATTTCCCCCCCTGAACACCAAACCCTTTCGGTTGTATCAAAGCTTTGCCTCACCCCCGCTGACACCCCTGAATTATTCACTTAGAGGAAAAGATAAACAAAGCTTGCTAGCTACAGTTGTTCTATTGATTTCTTTGGGCAACATCACAGATAACAAAAAGAGGGCCGGAGGATAGGAGCTGAGCTGCTGCCGTCTCTTTTTTTTTCATCTGTAAATAAATCAATAACATGCGTAGTTTTTCTCCTGAGAAAGCAACCTGTGTCCTGTTTCCCAGGAAAGCAAATAATGCATTTAAATTATATCTACTTTGTTATTTAGGTAGTTAGAGCATGTGTGTATGGATTGGGGGCCTTCCCATGTGGGAGCAGTCTTTTCTACCTGTTGTTTAGGCTAAAATTGCCCTTCGCTGGGGTAATTTGCTAGTCGGAGCGAGGTTGGGGGCCGGCCAAGTAAACAATGCTGGCTGAAGGCCAACAACTGGCAGTACAACCCCTCTGATTAGAAACAGGCAGACACTCTCGCTTGCTTTTTGTCTTCTTCATACAGTGAAAGCTGGAGCGAGTCTCTTATTTCACTGTGTTGCTTTAAACTGAGTTTTGTCGGTTACAGCAATTGTTAAAATCAGGACCATCTTGCCACCATATTGCAACCAACATGCTCTCCCATATCCCTGACCACAAATGCTAAGAGTCTACATATGAATTGTTGTGTGTGCATGACACAGAGCTAAATTTTTGGCCCATTTAGCGAAGCTCCTGGCCAGCCACAGGATCCCTTAACTGCCCCACTGGCACCACTTGAAGGCTTGCAGATAAAAGGCATACCTGGGAGGAAATTGCAGGTTGGCGGGCGCTGTGTTTTGTCTCTCCCTGTCTAAGGCTGCTTAATCACCAGAGGGTTCCTCCATTGTTTTTGCTCCCCCTGCCCCACAGCAGATTATTATGTCATCAAGATACTTAGGTACACCAGAGCGCTGTATGACCACCCATGCAGACGTTCACAACAATCACAGGACCTGAAACATTTTCTTCCATTTCCCGACTACGAGTGGTCAGTGGATAAAGTGCGCCCAGCTGTCAGCAAGCCCGGGCCCTGTGCGGCCTTCCGTCATGGTTGCCAGCACAGCACTGCCATCTGCCTGGCTGCGGTGTGGAGTCTCGCTAGCAAGGGAAATCAGATCAGTGCTTTCAGTGTAGCTTGATGTAAGCTTCACTACAACAGCTAGACAAAGCACACTGAAACACTCCAAGGAGCACTAGAGCAAATCTAGCAGAGGAAGCCTTGACCTAAATGGTCACTATTTGAGTCTAATGAGCAGTGGAGCAAGCTGGGACCTCAGCTCTGACCAGCACTGTTTGTGACATATACATTATTTAAGGACAGAAAGTAAAGTGATGGGCCAAGAATGCTGAAAGTACAGAATATTAAGATCAGAGTTGGCCTTGTTGCTACTGTAATACACACATGCACACAGGAATGCACAAACGCTTATTTCTCAGTATGTTGATACAAGGGTATTTCTTATACTCCGAGTAAATGTTGCTCAAAAGTTGATCTACTGTTAAGACTTGTCTTTGATCAGTCAGCAACATTCATATTGCACATTGCACACATTGCGTCCAGATTGTTTCTCGATCTACAAGTCCTGAACCTACCGCAGGGCCTTTTGGAGGAAAAAAAGAAGTCTTCAGCTGAGGAACCAAAACAGAATCTTGATTCCTTTGGACAAAATGCATGGAAAGTTCCACAAAAGTTCCTCTGGTTGAAAATTTCTTTTATAGCCAAAATAGCCTGTAGTAACTTTTGTCTAAGAGATGAGTTAAAAGCATTCTTTCCCCACACTCACTCATCATATATCTTTCCTCACTCTCTATTCACATCTTTGTTGTGTTTGGCTGCTGCAATGACCAGTGAGCTATGACTATGAGGTTCTTTTAAGTTCCACAGTGCTCTTTCGCTTCTGACAGTGTCATGTCCTCATATGACAAAGGGTTTTTTCCAGTCTGTCTAGTTCCTCCTTCTGTCCAGCACTTAACCTCCTCCTTCCTTTCGTAGCCCTCACCCTTTTACTCATCATGATACATTATTTTTCATACCTGGGTTACAGAGAAAATGTAGCCTCGTGAAGCGGCGGCATGCTATGACTCGTCTTAGCATATGCCGCAGCATTAGACCATGTCACATCATGTTGCAGTGATTTCCAGCATGTCGGAGATTGTGACTGCACGTTAAAGCATGTTACAGTCCCTCACAGGATTTTGCTGCACGAGGCAGTGCGTTACAGTAGGAGGATGTGGTGCGTGTTGGATTTTGTGCACTTGTGTGAAATGAATCTGTTTCATTTCTTCAGATTTTGGCTCATGTGATTTTTTAAGAAACTGTGTGACCGTGATATTCTAGATGTTTGTTTCAAAAACAAAATGCTGCTTTAAGAGATGAGACAGTCCTGCTACACTATGCTTCAGATTGTGTGTGTGTATGTGTGTGTGTGTGTGATGGTATGAAGCTCGACAAATGAAAACAGATTGGAGTGGTTATGGGAGCAGGCCTGCTTCCAGTTAGTGTGGAGACAGTGGGAGTATTGCGCCTTTCCTTTCCTTTCCTTTCCTTTCCTTTCCTTTCCTTTCCTTTCCTTTCCTTTCCTTTCCTTTCCTTTCCTTTCCTTTCATTTTCTTTCCTTTCCCATGTCCCAAATTTGCAATACAAAAACTTAAGTGTGGTTTGGTCATGAATAAGTTTATTTATGGTTAACTTTATTCCTTCTTACTATTCCTTCTCCTAAATTCTCCCAACTAGTCATAATTTTGGAAGGTACACGCATCCAAACATTTGATTCTTGACAGACACTAAGTTGATAATTGCCCAAAACCAGTCTCACTGGATGACTGGTTTACTGTATATATAGTAGCCTAATGAAGCTACTAGATGACCTTGTGGAGACTAATGTTTTTCAGACACTTAAAAAATCCTGTAATAATAAGCTTGAATGACTCTGTGTATTACTGTAAGTGAAATCCAACTCTTTATATACACAAAACCTAGAGTACTTAAATAAATGAACCCACCTTACTAAGGTAACTTCATTCTATGTGGTGATAAGGAGCCAAACTGTGCGTATTAAAATGTCAATAAACTGACTTTATGTGAGCTCCCCTGTGCTGTGTCCCTGCCTGCAGGTACAGTATATGTTCCTGCAATGTCTCTGCTGCCTTTCCACAGCTTCCCAGTCATCCAGGCCTTATAAGGGTTTTGAGCACAGACCTGTCCCCTCATTCCTCCCACCATCCCTCCATCCGTGCCCTCCTCTAACCTCCATCTGGTCTGGATCTGCTCTCGTCCTCGACCTGCCCCCCCTTTACCTCCACTCCCTCCCCGCTCCTACTTCTCTGCTGCCATTTCTGTATAAACAAGTGGAGTCTGACCATAACACTCAGACCCCGGGCTACACTCCTTCATTTTCACCCCCCCTCCTTTCCCCTGCTTCACCTCTTTTTCCACCTCAGCACACCATTTCTGTCGGCTTTCTACTGTCTCCATAGGTGAAGTTACTCAACTCAAATATGACTTCTTTTACATGTACCTTTTATAGGGAGGAAGATATTTAAATAGCCGTTAAAGGTTACATTTACAAGAAAAGATCCCTGCTTCATGCTGTAAGTTGAAAAGGTGAAGCTGATCAGAGGGCATAATGTTGAATTCATAAACCTAGGATTACACTCAACTATGTGTGGTTCACTGGTGGAGCAAGAGAGTGAGGGAGAAAGAGACATCTTTTCTTCTTGATGCCGGTGTCAGGCAGCACTGTAATATGTCTTATTCAGACAGGAGGGGCACTGCTACATCATAGTCTGGGATGGGGCTTTGGCATGTGTGTGTGTGTGTGTACGTGTAGGTGTGTGTGTGTGTGTGTGTGTGTGTTCCAGGAGACTCCCACTTGGCAGTGCACAATTTGGACCAGATTTATATGAGGGGAGGGAAGGAGGGAGAGGATTTGGATGGGACAGGCGACAGAGAGACGTAGAGAGGAGGGAGAGAGAGAGAGAGAGGGGGAGAGATCCAAAAATGTGTTGGACCGCCGTCCCGGTCAAATCAGGCTCATGGCAGAGTTTCTCTATTGTGGCTACAGAGACCAAGCCAACTCTTCACCTGACAAGATGTCAATGACTAAACCTCAAAAGACGAAAACACTTTGAGTCTCCACAGAGGCGCACTCCTCGCAGGATACTGAACAGCATAGATCTGCCTCCGTGTGCTCGATAAGGGATTTATCATCTTATACATCCTGCCGTTGAAATAAATCACAATCAGCTTGCGCAACCCTTCTTCCATTTGTTGTTTATTTCCCCAAATGTTTCAATCTATGCTTTCAGTAAGAGTGGAATTCCATCTGATTTCTTTAGTTTTTTAAACATCCACTTATTTCTTGGAACCCTAAACCCTAAAGCCAGCATTATAACAAAAGAAATGTAAAGCCATCATGCATGTATTACACTTTATTTTAAAGGAATCTAAGTGTGTGTTTAACATGTACGAGAAACACAAACAAAAACTACATCACTTTCAACGTGGCTTAAATCTAAACCTGACTCTAAATTGGAATAAATGATTGATTTAACAACTTACTCTTAAGTGCAGTAAATAGTAAACTTGATAGGTTGTTATATGGTGTTAAATGACATGTTGCAGTTATTTGGTCAGCATCTTTTCTGATTATTATCACAAATAATGCACCAAAAATCACAAAACTGACTTTGAATTACTCCAGATAGACCACTGGAGGTGCCACGACTTAGATACAATACCGAAACACCTAAAATATAAAACACTAGAAAACGTTTTATAGTCGGTTAAAATATTATGAAAACTAGGCTTAATTTTTTTTATGTGATTTTGATTATTTTGTGATGATCTAAAGACAAAAGATGATTAAAAGACACTCTTTCTTTACTAAATCTATAGTCCATATCTAACCTGAGAAACCCAATTACAGTTAATATATGCAAACAGGTTGCGTTTTTAATTTTTGTCTATAGAGGAATAGTCCCACTTTTGCGATTTATTCATTTATAATCATTTTTACAAAGCAAAACCTCTAGTAATCGAATTAATTTGATATTTTGCCCAGTACTAATATGAGCTGTGAAGCTACTTTTGATCCTAGAGCCTATTCTTGGTAATTTAGGTTTTTATTGGACTAAACAGAAAACTAGAAAATACACTCAGCGGGGTTTCATCCTCCGCCGACTCACTTGTATTCAGTGTCCTTTTGTTCACTGCTTCAAATAGTTCCACCTCGCCGTATCATACACCTCCACACACAGTGAGAGTGACACGTACCAGGTGCATCCCGCTTGGACCCTATGAGTTTACCTCCAGGATTAGGAGGACCACTGGCACCGGGAGGCGTGTTTTTACCCTTACAAAGCCCCGTCCTGCCACCACACCCCTTACACTTACACACATGCTATCCCACATACACACACTCCCCAGGTGCAGTGGTGCGGGCCATCAGTGTGGGATTAGCTGGTATGCTCTGGCACTCTCTTCTGGTAATCCCTCTAATTTGTTAACAGGGCACAGAGACAGGGACACACACTCACACATACATACACTCACTGTGGCGGTTTGTTTTGGATTGCATCTCACTTCCTAGTTTTGACTACGGTGCTGCTTCTCTCTGCGTGATGGACGGAGGGTCTCGTCTTCCTCCTCTTCCTCTTCCTGCTGCTCTTCCACTCCCCTAATGAGCTAAATGCATTCTAATTTGGCTATGATCAGCTAAGCCTTCCTTTAAAATTCATAACATAAGACTGTCAAAGCCCCCCTTCTTACCTCCCTCCCCGTCTCATCTTGCCATGACTGTCAGGGCTTGTATACACACACACACACACACACACACACACACACACACAGACATACACACACATACTCCGACACCTTGCACAATGATAATCCTTTGTTGGCTGGATAACATGCAGAGAAGATGGAGTAATGCTAAAGTTCAACACATGCTGGGATGAAAGAAGGTTGCGTAGGCTCCGAAAGAGACCGAGTAAAGGACAGAGAGTTCCAGTGAGGTGGAGAAAATAAAAATAAATGCAGCTCGTGTTGATTCTTTTGACGTTACCTGTTAACTTTTTTTATCTGGGTTAGTCCTGTTGAGATCAACCGGCTCTGCTGGATGCCAGCACTCACTTTGTTCCCATCCAACTGTCAGGGAAATTACACGGAAAATGCTCGAAACATTGCTTAAATTAAAACAGGAGTTAAGCAGGTGTCCATCAACTGCTCCAAAGAAAACACATGACTGAGAAATAGCTCCAAGTCTTCCTTTGGTAGTGATTAAATGTTTAATAAAGATTCCCGACCTTTAAATTGGTGCTCAATCTCAGTTTATTTTTAGCATTTTACAAAAGTCTGATGTTGCAAAGGCTATGCAGGCATGCAAGCAAAGGTTGTCGTGTATCCAATTAGCTTTAAACTACTAAATCTGTGTAACTCTTTAATGTTAAATTGAAAGCATCAACAGCTAATCTTCCTTTTGACATTGCCCTGTTGTCTTAGAGAATGGCTATTACAAACATGCTACTGAAGTAAACAAAACAACAGAAACATAAAAAATGGAAATAGAGATTTTAAGCTACCTGTGAGAAAACCAATGTGATGTTCTTGAGGTTTTCAATCTATTTTAAAATGACAATTAGGCATCTGAAACACATTTGTTCTAATCCACTCACCTGTTTTGTTACTGTTGCCACTTTTATTACACTGAATTTTACTTTAACTTTTGTCTTGGGTGAAAAAGCATTGGCTGAAACCCCATGAGAAGTGAAATTCTGAATAAATTATGACTTTTCAAAATAATAGAAAATGTGGAATGAACCAGACAACATCAACAGAGGCTGGATTGTTTTGTAATTTTTGTTTGAAGATGAATGTTGGCTTTATTATGAGAAAGTTATAAAGATAAAGATTAGAAACTTACTATTTCCACAGTTCCTTTAACCCATAAAGACCCAGTGCTTCTTTTGTGGCAGTTCCCAAATTAATTTTTTCTGTATTTAACCTTTCTTAAGCAATTTATCACAACATATTATAATATTATTCTCTGTATTTTGTGTTTTTTCAGTGAAAATCATGTATTTTTCGATATTTAATATTTAAAGTTGAAGGTTATTATATCAAAAAGAACCCGTGAATCAATGTTGTTGAAGATGACGGTGTTTCCACATTAACTACGGAGCCTGTGAACGTCCAAATGGGTCATATCTGATGAACATGAAAAGGTGACAAACTGTATTTTACACCAATTATTTACATGTATTGATAGGATTAATGGATCAGAAGTTATTAAACATCTTAGATCAGTAGATGGTTTTGGTTGTCAGTGGCTGTTAGGGTCTTTATGGGTTAATTTCCCACCAAAAAATCATTGAAAGGTCGATATGGATCCTTCCTTTCAACTCATATTAGACATCAAAAAGGAAAAAAAAACACCAATAAACAAACAAAAAGAACAAACCTTGGATAGACACCCAGTTTGTGGCAGTAACAGGCTGTATAGCAGCAAGAGTTTGGGGTTTGCCTCTTGGTCGTTAGCCAACCACAGCGAGCTGAGCTCAGAGATGACTCAGTTTCCCCAGAAGGAGTTTAGTCTGGCCGACTGGAGCTTCAGGAGCTGTGAACTGCTGTAGTGAATCACGGTTCAGACGCAGCAGATAAAGCCTTAACCGATTCTGCTGCTGTCTGTTTGGAAGAAAAGTGCAACATTTTCATTTCCGTTCAGTTAGCGTGATTTAATTAACGCTGCTGCTGTGTGGTCCTGTAGTGATTTTAGGCGCTAGCTATTAAAGCCAATTTAAAAAGCTTGTTGGATGACGTTAAAACCCTGCACTCAAACCACTTCATTCAAAACTAACAGACTACTAAAAGAATACTGGGAACTTGGCGCCAAATGAGGTCTGCTTTTTTTTGAAATGATCTAATTAGGAGGAGACGCACACAGGAAATAAATGCTTCTTAGAGCTGTGAAATGCAAAAAGCCCCACTTGCTTGTTAATATTCCTCTGGTTGAAGCTGTTGCATGGATGTATGTACAGTAAAACAGGGTTCCTACGGGTTTCTGCAAGTTAAATTTAAGAGCTTTTTAAGACCTTTTTAAGACTGCTTTGAACAGAATTTAATGCCCATTTCATAGCCATTCTGGCAAAAATTGGTGACTCCTAGAATTTAAGAAAATGTACTTATTTACTCCAACGCCTTGATTTCCACCGTTCTGAGTTATTTCTCACCGGGGGCTGCAGATTTAGCCATAATGGGTTCTTAATTTCAATATAAATTGTCAGGTTGGAATGGGTGGAACTGAGGAGACTAATGTCACTTTCTATGCAGCTTGGACATTTACAGATACATTAAAACACAATACAGTGAACAAGTTTATGGCAACATAACTTAAGACCAACCATATCAAATTTAATACCTTTTTAACCCTTTAAGCCCTAAGCCTAAAATTGGTCAGCCTGGACTTTTTTTTTTTATATATGCTGTGAGTGAGTCTGTTTGCCCATTTTTCCAGAGCACTTCCAGATCTAGCAATCATTTACAATTTACTGCATGTTATAATACTGTTAAAATGACTACTTTTCCAGCTTCTAGTACAGAACTGAGTGAAATTACCATAATGACCCAAGAAAGCCTGTAAAGCGCAATGTCTCAGGGTTCAGAAACCGTTGGAATTTTTCCATTTGCACAAACAGTGACAGAGTTACAGCCATCCAAACTGCATATATGCAGGGTGTGTCAGCAACGACACATCAGGTTTTAAAGAGTTAAAGACTTTTTTTAAGGTATTAAATGCAGATTTGTAAATTCAAGACCTTTAAGATTTTTTAAGCCCCTGTGGGACCCCTGGTAAAAGCTCATGTTCTTCAGTACAGTGCATTGTGTCTGTGGAGGCAGAAAATAGAGACAACATATCCACTGTCTGATTTGCATCTAATTGTTTCTGTGCTATGATGGTGATAAACAAGACATTATCCATGCAAGGTGAGGAATCCAGAGCACCTTGGTGCATGTGTATTTGTGTGTAGGTGGTGGATGCAGGGTGGGGGCGGGGCAGGGACACGTTGAGATCACATACATGCTAATGATAGCGTCATCTTAATAATGCAAAAAAAGAAAAAAAAAAATGTCAGGAAAGTTTTTACAAGCATGACGAAAGGCCACCGAGGCCATACACATACACACTTACACACACACTTACACTCACACACATGAGAGCGGTGTACCCTTGGCTCATGTCAGCTTTGTTCTGTATGTAAATGCCTCTGTGCTGACATTGGCCCCCTTACATCAAGACCCCTCTGCTGCTGCTGTACTTCCTGTATGCAAACGAGCTCGGGTCTCTAATCCACTTTTGATTGGACAGAGGGAGCGGGCGCTGGCGTACAGCACGGCGTCTGTAAGCCTCCGTGATTGAGAGATCAAGGTGGAGGGCAGTTACAGCACCGCGGTATCCAGAGGAATGAAATGAAACACAGCGGCGAATTAGAGGGCGAAAGGAAATCTGCAGATGAATTGGGATTACGGTCATTCTACTGAATCAACCTAGTGTGAAAAAACATGCTAATCTGAAGGTAACCTAGACACCTGGACGCCTCTCTGCGTACATTATCTGGGACTTGCTATATTATTTGCATTCATCAGTTCTAACCTGTCACAGCAGAGACAGATAGACAGTTTTATCTTTTATTTTAGGCTACATTCACACGGAGACACTACCTATAAATAACATAACTTATTCTGGTCATGTGTTTATTACAGCTGGGAAGCTACTGTACTTTCTATTTTAGCTGTGGTTATGTAATAATGCAAATAATACCATCATCAACACAGTTTCTTTTTTTTTTTCAGTGATTCTCTGAGACACCAGGTGATAAAGCAGGTTAAATTCAGTGTCTGTCATGTAAATTTCCACTTTTGCACTGCATCATCCATCCCTACTGAACTGATAAAAAATTTTTTAATGAAAAACAAATCCCAACAATATCAAAGTAATGTAAATGATGGGAAAAACATCAGGTCATTCTGCATTTTTAAAGAACCCCCTAAGCTCAATGCATTGAAGGAAGAGGTTTATCTCTCCATTTGAGCAGGGATTTCTTCTATACTTGAAGAATCCAATACTTTCATCAAACCTGACATTAAATATTCAAAGTCACTTATAGCTTCCTGAGTTTTTCATTGTTTTCAGTCACACTGTGAGATATAGCCAAAGGCTTGACAAAAACACGAAGTTAACTCTCTGTTTGGAGTCTTTTATCGCAATGTTTTGATCTCAAAGTCAAGGTTGAACTTCCAGCGTCAGAATTTGTCCTAAAATCTTTATTGTGGCAAAGTTAAATGAGTGGGATTTGCTGCATTAACCCATAAAGACCCAAACATCCACCAACAACCAAAATCATCTAATGATCTAAAATGTTTAATACCTGTTGATCCACTAATCCTATCAATACATGTAAATAATTGGTGTAAAATACAGTTTATTATCTTTTCATGGTCATCAGATATGACCCATTTGGATGTTCAGAGGCTCCGTAGTGAACGTGGAAACACCGTCATCTTCTACAATATTGATTCACCAATAAAACCCATGGAGCTGGATCAATGACGGTGGATGGACACACTTTTTATTATTTTGTTACTGATTTATGTTGCTGAAGAAGTCCCTTTTTCTTTAGTTTTCTCTCTTTTTGATTCAGTAACCTTCAACTTTAATCTGAGTTTAACAAACAGCTACATGATCAGTGAATTAAATATTGAAAAAATACATGATTTTCACTGAAAAAACACAAAATACAGTGGATAAGTAATGATGACAGTGGATGGAGACACTTGGTTTATGTTCAGGTAATGACATATTTTACTAAAAAAATATCACGTTTTTTCTATTTTTTATATAATAACACTCATCTTTGAATCTGAGCTTTTATGAACATCTTCATGATCTGTGAATGAAATATAGGAAAATACCGGATTTATACTTGAAAATGCGAAATACAGAGGATAATATTAGAATAAATGGTGATAAATCAGTTAAGGTTAAAAATAGTGCCACAAAAGTAGCACTGGGTCTTTATGGGTTAATAAAACTTTGTTCTATAAAATAAATTCAGATGTGTTTGTTTTAGTGATCGAAAAGCAGTAAATCTTTATAAAAGGGCAAACAAATATCAAGACGACTATTTACTCTAAACTGTAAAAGCACAAGCATCCATAGAAGTGGAGTTATAGAGCCAAGTCTGTTCACCTCCGCCCTGGCTTTTCCCAGTCCACTCTCTCTGTGTTTGTCTTCTCCTGGGCTCCCGGCCACAGGAAAAATGATCTATGTAATAATTTTTTACACAATAATCCGACGGCGCTCCTCTGACACTCGCTACATTAATCGCATAATTTGCGTCAATTGGCACTTCCTGCGTAATTGTACATATCCGACTCCCTCTCTCCTCCTCTTCTACTCTCCATCTCTCTCTTCCTCCCTCCCTCATCTGTAATAGCTGTGATTTAATTTAGCTATTTAACCTGTAATTCCAGCAATATTTATTGAGGAGTGAGGGGGAGAAAATTGGGCCATTAGCCGCCCCAGATGAATACACTGAGATGAAAATGAACGCCGCTAACTGCCAGTTGACCTTCGCACTGGATTTCTAGCCGTTCCCTCTCTTCCCTTTTTTATTAGCCGCAGCCGCAGTAATTATGGCAAATTGAATCATAGTGAAAACTGGAATCAGGCAGTAATGAGTTTTATACTGTGTGAAACTGAACCAGGAATAGAGGAAAGGCGGAGGAGAGAATACCTCGAGAGCGCTACTGGAAGAATGAAGGGATGAGGGATGGATGCCAGAGTATTTGTCATTGCGTATTGTTTCTATTTGGATGTTTCTCATCCATATGGCTGCTGCTAGAGGACACACACACACACACACGTACACACACAGATATACACACTATATAGCATGTAGTGATGAGTGTATTTATAAAAACACAACACACAAACCAGAGCCATACAGTGGTATTTATAACATTGGATTTTTAACACTCGCATTATCACAGTTTCTTTAAAAAAAAAAATGTGTGTGTGTGTGTCTATAAATTTGTCAACCTTTTTTAAGAATTAAAGGAGAGAGAAAAAAAGAACTTTTATTTTCCACAACAGCACACATTTTCTTTTTCTGTCACACTCATCCAAACAGGTTGTGCTGCCAGAGTGTGTAACTGTGTGTATGCGTGTGTGTGTGTGTGTGTGTGCATGTGTGTGTGAGAATGGGAGCCAAACAAAACACAGGCAAAGGGCCAGACCGCACTTCGACTGATAGAGAGAGAGGCTTGAAGAGCCAGAGAGAGACACAACTACATGGAGAATAATGGTTTGAATGGATTAAACAGAATCTCCACACCGACTGACTGACTACTGACTTCTCTCTGTCAGCACCTGAATGCTCCCCACAAATAAATCATTTGGCTTATTACAGTGTTTTTGCCAACAAGTAATTGATGAAAGATTTTTGCAAAATGATCATACACTCTTTTGGCTGCTACTCTATCCCTAAACTAACAAGTTACAATCACTCAGTTTTCGTCTAATCCTCTGTCTCCTCTGTTCATTAGAATAAACACAAAGACGACAAAATACTGTATGTTTCTCCTTTATTTATGTACCACAAAATTATCTTATAAAAGACCTTAAAACTTAGCGCAATTTCATCTTTGCAAACATTATTTAAGCATATACTACAGATTCAAATGCAGTTTTTCACAGATAGCTGACTTTTTAATGTTATAGGTGTAACTAAAGAGCCTTAATAGCAGCTGTATTCTGTTTCTAATGTCATCTGCACTGAAACAAAATGAATAAGATAGTTTTATGAGTGATGGGGATGTTATTTTCCTTAACCCATAAAGACCCAAACAGCCACCAACGACTAGAACCATCTACTGATCTAAGATGTTTAACAACTTTTGAACCACTAAACCTACTAATACATGTAAATAATTGGTGTAAAATACAGTTCATCATCTTTTCGCGGTCATCAGATATGGTCCCCTTGGACATTCAGAGGCTCCATAGTGAATGTGGAAACACTCATCTTCTACAACATCAATTCACCAGAAAAACCTATGAAGTTGGATCAATGACAGTGGATGGAGACACTTGGTTTATGTACAGTTAATGATAGATTTTACCAAAAAAAAAAAAATTCACATTTGCTCTATTTTTGATATAATAACCCTCATCTTTAATCTGATTTTTTATGAATATCTACATGATCAGTGAATTAAATATAGGAAATTGCATGATTTATAATTGAAAGTGCAAAATACAGAGCATAATATTAGAATAGATGGTGATAAATCAGTTAAGAAAGGCTAAAAATATAGAGACAAGGTCATTTGGGAACGTGGAAACATCGTCTTCTTCTACAACATCGATTCACCAGTAAAACCCATGGAGTTTGATAAAGGACAGTGGATGGAGACACAGTTCAGTCAATGATATATTTTGCTGAAAAAGTCACTTTTTCTTCAGTTTTTCCTGTGTCTGATATAATAACCCTCAACTTTAATCTGAGTTTTAGTGAATGTCTTCATGATCAGTGAATTAAATATAGGAAAATACCAGATTTACACTGAAATGCAAAAAATGCAAAATGCAGAAGATAATGTCATAATAAATTGTGATAAATCAACTGAGAAAAGTTAAATATAGAAAAGAAAACACAAAAGTAACACCTTCTTTATGGGTTAAAATAACTAATGCTACACAGTCCAGTCAGAGCCTTTTTTTGTTTTAAGGAAAATTCAATCATTTGATGTTACAACACTTCCTGTCCTTTTTGTTTTTAAAATGTTCACAAAAATTTCCACTTCTCCTCTCAGTAGCTGTAAACAATTACAGTTACATCTATTTAATACTAATTCACTTACATAAGGCCATTACCCACATCCTGCTGCTTGGTAATAAATGAATAGCATCAACCAACCAAATGGACACTGAGTTAACGTACTTTAAGAAGTCCTACTCTAGTATTAATGTTTCTACAGAAAGAGAGAGGAGGATGCCAAGAACACACAGTGAACTGGTTTAACCTTCTCAGAGATGTAGCTTCTACACACACACACACACACACACACACACAGCCCACACTTACTGTAAATACACATATACAGTAGGTCATAACTCAACCCGTGCATGTGCATGTGTGTGGGGATGCAAGACAGAAACACAGAGGGACGAGTGAAGGGGAGAAAGTGTCTATGCAGATGCAGAGGAGGGAGTGTGTTTTCTCGTTCAGTCCCCCCCACACACACACACAAACACACACACACACACACACACACACACAGACAGACGTACACATGACACTTCATAAAACACAGCCCTCTGCATTCTACCAAATAAAGTGATGAGCAGCTCCCTCCCTCTCTCTCTCCCTCTCTCTCTCCCTCTCTCTCTCTCTCTCTCTCTCACTCAGTCTCTCTCTCTTTCTGTTTTTTCATATGGAAATAGGAAATAATGGGGTGATTAAATAGAGTCGTATATTAAAGTACAGCTGACATTAGAATTAGCATAATGTGCTCTCGCCTCGGGCTGCATACTTTATTTGCCATCTGCGTTGGACTCCTTTCCCCCGGGAGGGCGCACACACAGATACACACACACACACACATGATAACACACATATATATGCACACACACACACACCCATACAAAAACCACGACCCACTCTTTGCACTGCGGCCGGAGAGAAATGGCGTTTCAGCGCAGGGGAAGAAAAAAAAAAAACAACACACACACTATTTCACATTCTGTTTTACACACACACTCACTTTTAATTGTTGGGCAGAAATGAACATTGGTTCCCACCCCCATAACCCCACCCCCTCCTACAGGATGACTTCTGTCTGCAGATGAGAAGTTCAACTGAAAGATGGAGGATGGAGGGTTAGGGTTGGGGTTTCTTTTTTGCTTTTTTTTTTACTCACAGATCTACATGCCGTATGAGAGACAGAGAGAGCGAGAGCGTGGAGAGGGGGGCTGGATGTTTCTTTTTTTGAGTGTTCTCTTAAGATTCAGCAGTAAAACAGCTTGTGTGTGTGTGTGTGTGTGTGTGTGTGAGAGGGAGAAAGAGAAGAGGGTGCAGACAAAAGCTGAGACGGGGAGTTGCTATTTTCATTGTGTGTGCGTGTGTGTGTGTGTGTGTGTGTGTGTGTGTGTGAGGGTGTGAGGGTGTGTGTGTGTGTGTGTGTGTGTGTGTGCGAATGCGCTGTCCACTATAATTAAGTCAAAAGGCTTTACAGGACTGTGGAGGTGAACAGCTGTTCCGCCTCTCGCTTCTCCTTCTCAACACACACACGTGCACCCACCCACATAAATATTATTAAGGGGACATTTTTCTTTTCTCCCCACCTTTTCCAACGCCAAAAAATCTTTAATATTGATATTTTTACGAGAAATATTTTTATAATGTTGGAAGAGGTTTAAAGCATCAAACCTATACCAGATTCAAAATACATATTAAATACATCTTTAAAATGTAAATATGATGTATACGTAACCTACAAAACTAAAATTATTGTACTTGTCTTTGCATTAATTTTGTTTTTTTAAGAAGTAAACCACATTTGCATTCAAGATATTAAATAAAGGAATGTAAAATAAATATATAAAAGTAGTGTATTTTGATCCAAATAGCATCTAAATTGACAATGACTGCACTGTATTTATGCACATATGTGTGCAGCAGCTACAATCACACAAACACACACACACACAAATAAGTGAAACAATTACAGCAGCATATGTTTTCCCCGGTATCTAAAATTAGTGTACTAGGTCAAGACTACAAGCTCTCGTTTAATAAATACAAGAGCATGAACAAGAGCACAATTACCATTGTGTGTGTGTGTGTGTGTGTGTGTGTGCACATGTGGGGGATGTCTGTGTTTAATCCCTGTAGGAGTGCTCCTTAGCCTGTTTTGTGTCCTTAAGTCACAATGCGTTGAGGCTGCGCCGCTGTGGAAACAAGTCCTCAATGATTTGTTGAACCTTTTGCTCCTACTTAAAAAGTGCATTCATAAATAAACCAAAGCTGAAAAACAGAGTAACATTTGTCATTTATTTTTGTTCATCTAGGTATTAGTCTCTCTGAAATAACTCGTGAAGTTGTTCACCGTACTTTATCGATAACCACATGACTGCCATCTCCAGCTAGGCAAACATTTCCGACTCTGCTTGGAGGTGTTCCCGGCGTTTTAATATCACACATGCACACAGTTCAAGTGCGCCCAGGCTGACATAATATACAGTACACCTACCATCATGCATACATGCAAGCAAACCCAGGTGCAAACACACACACACACACATTCAGTGTAATAATTCAGAGGTTTACAGTGGGAAATTCACTCCAATACTAAGTGAGAGATTAAGCACCTCTTAAAACATGGATCTAGTGTGGGCCAATCCACTGTGACTGTGAAAATGCACTTGTCAAAACCGTGATAAGTACATAGCATTTATGTGACAACATGATGAGACAAGGCCTTTTCCAGCCACAGGGAATATTAGGCAGAATAAAAAGCACACACACTTATCACATCCTGCTGCCTATTATCTAAGAATAGTTTACATTCATAATAAATAGAACAGCTGTTGAAAAAAGTATAGTTAATGACAGTTTAAAGTATCAATGAAGCACATTTTTCTTCAGTTTTCTATTTTGTACGTGTCATTTCAGATTTGTCTGATGTTTCCCTGGAGCTCCTAAAGCCTACAGTAAAAGAGTTGGTTTCCTCTAAAATATTTAATGTATTTCTTTCTGTGTGTTGCAGGTGGCAGGGATGAACCTTCCAGCTATATATGTACCACATGTAAGCAGCCCTTCCCCAGCGCCTGGTTCCTGTTGCAGCATGCCCAGAACACCCACGGCATTCGCATCTACCTGGAGTCCAACCCCTCCAGTACAGCCCTTACCCCACGGATCACTATGCCTCCACCCATGGGCAATGACGCCATCCCACAGTCCCCCCTCAACAACTTTTTGGGGGAAAACAATCCCTTCCACCTCCTTAGAATGACAGGCCCACTACTCCGGGAGCCTCCACCAGGCTTTGTGGAGAACCGCCTCCCCAACACGCCTCCGTTTGTCAGTCCGCCTCCCCGCCACCACCTGGATCCCCATCGGCTGGAACGCCTTAGCGCTGAGGAAATGGGCCTCATCTCCCAGCACCCCAGTGCCTTTGAGAGGGTGATGCGGCTGACGCCAATGGCCATGGAGTCCCAGTCTATGGACTTTTCCAGGCGGTTACGTGAGTTGGCAGGGAACAACAACAACACCACGCCACCGTTGTCACCCAGCAGGGCCAACCCTATGCACCGACTACTAAACCCCAACCCCTTCCAGCCAGGGCCAAAATCACCTTTTCTGAGCACCCCCCCTTTACCGCCGATGCCCCCAAACAGCACTACCCCTCCCCAGACACAGAACAAGGTCAAATCCTGTGAGTTCTGCGGTAAGACCTTCAAGTTTCAGAGCAACTTGGTGGTACATCGGCGGAGCCATACTGGCGAAAAACCATATAAGTGCCAGCTGTGTGACCACGCCTGTTCGCAGGCAAGCAAGCTGAAACGCCACATGAAAACCCACATGCACAAGGCTGGCTCGCTGACGGGGCGCTCAGATGATGGTTTATCCACCACAAGCTCTCCAGAGCCAGGCACCAGTGACGTTACAGGTGAGGGCATGAAGAATCGTGATGGGGACTTCCAGGGGGACGGCAATGAAGAGGAGGAGGAGGAAGAAGAAGAAGAGGAACTTGAAAATGAGAGCCGACCAGAATCCAACTTTAGCATAGAGTCTGAGTTCTACCGGAACAGGGAGAATGGTTCAAAACCGCCCTTAGAGGAGAAGTCGTCGCTTGCCCTTGACAAGATGGTGGAAGGTGGGGGTCTCAACTCTATACAGCCGTACAATAATTTAATCGTTGACAATCGTAAAAGGATGCCCTTCTCCAAGAGAAGCATGGATGGCCAGCGAGACACTGGGGATGAGGACTCAGTGGCTGGGGAGATAGACCACCACCAGCAGGGAGAGAGGACAACCATTAATGGCCGGAACTGTGGCTCCGGTGACTCTTTCTCAGGCCTGTTCCCCCGTAAGCCCACTCCCATCACCAGTCCCAGTCTATCCAACTCCTCAAATAAGAGGATCAAGATTGAGAAGGACTTGGACATTCCCCCAGCCCCCCACATCCCCTCTGAGAATGTCTACTCCCAGTGGTTGGTGGGCTATGCTGCCTCTCGCCATTTCATCAAAGACCCTTTCCTAGGCTTCACTGACTCCAGACAATCGCCCTTTGCCACTTCCTCCGAGCACTCATCTGAGAACGGCAGCCTACGGTTCTCCACACCTCCAGGTGACCTGTTGGACGGCGGCCTGTCAGGCCGCAGCGGCACCGCCAGCGGAGGCAGCACGCCTCATCTGGGTGGAGGGGGCGGTCCGGGCCGACCGAGCTCCAAGGATAGCAGGAGGTGTGACACCTGTGAATACTGTGGCAAGGTGTTTAAGAACTGTAGCAACCTGACGGTGCACCGGCGCAGCCACACTGGTGAGAGGCCCTACAAGTGTGAGCTGTGCAACTATGCCTGCGCCCAGAGCTCCAAGCTCACACGCCACATGAAAACACACGGCCAGCTCGGTAAGGAGGTCTACCGCTGTGACATTTGCCAAATGCCCTTCAGTGTGTACAGCACTCTGGAGAAACATATGAAAAAGTGGCATGGAGAACATTTGATGACCAATGAGGTCAAAATTGAACAAGCAGAGAGAACCTAAAGCAGGTTCCATATTTCTGTACTCTGCGCCACACTTTGACTTTAAAAAAACAAACAAAATGGGGTAGCTGGATACTCTTTTTGTGAAATATTAATTTTGGGTTAATTTTGTGTTTTTGCCTAAGAAACTGCCAACTGAGAAAAAAGTGAAAACAGAAATCTTAACACCATTTGAAGCTGTCTAAACTGCCTCATTTGGCGTTCCTTTTTAAACAATCAGTCAGTTGAGTTTTAACATTTGTGGAGCCTTTAACTGTGCAATAATTTCTGTATTTATTGGATTTTGTATTTTGGCATGTGCAGGTACATTTTTATTTAGGCATTTTTTTACATTTTACTTTGATTTTGCTTTACTCTGTTTTTTAAAAACCCACATGATATTCCTGAGAGTTTTTTAAAATGACAAAAAATCCATTTTAAGTAAACTTTTTTGGCCGCTGCTTGTAGGAAATTGTATATTAAGCTAAACGTGTGATTTGTTGAAGAGAAGCTGAATTCAATCTTCGATTTGAAAGTGCGTTTCACTGAGAATGCTAGAATTAGTCTATTTTGTGTGATGACGATAACGCGGACAACAATCCTTTGGCATTGTAGCATGAACTGACTCTAAAAACATGTCAATATAATTGGATATGTAGCACTGACTGTCATGTTTGACGGTAAATCTAAAAGAGGATCCCAAGGTTCATAAAGCCTCTCCTCCTGAGAACATCATTACCAGCCACAAGAAACAGATTCTAGATAAGGCAGCTGCTGACTGGTACTTAGTACCAAGCCCTGACAACGCTACAAACACCACCCTTCACTCCCCCTGCTTTCCTCATCCCCCTTTCACCTCACCATGTTACCTTCATTCATATATCCACGCCTATGTATTATATTTTGCATGAAGCCATATGATCGAGGCTATATTATTTGAGGAGTAAACTGAGCACGAAGCCATGAAAGACGTGTATGCATAGAGACAGATGGATGGACAAGACTAGGGAGTGAGCACAGGGACATCTCAGGGTGAGCTATACTACTTTTCTTTATTTACTCATTCACTCCTAAGTTGCCCCTCGGCCAAGTACTTTCATTCCATTGTATGGAAATAATTAGGGACACTCCAGTCTCCCCTGCTGCCCTCCATCACCCCCCACCCAAAAAACACCATGCTAACACCCAAGCTTTACCCCTGACCATACCCACCTACAGTATATTTTACATCACTGCTTCTAATAATACAAATTTAAAGGGTTAAATATGTGCATACATGGCAGATGCCACCACTGTAACTAGATTTCTGCAGAAAATTTTAACTCAAAATTTATTAAAAATCAACATCCCTATGCATTTTGTGCTTAAATAAATTACAATTTCTTAAAAAAAATAAATAACATTAGTAGTAAATTTTGACTTGTATTGTTATAGTGAGTCTATGATTGTATAAAATTAATCTGATGAATTAAGTCACCTCTGCTGGAATAGGAAACCTCATTCCTAAATTTCACTGTTGGTTGTGGGACAGTTTTGTGTAGACGAGGAAAAACATGTATCAGTGTGTGCTGAAATAGTAAGACTACTAGTAAGACAAGCAGCATCAGTTTGCTCCATGCCTCTTTGTTATTTTTTAGATATCATAACTTTTCTTAAGCCCCACCCACCTAAACTGGCACTTTTTTATTTTTTAATTTTTTGTCCTTTTTATTTTTTTTTACCTTTAAATCGGATCACATTTGTATGCTGTCAATGTAAGCGGATCATTCGGAGCTCTTAACAACAGACCCGCACTTTATAATTTTCCGTCCGACACACACACAGAGCTGGACAGAAAAAGGTACTAAAAAGGGTCTAGAGCTTGGGATCCCCTGACGCTGAAGTGCCCAGGGTTGTTAGGCTTGGCTTTCCCAATGCTGGCACTATAAAATTGAGTAAAAAACAAAAAAAGCAGAATTAATTTATTTGGGACAGTTTTTGTACTGCCATTCAATTTGACATGAGTGTGCCTTGAATAATGATCTTCCTATTTATTGTCTTGACAAATGCAACAACTTTTTATGAAGCAACAAATTGAATGAGGTCAAAAAAATCTTGTAAAATTGTGACTTTGACGTGTAATCTGATATTTCAACAGATTTATTGAAATTAGCGCAAATGAAACAATGCTGAGTTTAGGTTTAGGAGTACCCAGCACAATACTGATGTGTCTGCGTGTGTATATATGTATGCATATGTACATATAAAGGCACAAACCTATATATAGATATTTATCAAATTCCTCACTCATAAGGACAAGAATCTGTCCCTCAACAGAAAAATTCCAGGAGTGGTTAAAAGCCACACAAAAGTCAAGGAAGAGACTGGACAAAAATCAGGAAATGCATAAACTAAAAAAAAAAAAAAAGAATTTAGTGCACTCCGTCTTAAAATAAGTTTACAGTATTGAAACAAGTACAAGGGTAAAATAATATTTGTGTGTATGTGTGTTTTAAACAAACGAGTATTTTTTTTTTTCCAGGTTTGCTTCTAAAATTTCTCTGAATGCCGTAGTGGCGATGTGTATATTGTTTTTTTTTTTTTTTCCTTTTTATTTCGGTGAAGGGGTTTTAGTATATATATATAAATATATATGAATATATATTACATTTTTCTTGTTTACTGTAAAAGTATACCAGTATTTGTAATATTGGAGAATGCCTGGGCATTTTACAAAAATAGAAAAAGGTTGTTTTTTATTTTTTATTTTGCAGTCCAATTTAAATTGTGGGTCTCTTAAACTGTTTTTGTCACTGTAACTGTAAAAGTCTTAAGTTTTAGTAACTTTTATTCTGCCTTGGGTGTAATGAAATAAAAAAAAAAAATAAATGAATTAAAAAATGACTGAGCTGTAACAAACTTGGATTTGGTGGTGGTGGGGGGGTGGGAGTGGGTGTGTGGGTGGGTGGGGGAGGGGGGTGGGGGGTTGAAATGGGCGCTCCGTCAGCAGTCGGAGGTTTTTCTCCCACAAACCACTGGTTCGACTTTTCAGGAAAAACACAGAATCCTGACTTGTATCTAGTTTTCTTCTACTGGAATTGATTATTCTTCATGGTTTGAAATACATGTGTAGGCACTTGCTGTCTTTCCTACAGAGCTTGTCTTTTTTAACTTGTGCATCCTTTGTGAATAGGGTACCTCTGCGTACCTCATGCTCTTATATTGGGTGCAGGGGGTGTGGGGTGTGGGGTGGGGTGGGTGACTTCATTTCAGTGACGAGAGTAAACTCACAGGCTGCCATGATCTATTTTTCTTTTCATTCGGCAGGAAACACATATAACCTGATGAATTTGTACTGTTGTAATTAGTCACGTTGTACAGAAGGGGATCAAAAAGGTTGTTTGACGGCCTTTTAGTGACAACAAATAAAACACAAGTTGATGATGTTTTGTTTACCGCTCCATTGGTTGTACATAGTTTTTTATGACTACGCTGTTTTCATTTTGTTTGAATTTTTTTATTTGTTTGTGATTTCTAACTGGCACTGGCAGTGACTTCCCTATGTTTAGAGGGTGGG
Source organism: Sphaeramia orbicularis (assembly GCF_902148855.1). NCBI lineage: Eukaryota > Metazoa > Chordata > Actinopteri > Kurtiformes > Apogonidae > Sphaeramia > Sphaeramia orbicularis. The sequence goes on from NC_043978.1 coordinate 45,168,140, forward strand.
GTAAAGGGGGGCTGGGGGCGGGCGGGTGGGTGGGTGTGTGTGGGGGGTTCTTCTGTTTGACCTTTGTGACCTCCATGTCAGTTTTCAGGCGTATTGCCTTCCCCATTGATATTTCTCGGCATGAGAACAGAGCACAAATACAAGCTGTTACAATTCTCCATCTTCTGCCTGTTTGTCTCATTTTTGCTCCATCTTTGGTCAGAGGGAAAATAAATAAATAAATAAATAAATAAAAACGACCACAGATCACAGCATTTTAACCCACATTATTTTTCATGCACTGTTAAATTACGCTTGTGGTTTCGACGCCTGAAAATCTGCACACTTAGAGCACGAACTGCAGTCATGTTTAGCTGCTGAAAACTTCAAATAGACACAATCATACAAACATGTCAGATTAAAAGTGATGATAAAGATGACTGACTTCTTTAAAATGTATATTTGACAAAAACAAAAACAAAAAAAGAACAGTACAGCAGTTCACAATGTATTTTTTAGCCTTCAAATCCAAATCATATCTGTTCCATGTTCTATTTAGGTAGCTTGTTTTTTTTTTGTTTTTTTTTTACATATTTCTACAACAAAAATAAACATATAACAAGAAAAGCACTCAGAGAGCGCAGACCCCCACCAAGACAGATCTGCCCCCCCGATCACCACCAAAATTTAATAATTTCTTCCTTGTGCCAATATCAACATTTCCTGAAAATTTCATGAAAATCCGTCCATAACTTTTTGAGTTATCTTGCTAACAAACAAACACGCATGCATGCACGCAAACACACAAAACCTCCTGGCGAATGTAATAAACAGCACCATGTCATTTTTGCTATGTAATAATGTTAAACTGCAGAGGGGCGGGGCTTATTGCTGTTGGTGATGTCACTTTCTCTAAACACACGAACTGACTTCCATAGGCTTGTTTTTTCTATGACGTCATCGATGAACCTCATTGGTCGGTTGCAGTAAACATGACATTCACACCGCCCCTGTCTACCTCCTCTGTTTTTAAACACAATGCGTAATGAATGGCAAATGAGCGTCACTCTGAAAATATAAAAAATAGAAAATTCAATGAAACTTTCCAAAGCTCATGTAAAGTGAGTTCTGCTGGTATTCAACGATATTCTATGATACTGTAAGTGTGTTTTAATTCCCTTTGAGCCTCTGACCAGATGCATTTCACAACATATATCTCATTACTGGGCACATTCTGCAATTTAATCCTAAAGAAACACACTTATACACAAAAACACTACAATCACATTTTTGATTTACTTTACTATTTACATATGTTTTCATTGTGTAGATGAGTATTTGAAGTAGAGTTAACATTAACCCTTTAAACTCTAAACCCTAAAATGGTCCACCTGGACTGTTTTTTTTTTCTTATTTTGACTAAAAGGTTAGAAAATATGCTGTGAGTGAGTCCGTTTGAACATTTTTCTAGAGCACTTTTTTCAGATTTTTCAAAATCTAGTAATTATTTCCAATTTACTGCACATTATTATTCTGCTAAAATGGCTTCTTCTCCAGCTTCTAGTACAGGCATTAGTGAAATTACCGTAATGACACAATAAAAACCTATAAAGTGCAATGTCTCAAGTTTCAGAAACTGTTGGAATTTTCCCAATTGCACAAACAGTGAAAGAGTTACAGCCATCCAAACTGCATATGCACAGGGTGTGTCAGCGGTGATACGTCAGGTTTTAAAGAGTTACAAGCCACCATCGACCAAAAGCATTTACTAATATAAACTATGTAATCCTTTCTGAACCAACAATCCTATCATTATGTTGAAATAAATTAGGTAAAAAGTGATTTCTCAGCTTTTCAACATTATCATATATATCTGATTTGGACATTCAGTGGCTCCACAGTGAACATGGAAACACCGTCATCGTAAAACTCACATTGTTTGACAAATGACAGTCGTTTTTATATTCAATCAATGATAAACTTTGCTGAAAAAGTCAAATTTTATTCCATCTTCTCCGTTTAATATAATAACCTTTGAATGCACTCTGTAGCTTTTATGAACGTCTACATGATCAATAAATTAAAAAAAGGAAAATACCTGGTTTTCACTAGAAACAGCAGAGCATAATATTATAATAAATCACTTTGGAAAGGTTGGAAATTAAAAAAATGAACAAAAATAGTGCTAGAGTCATACTTTAAACAGCTGGATGCACTTTGCACTGTAACGGTATATAGTCAAGTGAAAACATTTTCATAACTCCTTTTTCACATGATGATTTATTCACATATCGTATCATAATTGGTTGTTTTTTAGCCTGTAACTAACCCTGAAGCCAGTAGTATAGAATTTTACATATTCAGTTTATGAAAAATAATATTAAATGAACTTAAATGTCATTTACTTGTATTTTCTCTGCAGGATGATGCAAAAATGCACAAGGTCGGGCTATTTTATTAACAGTACCAGCATTCCATTTCTATTAATTATCATGTATAAATAAAGCTAAAACCTTGAATGAAACCTTTACTTGTTGGATATTTCTGACCCGAACAATAACCCAAGTTAATTTACTCTCATTCTGTTGAAGTCGTCGCTTTGTGTTGTCGCCATTAACATGATACTTTTACACAAATACAGTAAGCATATTTGATTTCCTTTTGAGTGTGGATAATTAATTCTGAAACCTTCTGAGAAAACATTTGCAGCCCTTCAGTTTATTCAGCTAATTTGAACACAATTGTCATCCACAATAGTAGCTTTAGTGGGTCTGCGTCTGTGCTCTGATTGACATCTCCAGTCAGAATGAGCGCTCCACTTCAGAGGTGGCACCACGACTTGTTAAAATGTTGAACCTCGCCATCAATCAGTGGAGCTCAATATTTTTCACAGACCGCAGTGAATAAATGACAAGTCGGGGTAATTAAATCTGATTCCAAAGAAACACAATACGTCTTTGGTCAGATGAAGTGCGGTTTGTCTGGTAGAATAACACCAAAACAAGCACGAGGAGGTAGTTTATCGCCGATCCTTTGCATTAAAATACTTCTTTTGAGTTTTTTGAGGTCACTATCTCACCTCCTGCTTCAACATATTTTTCCCTGTCTTATTTTCATTTAATTTTATCTTTCCATTTCCACAGCTGAGGAAAGGAAAAAAAAAAAATAAAAAATTCAGACTCACAATTAGTCCGAGGGAGGCAGGAGTGCAGAGTCGGACGGACCGGGGCGAGTTGTGATTTGGCTTGAGTTTCAAGGCAAATGGGTAATTAAGGCTTTTCCCTGGCCGGCCTGCACTTTGAAGTCCCCTACAGGGGGGATTATCCCAGCCAAGAGAAAGAAAGTGAGAGCAAAGTAATGAGACCAAATAAGAAGGGAGAAATTGAGAAAGCAAGGAGTAAAGCTGTGCTGAAACACAGATTAAAATAGCACAACTAATACATTTTAAAATCTCAAAATTATAAATCACTGACGGACAGTGGTGGCGGATTTACATCTGAGGTGTAAACACATCTCCATGGGTTCAAAGTTAGATGAAAGGGTGACGTTAACACTGTTTTTGCTTACAATTATGTTCAGTTTCACATTATCATAAACAAAGGACGTCGGTGATGACGGCTGAGAGGTGCAAGGATCTTAAAGACAATAAAAGAGCTGGATTTTTTTTCATTTTAATTAAGGAATGTGTCTTTTCCCCTTTGATTCGCAGCTGCCGCAGTTCTGCATTGTGACAGGACGAGGATGAGGATGAGGATGTCGCCCTCTCTGCCACCACTTCCTCATTATTAGCCCTGCAACCTGCTTTTATTTCCACTACCTTAAAAGAGTATGTGTGATTTGGGGAGGGGGGGGGGGGGGGGGTTGAGGAGGGAGGGGTGGGGGTTGGATTAAGTCAGACAGACACCTCTGGTTATTCAGAGGTATGGAATTATTTCAAGACCCTGACTGGCTGTCAACGCTCGCTGCGCCTCCTCCCCTCCTCATTAAAAAAAAAGCAACTTCAAATGACTTAAGCCGCTGGTCGTCAGCGCCAAAGCCACACTGTTGACAGGTACAGTAGGGTCTTAAGCCTTCAAGATCAACGCTGCTATTCTCCCTGACAAAATCCCCCTGCGGGTCTCCTCCCCGACGGGATGGCAGAGGAATGAAGGAGGGGGGAAAAAGAAAAAAAAAAAAAAGGGGTGGGGGTTGGGGGTGGGGTGGTAGAAAGAGGGGTCAGACAAGGAGGTGTCGCAATGTCAGGAGGGAACGACCAAACCGAGGGGGGGCCGGGCCTTTAATTACAGCAGAGGTTTCACGGCCAATCAGGGAGGAGTCCCACGATGAGGCTGGTAATTATTAACATTATCATTCAGCAGCCATGTCCCTGTCCAATTGATTGGCATGCCTGTTTCATGGCTCTTTCCAAAAAGCAGCGGTGCTATCACGCTCCTCCGTCTCTGCTTCCCTTCCACTGTCAATTTCCCCGACAAATGAATCCTCATCAGACTTTTACCGGGGCTCAATTTGATCCCCCCCGACTGCAGCGCCGCAGACAAATAAGAGGAAGAGCTGGCACTGCCTCCTCCTCAGATCCTAAATGAAGGAAAACAAGGTAACTGATTGTTAGCTAAATGCTCCATACATGTAGTGACTTGACTCGACGTGTTGATACGGGCCTTTGTTTCTTTTATATTTGCATATTGTTCCGCCACAAAGCTTTGTGATGCAGTTTGTTGAAATAAATACATCTGGGTGACAAAGCAAAAAGCCATCGATTTATTTCAACTCACAATCGCAGCCACTTAGACAATTACGCAGATGTAGTTTTGTTATTATCTGAATGAATCAAAAGCCTTCATATCTGGGAGAAAAACAAGGCAAACAATAAAGAAAAAAGCTAAATATGACGGTGATGGCTCTGCTCTGCGACAAACTTGAGATTGTGGCGTCTTATGTGTGTTTTATTCCGGTTTTTATGCGGGCGCGGTGACAAGCAGGGTGAGTTCTTTAAGAAGCTAAAGAGACAGAGAGAAAGAGGGAGAAAGAGGGAAGTAGTGCCTTAGCGGTGGAAGTACTGAAGGCGCTGTAAGAGGTGCGTGGCGTCTTTTTGATATTCAGATTCGCCTGCCTACACACGGCATTATGACACATTTGGATGATCGCATTGTAGGATTAACGGGCCTGCCTTGTCATTTTCAACAACAATGCCACGATTTAGGGATGCTATTTCTCACACGGCGCTCCGCATTAACGCCCGGCCCAAAGATTTACATAAATCTTTGTCTTAAGATGAAAGCGGAGTGGGGCTTGAGACAATGAAGTTAAGCTTTGGAAATAGGAGAGAGGAGAGAGGAAGGAGAGCCGTCACCGGGTGTTGGTGGTGGAAGGATGAAGAGATGGAGGGAGGGGAGGGAGGAAAGTTTGAGGATAAATCAACCGGTAGTCATGCTGATTTGAAGAAACACTGCCCCCCCCCCCCCCACACACACACACACACACACACACACCTACCCCTACACTAACCACCTCCACCCCCATCCTCATCCACTCTTGCATCCTCGTTGGCGTCCATATGGTTGAAATAATTAAAAAAAAAAAAGAGAAGAAAATGCAGAAGGAGGAGGGACATTTGCATCCCTGTATCTGAGAGGAGTTGTGTTGGGAGAGGAGTTGTGTTGGGGGTTCGACAAACGGAGGTGAAGGTGATGAATGCATCTGTGATTTAGTGTCGCACTGAATGAAAAGCATCTTCGCCTTCGTAGAAACTCTACCGTTCAAACCCCCCCCATTCCTTTTCAGTGTCTTTCTCACTCTCTGTCCTCTAATCTCCTGGCCTGCAGCAGTCATTGGGAAAAGTGCCCTAGATTGTTGCGCCTCCCCCTTCGCCTTGATTGGATTCATCCTGGCTGATTGGGAATCTGCTTACATTAAAGCCAGAGAGAAAAAAGATAGGATCAGATAGATCTGACCACTGAAGGCGATTTTTTCTTTTTTGCTTTTTTTTTGCTTTGAAATAAAGAGGAGGTTACAGGGGGAAAACTGAGATTATAGGCCAAGCGAGGCAGCGAGAGAGAGGTGAAGCATGAGTGACGGTATCAGTAGCATTATCACTCAGCTCCAGCCTTGTTTCATAGCCTTTATTTCACACACTGGCCATGATTATAGAAATGAAGCCTTCCAGCAAGGAGAAATCAGCGTGTCAAACCATGATAGTTCAGGCTCCGCCGTGTGATTTAATGCTCTGTGAATTTACAAATCATATTTATATTTTCATTATCACTAAATATACAGTATGTAATTGACAATGTAGGCTAATAAAATGCCCTTTCAGCAAAATAAAACCTGGTCTCAATGCTGTAAACTCATTTTAGTCCAGGGGACAAATTTGATCTGAAGTGGGATGGACCAGTGAAATAATAGCATAATAATATATAAATAATGTCAACTTCAAACTTTCCTCAATGTTTTAAAGCGAAAAAAGTAAAATTATGTGATGAAAATGTTTACATCTACCCACTATCCTTTAAAACAATGTGAATAACATGAACAAACTGACACTTCTTAAGAAAACTAAGTGCGATTTTAACAATATTGTGTCTCAGTTTATCATTTACACATGTAAATTACAACTTACAGATCACAGTGGATCAACAAATACATAAAACATTTAATAACAGGCAGAATATTGGTAAAGTTGCACTTCAGACATTTCATATTTGTTCAGGCTATTTGTGTTTTTGTGAAATGATAGTTTGTTTTAGTGTAAATACAGCAAAATGACAGGAAAACGTTTACATTTAAAGAGAAAAATTGGAGTTGTGAGTATTTATAGGTTATTATGATAGTATTTTACTAATCTGACCCATTTGACATTAAATTGGTCTGTACGTGGAACCTGAACTAAAATGATTAATATCTTCAGTGTAATTTTTGCATTTCACAAATTCATCCCAGGGGCCAGACTGGGCCCTTTGGTGGGCGATACCCACGATATGTGCGATACCTAACATGTTCTGTTGCATAACTCCAGTACGATAAAGGAACTGTGCATATATGTTTAATGCATGTATACTGCAAACCAGGGGTGTCAAACATATGGACCAGGGGCCAAAACCAGCCCACCTAAGGGTCCAATCTGGCCCATGGGATGAATTTGTGTAATACAAAAATTACATGATTGCAATGAAGGCTGTCAAACTTCTATTAGTTCAGGGGCCACATACATCTGTAATTTCTTACCTGTCGATCTACAGCCTTATTTTGGTCTCAAGTGGGTCAGACCAGTAGAATACTAGCATAATAACCATTTTCTATGTTTTGGAAACCATAACCCTTATATTTAATTTGAGCTCTTATGAACATCTACATCAGTGATTCTCAATCTTTTTCTGTCGGACCCCTCTTTGGAGGATGAAATATCTCCAGGCCCCCTCTAAACCCCTAGAACTTTGTAACAGTGGTGCAATTATAACTTTTATTGAAAGAAACATCTATATCGCAAGAATACTTTTAGCTTTTCCTTGAATAATTTGTTGGGCAAATTAAAAATAACTTAGATTTTTGCTTGAACAGTATAAATAAACTCCACCAGACTGATCCCTGAGACAATGTTTTTCCAAATAAAAATAGGAAGAGCGCAATTAATCTTACAACTATGACAATAAAGTTACTTTTTTAAGAACAACAAACATATTTTGGTAACAAAGATGAACATTTGAACAATATCAGTGGCTGCACTGAGCCTGTTTCCATTGCACATCTCAGAACATTAAAGGGAAAACTGCAAAAACCAAATCACATGTTTCTTTTCCAGTCCAGTCCTTGTCCATTCTCCAAACCTAAACTCTTTGTCTAGTCTAGTGACAGATCACCATAGCAGTAGATTGGTTTGTTGTACGTCCCTAAAATGAGTCCAGGGTGCTCCAATGCTAAAACATTAGTTCCACCTGGTACATGTTCTAACCTGAAGAAAAAACTAAACAAAACACCCAGGAGTGATCCCATGCCCCCATGGTAAGCCTTTGTACCCCCCCTCCCCTCGAGTCACCCTCCACACAGTTTCAGTTTGAGAAAAACTGATCTATATGATCAATGAATGAAATATAGAAAAACACAAAATACTGACCGTAATATTAGAATAAATGGAAATAAATCACTTAAGAAAAGTTAAAAATAGAGGAAAAAAATCACCCATACAACTGCCACAAAAGTAGCATTGGGTCTTTATGGGTAATACCTGTAAAAACATGCAATGTTCATAGAAGTTCACTGCAAATTATCCACCTTGTTTTGGTAAACACTGAGGTCCAGTGATAACAGGAGTCCATTGCTCATCAACATCTTTAACTGGAGAGATTTACAACAATTTGTTTCATCTGCACTTATTCTGTTTTTTGAGAATGTCCATTAAATATGACAAGTTTAAATGCATTTTGGGATAAATTTTAGGGGGCTCATGACATGACACAGCGAGATTAAACCCTTCAGAAAAGGGAAATCTCCAAAGGTGATCAGATGTGGACATTTCTCTATAGACCAGTGGTTCCCAAACTTTTTTGCCTCATGACCCCATTTCAACATCACAAATTTCTGGCGACCCCAGACATTCAAAACAGAAACTTTTTTTTTTTTGCTAAAATTAATTTGTTTTTGATCGTGTGATAATTTGCTATACTATGTTGCAAATAAATGTTAATTTTAGACGACATTTAGTCTGTATAATGTATATTATTATGGACGGAGGCAGAAAAGCCAGGTGTAGATTACTGCACAAAGGTAGAGTTTTATTTTCCTTGGTCAGGATATGTACAGTCAGTCCATCTTGGATTTACAAGGCTGACAATTAATACTGAACAAACAATAACTCAAACTATGAATTATGACAGAGCTGCAGCATCTGAAACTGACCACAATGAACATTTGACAGATAAACAGAACCACAGTGCTTCAGTTTCAGCTTCACAGTTTGTCATGTCTTTTATGGATGTGATTGTCTCTGTCAACTCACCATATATTTTTTTATTAGTAAGTTTTTATTCTTATTTTTAGCAATTACTAGAAATTTCAGGTGACCCCATGTGAATTCCAGGTGACCCCAAGGTTGAAAAACACTGCTATAGACTCAGTGGTCTTCTGTGGGTGGTGGTCTGTTAGCCCCCATCTCCCTGGATGGTGTCTGCTAATTTCACTGAAGCAAAGCCTTATCCAGTGTGAATATACCATATAACAGAGGTGCAAGGGGTTAATTTCTAAATAACTGCAGGTCCAAATGTTCATACTCTCCCATGTGAACAAAGTGGCTTTAGGCTGAATCAGCTCCAACTACTGTAGAGCTGCTTCTGTGTGGTGTGGTTTATGTACAATCTTTCCAAACTTCTACTTTAAATAATGAATGTCACAGTGAAGAGTTCTTTTCTCCGTCGTGTCCGTCAACATATCTGCGTTGGAACTAGGGTTTCTCCATTCAACAGCTCATGTAAAAGCTAATCTGACAACAATCAGACAGGCTGCAGTGGTGTAAAAGTACATACACATTCTCCTTTCACATGGGCGTTCTCTCCTTAGACGACTGCTACTGTTGCTTTTTGGCAAACAAATGCAACGCACATGAAAGCCTTCTGGGGGGATTGTCTGGAAGTGTGTGCTGTTATCTCCTTATTAAAGATTAGTGCATTTCGCCCCCAACTATGACAGTCGGACTTAGGCCCACGGTTTGGAGAGTGTGTTTTTATACAACTACATACATACATTTTGGGCACGGCTTTAATTTTTTTACAGTAGAACTAATGTTAAATTCAATGTCACATCTGTTTTCACTGTAATTCTCATGTTTGAAACCCTTCAAATGAAAAGTCTTGGCCATGTTTCTTTTAATGATATACTATTAACCGTATAACACCGAACGTATCATATTTGATACATGAGTTTTGAAGCCCTCTACATGATCAATGGGATATTTTTTTCTTGAAAAACCGGATGTATACAATTTAATACACGCAATACACTGATAATCCACCAGGGGGAGGAATTCGTTCACCACAGGCCTTTCCAGTGACACTACAAGACTGTCATTAATGAGGAAGGAGGCAGAACTTTGGTAATTTTGAAAAGGAATTACCAATTTGTTTGACATGTTTGTGTTATATTATTTTTTTGTTTGTTCAAAAATAATAATATTTGAGCGTTGAGACCTGATGTATCAAATATGATACAAAATTGAAACTCGTACATGGAAATTGACATTTGAATTTTTATTTTTTTTTTGGTTGTTCAGAAGGACCAATAAAGGCTCTGGTTTCAAAGAACTGGAATTTTCTGTCAATGATTTAATAGTTCAGGCTTTACAGGGTTAATGCGAAAATTAAACTTGATTGACAGGAACATGGAGTGAACACAGTTTACAGTTAGTTAATTAGCATAAAATCATAATGTATGTGACACATTCTATATAAATTATACTAGAAAATGTCATATAGTTGTTGGTTTGCCATATTTTGTTTCTGTACAGATGACATCGGTGAATGGGAAACAGACATTATACTGACTTTACTACAGAATTGCATAACAAAATTGCACATATTTTTGTGTTTATTGCCCACACACCTGCACATGTATGTACACATGTATGATTCAATGCCTCACATGAATCTCAATTAAGATTTTCTTGTGACATTATTTTTTCCTAAGTTACAACCAAGGGGCCAGGAGCTCTAAAGTGAAGCCAACGTCAAAGTTCAGTATCAGTGCAATACTGACAACGGCCACTAGAGGCCTGGCTCCCATAGACTTACACTGAATTTGTAACCTAAAATACAAAGTCAATACATTTTTTTTTTTTTCCCAGGAGTCATTCTGGTCTCATTCGTTTCATTTGGATCCTCTAGTACGTTTGCTGATGATCCATCTGTAAATTATGGCTCCATTAAGAACATTTTAGGCAGAATAAAGGTTTTTGAAGTGTGCCTTGTTGGACTTTGAGTGGCAGGTGTGATTGACAGTTTGAACATCTACAGAGTTTTTCTGAGGTTTTTTTTTTTTTTTTGTTATTGAATAAAACATATTTTCCCTGATAGATGGCTCCACTGTAGTTGTGCTTCATAAGTTACCACTAACAAGACCTTCAAAAAACTTACACAGCTGATTAAATTTACCATTTTACTGTATCAGTAAGATGCCATTTATCGTGTGTTCCCCCAGTTCTGCCCTTTTGTCCAAATACGGTCATTTGTTACCCCAAATACCAACATAGTGGGAACCACAACACAAACTACAGACTTCAGCAGGAGATGAAAAACATTTAAATGTAGATAAAACCTTAACTGTTCCAAGTGAAGCATTTATGATTTTCTCAGCACAAATCAATGGGGAAAAAATACCAGAATTGAAAGTACACACCTTCTTCCTGCAGTTAGTGTCTGTGTTTAAATTAAAGTTTTTTTTTTGTCCAAGTTTGTGAACAAGACTTTTACAGCTTTAGTTTTTTAAAAAGGCCATCCACTGCAAAGGACATCCATTAACCCATAAAGACCCAAACAGCAACTGACGACCAAAATAATCTACTGATCTAAAATGTTTAATAACTTCTGAATCCCTAAAGCTATGAATACATGTAAATAATTGGTGTAAAATACAGTTTTTCATCTTTTAATGGTGGAGACACTTGTTTTTATGTTCAGTTATTAATATCTTTGCTGAAAAATTCACTTTTTCTTCACTTATTTCTGTGTCTGACATAACCCTCAACTTTAATCTGAGCTTTTATGAACATCTGCAGTTGTGGAAAAAACATTTTTAGACCATCAAAAGTCATCAAAAACAATGGTTATGCAATCCAGTAGTAACTCCTGTGTGTATCATGTGACTAAAACAGACAGAAAAGAAAACATGGAATGCCTAAAAGCACTGTTTTTGTCAGTACAATGCCATAGATACTGATGTAAGAACTGAAGTGATTTTGGTTATTATCAAGAAAACCATGGAAAATGGTTAGATATCAGCTCTGAAGTTAAACTCTTACGACCTATTTTTGTTGTTATTATTATATTTATCCTAACAAATGTACCTTTAGTTGTACCAGGCATTAAAATGAACAAGAAATTGAAGAAAACAAGGGTGGTCTAATAATTTTTTTCTGCAACTGTACATGATCAGTGAATTAAAAATACGAAAATACATGATTTTCACAAAAAAAAATGCAAAATACAGAGAATAATATTAGAATAAATGGTGATAAATCATTTAACCCATAAAGACCCAGCGTTACTTTTATGTCAGTTCCCAAATAAAATTTTCTCTATATCTAACCCTTCTTAAGTGATTTATTACCATTTATTTATAATATTATCCTCTGTATTTTGTATTTTATCAGTATAAATCAGGTATTTTCTTGTATTTAATTTATTGATCATGTAGATGTTCATAAAAGCTCAGATTAACGTTGAGGGTAATTGTATCACAAACAGAGAAAACTGAAGAAAAAAGTGACTTTTTCAGCAAAGATATCATTAACAGAACATAAAAACAAGCATCTCCATCCATGGAGTCATTGGTCCAACTCCATGGGTTTTACTGGTAAATGAATGTTATAGAAGATGACAGTGTTTCCATGGTAACTACGGAACCTCTGAACGTCCAAATGGGTCATATCTGATGACCATGAAAAGATGACAAACTGAATTTTACACCAGTTATTTACATATATTGATAGAATTAATGGTTCAGAAGTTATTAAACATTTTAGATCAGTAGATGCTTTTGATCACCAGTGGCTCTTTGGGTCTTTTTGGGTTAAGAAAGAGAGTAAAATGAATTGCCACAAAAGTAACACTGGGTCTTTATGGATTAATAAAGATATTTTTTTTATTTTATTTATTTATTTTTTTTAAATCAGAAAAAAAGGTTGTTTTAGACATTTTTTTTTACTGCAAAAAAGCAACAAAAAAAAAAAAAAAAGCATAAACCTGTACTGTTCTGTGTCTCAGGAGCTTAAATATAGTAAATATGTATATAAAGGAGCTGCATTGAATCTAAGCTTCCATGTGATTGGTCATAAAGCATCAGTCCTTATCACTCCATCTATGACCAAAAAAAAAAAAAAAAATCTGTGATTGGCCAAAATTATCTATAATCGCCTACATTTTCTATAGCCTGAAAACAGATTAAAGAGGGGGTGGAGAGATATAGTTTTCTCTAAGATCACTTGAATTACTATATGCTGACAGGTTATTACAGCCCAATGACACCACAAAATATTGCCTAGTGAAGCTTTAAGTAATTTGCTTATCAGGCTGTTGTTGAATGATAAAAGTAAGTGTCGGGGTGGACTGAACAAACCCGGACTGTGGGCGTCTGGTGGGTGTCATCCACACTATTCAGGGTGCATCTTCTATGTAGTGCATGTGTAACATACAAACACACACACACACACATGCACACACACACACCTTCTCATGTCAGCTGTCACCCTCCTCCATTCCTCCCTCAGCCCTGTCTGTCTTTTAGATTGCTTCTTTCTATCATTCTGCATTATTTCTCTCTCCCTCTTCCTCTGTCTCTCCTAATCTCTCTCGCCCATCTCCATCCTTCCCGCCTCTGTCCCACTACAGAGGACTCCTTCCCCCCTTGTACTCCCTCACACCCCCTCCTCTCCACCCATCAGGCCTGTCACCCACACCCCATTTCCTCTTTGCATCCACCCGCCTCCACCTCCACCTCCTGCCTTTTGCTGGTAATAAAATAAACTAATGGAGTTGGAGTGACGTCCCACCTTGAACCAGCGGGGAGGTTATTTACATCAGAAGGGGTGGTGGTGGTGGTGGGGTGGGGTGGGGGGTTGGGAAAGGGTGGGGTGGGGTAGGGTAGGGTTGTGGGGCAAAGATGGCGATTGGCCGCCTCGATCAGTCAGCCATGACAGGCCTCGTGAGGCTCATCAGATAACGGAGAGCGAGTGAGATACTGAGGAAGCTGAGGAAAATAGAGAGAAGATCATGTTTTGGAGTTGTCTTTTCTTGTCTGTCCTCCTTTCATATAATATGTTCTCTCCTCTGCCTTTCCTTTCCTTTCCTTTCCTTTCCTTTCCTTTCCTTTCCTTTCCTTTCCTTTCCTTTCCTTTCCTTTCCTTTCCTTTCCTTTCCTTTCCTTTCCTTTCCTTTCCTTTCCCACTATCTGCTCTTCTCTTCACACCTGCTTTTTCTTTTCTATTTCTACTCTGATCCCAGTTTCATTCATCCCTCTCCTTTCTTTTCACCTTTTCTTGCTTTGCCTTTATTTCCTTTTGACCAATCTTGTCTGCTTTTTGCCCTTTTACCCATCTTTTCTCTCACTTCTGACACTTTGTTTCTGTCCTGTCCTTCCTTACTCTCATCTCATCACATTTCCTTTCCTTTCCCACTATCTCCTCTTTTCCTCTTCATACCTGCTTTCTTTCCTTTGCTAACTCTACTATTATCCCCTTTTCCATTATTTCCTTCCTTTCTTACCTTGCCTTTATCACTTTTTCACCACTTGTGTTTGATCCTGTCACCTTTTTGCTGCTTTATTCATCTTTTCTCTCTGCTACCTTCCTCTCATCATCTTTCCTTTCCTTTCCTTTCCTTTCCTTTCCTTTCCTTTCCTTTCCTTTCCTTTCCTTTCCTTTCCTTTCCTTTCCTTTCCTTTCCTTTCCTTTCCTTTCCCACTATCTGCTCTTCTACTCTTCACACCTGCTTTTTTCTTTTCTATTTCTACTCTGATCCCAGTTTCATTCATTCCTTTCTTTTCATCTTTCCTTGCTTTGCCTTTATTTCCTTTTGACCAATCTTGTCTGCTTTTTGCCCTTTTACCCATGTTTTCTCTTTCTTCTGCCACTTTGTTTCTGTCCTGTCCTTCCTTACTCTCTCATCATCATCTTTCCTTTCCTTTCCTTTCCTTTCCTTTCCTTTCCTTTCCCTTCCTTTCCCTTCCCTTCCCTTCCCTTCCCTTTCCCTTCCCTTCCCTTCCCTTCCATTCCCTTCCATTCCCTTCCCTTACCCCCTTCCCCTTCCTTTCCCTTCCCTTCCCACTATCTCCTCTTTTCCTATTCATAACTGCTTTCTTTCCTTTGCTATTCCCTAACTAGTTCCTCCCTTTTCCATTATTTCTTTCCTTGCTTACCTTGCCTTTATCACTTTTGTGCCAACTTTTGTTTCGATCCTGTCACCTTTTGCTGCTGTACTCATCTTTTCTCTCTCGGCATCTTCCTCTAGCATCTTTTCCTTTCCTTTCTTTCCTTTCCTTTTTTCCCTTTTTTTTTTTTTTTTTTTTTTTCCTTTCCCTTTTTTCCCTTTTCTCCTTTATTTCCTGTCTTTCTTTCTACAGTAAGTGCGTCCAGGCGGATAGTGTCTCCTTAACAAACACACAGATGATTGCTTTGGGGTGACTTGTTCCTCACTGCAGTAATTAAGACAGAATAGCCCCTTGCCTTCTCCTGCACAGATTTACCCACACCACTCCTTAATAAAACACACACATACAAAAAAAAAACTGGGAGTGAAATAGGAAATAATGAAGAGAAAGAGTTCCCATAAAGCTGATATACTTCCAGTGTACCAACACAAATATCTCTACAGGAAAAATAAGCTGCAACTTTTAAATATTTTACCTGCGTTTCTGCAGCTCTGGGCTGGATAGTGGAGAACGTCTGCATTTAGAAGACGGAGGAGAAGTGAAAGAGAGAGAGGGAAGGAAAGAACATGGTGTATGAATCACTTTAAATAAGAGCAGAGGTTTCAAAAGGTCCTTTCTCATGTTTTTTCTCAGGGTCCAGACCTTTGAGCCTCTGGAGCTGAGCTTTGCAGAACACACTGCATTACTCACACACACATTTACCCGATAATGCTCCATATAGAAACATTTCCTCGAAGCTCCATGACCCTGCTGTTCCACGATCCAACATTTTGATGGACTTTCCATGTGGAAGAGATCCATTTTGACAATTATAATCAATCAAGTAAAGTATATCTGAATGTGTTTGCATGTGTGATTGGGTCTAAATATCACAATGGATATGAATGTGTAAAGTGAAAACAAATGGTGCAGGCTTCTCTGTAAACACACATGCAGTCATCATTTTCTCTTGTGGGCTTCATCAGCAGCCATGTTTATTTGTGAACTGATAGGACAATATGAAAGGCTGTACAAAGGCCTTAGCCTGCCAGCTGGACACGTACAATATGCATACACATACACAAATACATGCAAACACACACACAATGCATGCTACTGTCTTCCCAATTCCCGTCTTTAATGCCAGCCAAGCCCCCGTGGCAAAACACACACACATACGCACAAACACTGACATGCATCACAGGCGTGCAAAGCATTTTATGTGTTTGTGTGTGTGTGTGTGTGTGTGTGTGTGTGTGCAGGTTCACTAATGTTTATGGTGAAGGGATTATTGTGTATTTGACTGGTGTTGCAGCACATGTTTGTATGCTATGCAGACAGACAGACAGACAGACAGACAGACAGACAGACAGACAGAAGGAGCTGGAGGGGTATCAAGGTCATACATCTCTGTTCATTAGGATCATACTGTCTTTGCTTTTTCACTCTTCATATTATGTTCCATTATAGTAGAATTATTTTGCTCTCAGTGATGTTTACATGAAAAAGGTGTCTCTTTTAACTCTTTAACACAAATATTTCCTATATTGTTCGAGACTGATCTCATGAAATTGCGTTGTATATCACACCAGTTCTTATGGCATTTGGCGTGCTATACATATGCATTTTCGACCTTTCGTGTGTTATTCAACGGCATTTGATGGCATGTCATTTTAGGCCAAGATGTCCAGTTCATATAACCCTAAGCCAGTGTTTTTCAACCTTTTGGTCAGGACCTCTTGTGGGGTCGCCTGGAATTCAGATTTCTAGTAACTGATTAAAAAAAAAAAAAATTAAAAAACTAGAAGCACTTGGAGAGCACAGACCTCCACCAAGGCAGATCAGTGCCCCAGATTTGGATGAAAATTTCAGGAAATGTTGACAGTGACACCAGAAACAAATTATTAAATTCTGGTGGTGACTGGGGGTGGGGGGGCCACTGATCTACCTTGGCGGAGATCTGCGCTGTCTTTTCTAGAAAAGCACTCGTAAAGCGCAGACCTCCGCCAAGGCAGATCAGTGCCCCCCCCACCCCCGATCACCACCAAAATTTAATCATTTGTTTCTTGTGTCACTGTCAACATTTCCTGAAATTTTCATCCAAATCTGTCCGTAACTTTTTGAGTTATCTTGCACACAGACAGACAAACAGACAAACCAACACAGACAAAAACATAACCTCCATGGTGGAGGTAAAAAATATCTGTTGACAGAGACAATCACAATCCATAAAAGACATGACAAACTGTGAAGCTGAAACTGAAGCACTGTGGTTCTGTTTATCTTTCAAATGTTCATTGTGGTCAGTTTCAGATGCTGCAGCTCTTTGATAATTCATAGTTTGAGTTCCTGATTGTTCAGTATTAATTGTCAGCCTTGTAAATACAAGCTGGACTGACTGTACATATCCTGACCAAGGAAAATAAAATTCTCACTTTGTGCAGTAATCTACACCTGGCTTTTCTGCCTCCGTTCATAATAATATACGTTATACAGACTAAATGTCATCTAAAATTAACATTTATTTGCATCATAGTATAGCAAACTATTGCATGATCAAAAACAAATTAATTTTAGTAAAAAAAAACCCAAAACTCTCCGTTTTGAATGTCTGGGGTAGCCAGAAATTTGTGATGTTAAAATGGGGTCACAAGCCAAAAAAGGTTGGGAACCACTGGCCTAAGCCCTAACCCTAACTCTCAGTGTGTGGTATCTGATGCGGCATGAGAGCTAATAATGCAAACAGATCACATGCCAATTCAAAGTGGTGTGTATATTTACATGATTGCATGATATCATATTGATTGTTCAGTGTTCCCTCAGGAACAGTAGCACCTACATGGATGTAATATAAGTTGTGTGGTATTAATATTATAAACTCTGAGAGTCTTTTAAGGACACAGCCATATTAGATGGATGGGTTCAGAAAAGCCCTGGTTCCACAACAGGACCTTTGGCTGAGGAACAAGAAGTTTGTAAAGCACTTAGCTCTCATGTCTGTCTTATCATGATTCAACTGCTTTAATGTTTGAAATAAAATCTTCGGCCCTACAAATGTTTCTCACTTGTACGTTTTTTAAGAAGTTTCAGAGGTCCTTTTCTAATTAATAAATTACTCTGATGTTGATATATGGTTGGACATTTCTTAAAAAAGTAGAGTCAAAAACAGTTGTCAGAGAGGGGAAATGAAATGGGGAGGCCAAGAGGGACTTCTTTGGTAATTAAAACAAAAATACATACACTTTTTAATGTAATTTTAAATCACATTGGGCTAAATTGTTCCCTAGTTCTTCATATGAAAGTTTCATTATGGTGAAAAGTCTTGTAACAACTAAAGTTCTTGAGCATTTTGGTGGGAATGCAGCTCTGCCTTTTTTTTTTTTGTTTTTTTTTTTTACCTCCTGAGACACAGCAATGCATTTTTGTCCTCCATAGGGGACAAAAGTTTGACAGTTATACTTCAAAAATGCTGACCATTGCAAAGGACATTCCATTAAAAAATAAATAAAATAATGTTAAAAATGTATCTGAGAAAAGCAAAAATTTTCACTTTCCTGGGTCTCAGGAGGATATACCTTATCCTTATCCATGAAGTTCCTCTCAAGTACAACCTTATTCATTTTTTCTATCCATCCTGCTGTTTGTTGCCGTTTTGTGACAGATAGAAAAAGTCCAACTTTCTGAGTTATTTTACGGTAAGTACTGATTAATAGTTTGTGTGTTATTGTTGCAGCCTGTCCATACAACACTATCAACGCGGGCCAGACAGAGGTACTTACTGAGTGTTGTTCTTTTACATAATGCTAAAAACAACACTCATGTAATGCTAAGCTAATTGACCTTACGAGGGCGCTCTGATTAAATGTCATGATTTTTAACGCAAATGTGATCTCAGGCACTTCTGCTTGGTTTCCGATGAAACCAGGAGTGATGGTATATTTTAGCACACCGCTCTGACGTGGCAGACATTCGACTGATTGGCCCGGTGGGGGGTTTCATAATTAAAGGTCAAAATTTCAAACTTTGAAAGGCCACAAAGTCTGCTCAAGTGGTCCGGTTTGGGTGAAGTCGCATCTTGATTGGCCTGTGGGGTGCCGGCATCATCTAAGGCAATGAGTCTTTACAACGCGTATCGAACCATGGGTGCTGCTACCGTCCGTTGATTGTAATAAAATAAGCCCAAGAAACTTCTTATATCATCACAGCAATGCATTAAATCAGCATCTTTATGAATTTACTTTAGTAAAACCCTGTAGTTACTTTGTAGAGGAAGTAAAAATCACACTGACTTTGCAGGCTTGCAAAAACCCAGCAGTGTGTTGACCTGTGAGACAAAGAGCGATGGTTATTTCCCCCAAAGAGATAAGAGAAGCTGTGGATTACACAACCTGTTCATAATCCACTTCACCTGCTCGGCCACAAAGACATACTGAGAGAGATTTTCAGTCCCACTATCCACGGGTAATCCCTATCTCCAGATATCCACTGGATCTTAGCTGTGTGACAGAGTATGAAAGGTGCCTTTATCCACAACCAGCCACTCTACTGGCAAACATGTACACGCATGTAGATAGGTTATATGAATTGAAATCACATCTCAGGTATGAGATTATGTGGCAGGAGTTAGTGTCAGCTAAGACTTTAAAGACAACAAACATTAAGACATGTCTAAGGGAAATAGTATTATCAGCTGCAGGACAATGGTGAACGGTGAAACACAGTGGAGCAGCAGCCTGACACGAGTGGAAAACCTCTATTTTTCAGGAAATTGGAAAATTATGTATATTCTAATTAAATGAATGGAGTTAATAGACGTGGTCACCTGCAGTTTTCAACCCTTTTTATTGGTTAAATATTCCTAAAACTGCCAGGCCAACAAGAAGGCTGACCAATAGAATCGTTTTATGACAAAGTAGAAAAGCACTCGGAGAATGCAGACCACTGTTGTCGCCCCCCCCCCATTTACCACCAAAATTTCATCAAAATTTCATAATTTCATCAAAATCCGACCCCGTCCCCCTTGTCCTCCCCACCCTCACCACGATCACCACCTAAATTTAATCATTTGTTCCTTGTGCCAGTATCAACATTTCCTGAAAATTTTTATCTAAATCCGTACATAACGTTTTGACTTATTTTGCTAACAGACAGATGAACAAACAAAAAATCCCCCCCCCCGATCACCACCAAAATTTAATCATTTGCTCCTTGTGCCAGTATCAACATTTCCTGAAAATTTCATGAAAATCCATCTGTAACTTTTTGAGTTATTCTGCTAAAAGACAAACAAACAAACAAACAGACAGACAGACAAACCCCGGTGAAAACATAACCTTCGCCGTTTCACTTGGTGGAGGTAAACAAAACACCAAAACTTATGGATTTACGAGGTTTCCACCCAACAGCGACGATATGTTATGCCACTTATACAACAGCCATAAAAAGTTTGCCAATAGGAATATACCAGAACAAGTAGCACTGCAGAAAAACCCTGATATTGAGTGTAGTTCATGTTGTTCTTTGTTGTCGAGTTCATTGCTTGTGATTTCTTTCTTTCTGTCTTTCTTTTCAACTGACGTCTGCAGCCTATTGCATGTTCTTGCAGCAGCGAGGCGTCTACGTGTAGAACCGAGGTTCAAATACTGTACATGTATTACACTCTCACAAAGGATGTGTTAAAACTGACACAAACCATGTTCAATTCTTACACATCTATGGGAGAATGTTTGTTGTGTTAATTTTGACACATTCAGGAAGGTTAGCACAAATATATGTAAACATATGTAATATTATAAGGACAGATAGGAAATATCTGTTACAAAGCATTGCATAAGTTGGTACGAAATCATTTCCGCTTTACTAGGCAGTCACTGCACAGAGACACTAATAAACAAGCGTGTCAGATTCTACATTAATAGGATATTTATGATGCTGTCATTGACGGATTTGACGTGGCATTAACCCTTTCATGCACAGTGGTCACTACAGTGGACAGCTTTTCTACAGCTGTTCTCTTGTATATTCATGGATTTTACTGTTTTAGTTCCACCTCAGCCAACACAGTGGATCATCCCATAGACTGACATTGGAACCATTACTGTAACTTTGCTGTTCTTGATAAACCTGATCTGCAGTAACATGTTTGAGTGTAAATCAATTGCTTGTTATTATTATTGACTGTAATGAACATGTTTTTTAAACAATTTTTTTTTGCATATTATCTCCATAAAGTGAGTAATAACTAGTATTAGAGTACGTTAAAATGACAAAACATCAGATTAGCAGCATTAACCCTTTCATGCATGAATTATGAGAACCTTAATCAAGATTTTTTTTTTCCTTTTTATTCCTCTTTAGGCATGAAAAAAAAACAATGTGATTACATTTATTTTTTTTTTTAAATCAACCTGTTTTTCATGGAATTACAAAAATGTCCACTCAGATACACCATGAATTTTATTCTTGAAGCAAAGAAACATGTATTTAAAACCCAATATCATAAAGTGATATGAAAACAGTGAAATGAAACCATGTTTAATGCAGCTAATCTGATGTTTTCTCACATTTTAACATATTCTAATACTAGTTATTACTCACTTCATATGCAAAAAATAAATATTAACAATTGATTTCCACTCAAGAACTAATCAAGAACAGCAAAGTTACAATAATGGTATGAACTGCAGTTTATGAGATGATGCATAAGTGTCCACTGTTTTGGTTGATATGGAACTAAAACAACAAAACCCATAAATATACAAGAGTAAAGCTGTAGAGTAACTGTCCACTGTAGTGACCACTATGCATGAAAGGGTTAAAAAAAAAAAAAGTCATAGTTTTTACACAGTGTTTCAGTAAATACATGTTTTGTTGTCAGGTCCGGCATCGAAATGTGACTCAAACAAAACTCATAATAAAGACAGCAGGGGAGTAGGGGAGCCTCATTGAAGTTTCCCTTGGCAAAACAAATTTGTTCAGCACAAAAAGTCAACCAGACTACCATTCTGCTGTTATGATGCTGGATGAGACAGGTAAAAAAAAAAAAAAAAAAAAAAAGATTCCATAGTTTTCACACAGTATGTCAGTAAATACATGTTTCTTTGCTTCAAAAATTAAATGCATGGTGTCTGGCTGTGTGGACATTTTTGCAACTCCATGAAAAATAGGTTAATTACAAAAAAAAAAAAAAAAAAAAATCAATGGCATCGTTTTTTTCATGCCTAAAGAGGAATTAAAACACTCAGGAAAAAAATCTTGAGTAAGGTTCTCATAATTTACGCATGAAAGGGTTAACTGAAAAATGTTTAAGTTTGAGTAGTTTGATGATGATTTGAGATATATCACAACAAAGACCACAAGTCAAAATGGTCTTTCACTGAAACTTGAACAAATTCTATAATGAATGGCAACCGTTTATGTTTTTTTTTTTTTTTTGAGACAATGTAATTCCCTTCCCTTCCCTTTTTTTTTTTTTTCTTATGTTTATGTCACCAGTTTATTTTATACAGACTATGTCTTCGTATTCTTTTCATTGTATTGTTTGTCAGGTTTCATTGTTATTTGTTCCTAAAAAATATGCAAATCTAAACGTAATGGTGTTTACAAACATGGTTAATGTTGACATTTGGTGGTATTTGTATGTACCTGTAATTCTCTTGTATACACTTAAAAAAAAATACGAAAAAAAAAAGTCTATCATTGATAAAGTTGTTCTATGTTCTAAATCAAATCACATTCTGTTTCTATAGCAGGACCAGACTCTTGATAAGCCAATCACAGTCTGGTGTCTCACTATTCCAGAAGTGCTGTCGGAGTTCCACCTATCACCAGTTTTTACTTGTCTTTCACAGATCGGATATGAAATCACGTCAGGAAGTTGTATTTCTGATGTTCAACGATGATGTTTAACCCTGGACAGTTCAAGACTCCATCACAGGGACAGACCGTGTTTCATAACAAGGGTGATTGGGAGTGACCACCTAAACTTTTAACGCTCATGTCATTGGATTGAAGAGGCTGGAACATCCATAACACAGACAAAGGGAGGACATCCGAACTCCAGAAAGACCCCAGATGACCAGCTCTGGGTTGGAACCTCTGAGGGGACAGCTCTAACATCTGACCTTAATTTCATGATCATAAATTATAGTTTTCAGCTTTAATGTCACCTTATAGAAGCAAGGTTATAATAGTTTTGGATTTTTCAATATAGTTTAGTTTTATTTAGTTTTTGCTTTTTTTTTCTCCCTGTTTCAGTTTGTTTTAATTAGTTTTAGAGCAGGTTTGCTAGTTTTTATTGGTTTTCTTTTTTTTTCTAAATGCATAGTTTTAGTTTAGTATTAGTTTTTTCATATCATTTATCTTCATCGTCATATTCACCTAAATCCCAAATATGACTCTGCTGCTTTCTCCCAATTAGCCTTCATGTTTCCAGGTAGAGTGGGAACGAGAAGATGATTCCAAATGACAAGTGACGAGAAGTGACGGACCGTGAAGTGTCGTATGGTGCTGCCAGCGAAAATTGCTCGAGCAAAATAAATCAATTTCATATCAATCCGACATTGACAAAGATGAAGACAAAGGGAATTTTATCCATAATTTTTATAAGTTTTAGTTAGTTTTGTAAGCACACAATACAGTTTCAGTTAGTTATCATTATTTCTTTTAATTATAATTCATATTTATATCAGTTAACAAAACTGTGTTTTCAATTCTAGTTTTTGACATTTCGTTACAAGTAGCCACTATGGCTGATTTTTGCCAGTTACTTAACCCATAAAGACCCAGTGCTACTTTTGTGGCAGCTCCCAAATGAGTTTCTCTCTATATTTATCCTTTCTTAAATGATTAATCACCATTTATTGAAATATTATCCTCAGTATTTTGCATTTTTGACTGAAAATCAGGTTTACTGTTCATATAGATGTTCATAAAAGCTCAGATTAAAGTTGAGGATTTCTATATCAGAAACAGAGAAACTGAAGAAAATGTGACTTTTTCAATAAAATCTATTATTAACTGAACATAAAACAAGTGTCTCCATCCACTGCCATTGATCCAACTCCACGGGTTTTACTGGTGAATCAATGTTGTACAAGATGATGGTGTTTCCACGTTCACTACGGAGCCTCTGAACGTCCAAATGGGTCATATCTGATGACTATGAAAAGACGACAAACTGTATTTTACACCAATTATTTACATGTATTGATAGGATTAGTGGATCCACAGGTATTAAACAGTTTAGATCAGTAGACGCTTTTGGTCGACAGTGGATGTTTGGGTCTTTATGGGTTAATGACAATCCCATAAATTCAGTGTGTTCATAGAATACTCCATCTCTGCTACTACTGCCTAGCTATTTTATTACCCCCAACAGCTGATCATATTGATGACAGTTTGATTCTACAAGTGATCAGGATGTGTTTTTATATCACACATAAGGGGAAGACTGTTAACATTGTGTCTCTAGTGAAAAAGGAAAAGCAACACTAGCAAAAACCAACTAAACAATCCCCTACTATTCTTCCTCTGTGGCTCTTTATTCTCACTGTCATACGCTGATGTGTTTTTCATCTGCAGTGTCTCCGGAAGATGACGAGAGCCTTCTAATTAGTTGCTAATTTACAAGCGAATGGATCTGCATCCAGGAGGTTAATGCTGCCTGATTCCACAGGAAATAACTGGCCCGGCTCCAAACGGGAGCGCTGGCCGAGGCATTGCATCTTCCCTCCCCAAGGAGAAGCGGTAACATTAGTAATTACCTCCTGGACCACGGGGCCAGATATCTGTCCACCTTTTTATGAAGTCCACAAATTGAGGTCAGACGGGGAGGGAGAAACGCTGCAAGGTGTACACCGCTGGTTACAGGGAATTTTATTGTTGAAAATGCAGATGCGCCAAGTAAATGTCCTCAATTAAAAATATTGCGTTTCAATCTCTCTCTCTGTCTCTGTTTATAATCTTGGATATATTTGTTATGAAAAGGTGAAACTGCTGCAATTATCCAGAAAAGGCCTGAGGGTTGGAGACGGGTGACAGGATCGCTTGGCCTGATGGGAAAGAATGAACAGGCATGTAAGAAATCCAGTTTTGTGACTTCTATTGCTTCAAGGTTGACTGTCTGCATGGACTCACAGGCTCTGGGAAAACCAACCTACAATCAAATCCTTTCTGCCCAGCCTGCTAACACCTCCCCGCCTCCAAAGCAACAATCACTCGGTCTTGCTTTACACAACAATATGTATATATATATAAAAGAAACCCTGCTCGTCCCCCCCTCAAAGCTATAATCAATGGTTTGCTCCTGAGGGCACTGAATGCATGGGGTTTGACCAAAATGACAGGTTTGAATAAAACCAAAGAGGTCTTCAACACAGCACTGAGCAGCTTCATCCTGCAGCACCAGGACAACATGAGGCTACTAAACAGATTCTTACTGGCACCCAGCCAGGACCAGAGGACATACCAATAGAGAACATGGTGTGCAGGCATGATCTGCAGGTATCAGCAAGCAAAAGTTTAAGGCTTTGACCTTTATATTTCACAAGTGTTGGATGGCATGATAGTATAGTGTCAACATTTGGAGCCATGCACTGATCATCATTCCCACTAATTGGGCTCCTACTGTATTTACATGTCTTTAGTGGAAAAAGAGATCTTCATCTTTCACATTAATGTTCAACTTCATCCAACTTTTACATACAGATTGTAAGTTCTAAACAGTGCTGAGCTTTGAATGAACATCTCTGAGTCAAAAAGTGTTTTGCACCATCCCTTTTTGTTTTGCTTAGCTATGACAGAGTTGTGCTTTGTGGGAAATCTGTAAACAACCAACAGCCAACTTGGCTGCAGCCTTAAGTCGCCTGCCAAATGTTGAACAACATACAGTACATACGCATTCATTTGGCTGTTGCCCTCACATGGTAGGTAAATACAGTTTAAAACAATTGAAATAAACATTGATAGTAAGTAGGGATGTAACGACTATCGGTAAAATGATAAACCCCTGTAAAATTCCTGATGGTTAGTATTTATTACTGTTTCAAATTCTAATTATCATTAAAACTGTGGTTTTTTGTTTTTCTTTGAAAAACTCATTGATCCTGCTCATTTCCTGGAGAAGTGTGCAAGTGCAGTTTGCAGTGTTTGGCCTCTGAAAACCTGGTGGAAGGCACCCTTATGGACAGTGCTCCGGAGATTTTTCTTCTCACTAAAAGGACAAAGTTGGAAGTCTGAACGTATTTTGGATTTTTAAAGGGTGCTGAGGGGAAACTAACTGAAGATGGTCAGCCTGTCTGCAGAAAATGCAGAAAACAAGTCTCTGTGAAATGGACCAACACTTCAAATTTGATGAGCCATCTGCAGTTCATGTACCAGTTCTTAGATCTACTCTTGAGCGCTGAATGTAAAGAAAAGTATTCTTGGTTCTTACCTACAATTTGCACTAAGTGCAGTTACCTCTTATGGCCATAAGGTGCCATCTTTATTGCACGTCTGTATGTTTGATATTTACATGTTAACATTTTAATGCTTCTGCCAACAGAAAGTACATTGTACGTAATATTTATTTATTTATTTATTTTTAATCAAAATAAAACATGTTTAAATCATTTCAGTGTATGTATCAGTACTTTCTGAACATTTTGAGCACACTTCAACAATACCATGATGATAATGATAACCATGATAATTTTGGTCACAATAACCATGTTATGAAATTTTCAGATTGTTACATCTCTAATAGTAAGACACATGATGTATAAACTATTATTTTTTCTGATACGAACTGGGACAATACCTCAGACAAACAATCCCAACCGGAAATAGTAAAGAAAACATATAAAGACACGTTAGACACATCTGGAGAGTGCTCATCATGAAATGTATTTTATTTGGTGCAGTTCATTAATCAAGTGTTAGCTACACAATTAGGGTCATGTCTGTTCAGGTCAGCAGTTCCCACACTCTGCTGAGGCACGCTTTCTGAATCTGGGGATCCAACCAATGTGCTAGACACAGAAGAAAGTATAAAAGGAAAACTATAAATTACTATAACTAAGCAGCTGTCATACAAACATTAAAGGAAGCAGCAGTTAAATCCTATCAGATGTGCTTTTAGCAAGTAGCATTACCAGTTTGAGTGACACTAAAAACAGAAAAATGGTATATACATTGGGGAAAACTATTTATTTATTTATTTATAAGATCCCCAGGTTTACTCTACTATGCCTGTGGGGAAATTCAGTCTCTGTACTTTATCCGACCTAATACACATACAGCACTTAGCGTTAGCAATTAGCATAAGCACATAGCACACATTAGAAACAGTGGGCTTCCACTGAAGGTGCTCGAGGACCCGGTCATTAAAAACAGGTACTTATAGGTTACTAATTTTCCAGTCGGTGCCTTTGACCACAGTGCTAACGAAGATTCGCATTTGGTTCTCGAGGTCCTTCAGTGGCAACTCACCACTCCTTATGTGTGTGCTATGTGCTAATGCTAATTGTCACTGCTAATGCTAGGTGCTCTGTATGTATTAGGACAGTGATTCCCAACCTTTTTTGACTCATGACCCCATTTTAACATCACAAATTTCTGGCGACTCCACACATTCAAAACGGGGACTTTTTTTTTTTTTTTTTTTTTTTTGCTAAAATGAATTTGTTTTTGATCATGTAATAGTTTGATAAACTATGTTCCAAATACGCGTTAATTTTACATGACTTTTAGGCTCCAGTTTCTCTTAGAGATGTCTTAGCAGGGCCAGGCGGGTGGAGAAATCTTTGCATTCTCTGTTTGGTCTGTTTTTTTGACTGCGACTGTGTCCGGGCAGGTTGAAACATAGTAATGCACACGGTCACATGATCAAGCTATGCCCTCTCAGATATTATACCCTGCATTTTATTTGAACATGAATTTTTTATTTTTTTTTTAAAATGAGTGGTGTTTTAATTATAATTAAAAATATACTGAATCATTAAAAAAAAATCTTTTTATTAG
Source organism: Sphaeramia orbicularis (assembly GCF_902148855.1). Classification (NCBI taxonomy): domain Eukaryota; kingdom Metazoa; phylum Chordata; class Actinopteri; order Kurtiformes; family Apogonidae; genus Sphaeramia; species Sphaeramia orbicularis. The sequence continues at coordinate 45,196,223 of NC_043978.1, forward strand.
TAATTTTATTTTATTAATCAATTACTTGAAATTTCAGGTGACCCCATTTGAATTCCAGGTGACCTCAAGGTTGAAAAACACTGTATTAGGATGTGTAAAATACAGAGACTGAATTTCCCTACAGGGATAAGTTAACCTTAACCTTTCACCTTTAACCATAAAATGATAGAGTCCACTTCCACATCATTACATGAAAATGTGTAAGACATCATTTTAACATGTTCAGAACTAGCTGTTCATCTTCCTACTTAACAATAACCAATAATTTAGTTGTCAAAAGGTTAAACATACCGTCCGTGCAGTTGTCTACACTGCATCCAGGGCCCATTCATCATAATTTATCATAAGTAAGGGCTGTGAATAAAAAACAATAAGTACAGTATTTTACAGTTATTCTTATGTTTCAGATTGTGCCTCAGTCGTGTGTATTTGCCCCAGACTGGTGATTATATTTGATAAGCAAACCTCCCTTCTCTTAGCAGTCTCACATGTAGCAGAAACCCGTCCTTGTATGTTTAATACATATTATTTAGCGATAACATCTTCTTTGCCTTTCATTGTCTGAGCAGTAAATTATCATTACATATTTTCCACTCTCACTCTTTCTCTCTCCCTTTCCTTGCCTCGGCTCGCTGATAAGTTGACCTTTAGGAAATCTGGGCTGGTGATCAGATTTAGCGCTTATTGCAATATTCCTGTGTAGCAAGATTAAAAGAAAAAGGGCAGTTTGGTGAATGCTTTGTGGTATTTGTACATAGTGCGTGCTATCAGACGAAAAGTTCCCCTAAGCCTCTTCGTCTTTCTCTGGCTGACCCCACGTCTTTCTTTCTCTCTCTGTTTCATAGAGTGCTGCATGCCATGAGGTCTGGTTTTAACCGTCACATTCCAGCCCAACAAGACCAGACAGTTTTCAGGTTGATTTAAGGGCAGCTTTCTTTTCTGAAGGGGAAATAGTTTGACGACAGCTCTGGCCAATTTGCCAGAATCATGTATTTCTTCTTTTATTATGTGTCAGTGTTAAATTACGGAAGTCCGAGCTTGCCCACATTAAAATGAAATCATTTTAATGAGGCGATAAAATGTCAAGATCATAACGAATAAACTTTTACTAAAGAGCACAAAAAAAATTTAGCGGTGATAAAATGCATTTCAGTATATAAGACTATGACTAAATCAAACAATAATTGTAAAATTCATCAAATGTTTTAACTTTTAACAATACTTTTTTTTTTCTTTTTTAAGATAAACAAGAGTATACCGTCTGATTGGCTGTAGTCGACCGCTCAGAAGACTGCGATCCTGTGCTTTGGTTTCTAAGTACTAGCTTTCTTCAATTCCTAATACTGGATGTTCATTAAAGCTTTACTCTCCTTACCATTTCTGCTTAGTTTCCTGGGAAATATGAGAAACTTTCAAGGAAATAATTATGTAAATGAGAAGCAATTATTGCTAAAAGGGAGACTTTGGTAAACTGGTACCTTTCTGGTAAATTACTTCTAATTAACAACCCCCCCCCCCCCCCCCCCCCCCCTTATGTCACGGTTGAAAAACCACTGGCAGACACAATAAAAAAAGTGATGGCTAGTATACTGCACAACCCAAAACAAACTCTTTAAGCTTCAAATCAATGGGTTTAGATATTTACACTGTTGCACATAAAGTTGGAAAAAAATATTTCTACCTTCTGTCATGAAATGATTGTGACAATATGATTTATTCTTGATAAATAAACTGCAACTGAGACTCAAAGGAGATTATTAATGTGTATAAATAGGAATAAAAACAGGAATGTGTCCGAAAACATAATTATTCCAACTTTATGGGCAACAGTGTTTTAGAAGCATAACATGTGAAACAGTTTAACTGAGGCTACAACCTCCTGTGTGGCCATAAAATAAAGCATCTGACAGGTTTTAATAAATTTTACCCTGTTAAAATCATGGTTTTCCTGGGTTATCTCTGCATTTTGTATTTGTACTCTTTATTTTAATGTTTAGGAGGTTCTTATATTTTTATGTTTGCGTATGTACATGATCATATGTTGACATTAATTTGTCTTCTGTAATTTTAGGTGTTTTCTACTGTTTGCATTAAAGCGCTGCCCTTGTACAACATGAGTTTCTCCCATGGGAAACAAACAAACGAAACCTTGAGCCTTGATCTACGAGTAGGCTTATACCCTAAGAAGAGTAAGGCCAGTGTGCATATATCAGCTTCATCTGTAAGGGAACATATTCAAGATACTGTGTTGACATGTGGCTGAAACACAACCGTGTTAAATGTAACCTTCACCCTAACCATTTGTGGTGGGCTGGTGACCTAATGGACAGGTTAAATGATTATTTTTTAAATTACTTTTATGGGTGTTGACTGTATCACTTTCACCTGAAGTTTTGTGACTTTAAATGGGCTATGCAAATGGATAATTGTTGTTATTGGCATTCTACAACTCCAGATTCATTACCCTACCCCCCTGAGGGGGAGGCAACGGGTATTGTTTTTAGGTTTGGTTTGTTTGTTTGTTTGTTAACACTTTAGCAGCTAAACTATTGGTTAAATTCATACCAAATTGGGTTTCTAGATTGCCACTGACCCAGAATAGATGTGGTTACATTTTGGGAAAAGTAGGTCAAAGTTCAAATTTTTCTGAATTTTTAAAATCTTTTTTTTTTTCCTCATTTACTTATAATGGACAAAATTTCAAATCACTATAAAAACGTAAATTTTTAACTCAATTTACTTTATACATTGCAGAAATATAGAGATTGATTTTAGACACAGTGATACTTTTGTGGGAGTTCCACTTTTTTTTTCTATTTTTAACCTTTAAGTGATTTATCACCATTTACTATATTATTACCCTCTGTATTTCGTATTTTTACTTGAAAATCATGTATTTTCCCATATTTAATTTACAAGTAGATCAAGTAGATGTTCATTAAAGCTCAGATTAAAGTTGGAGGTTATCATATCTGAAACAGAAAAAACTGGAGAAAAAAGATACTTTCAGCAATAATATCAATAACTGAATGTAAAAACAAGTGTTACCATCCACTGTCAATGATCCAACTCCATGGGTTTTACTGGGGAATCAATGTTGTAGAAGATGATGGCGTTTCCACAGTAACTACGGAGCCTCTGAACGTCCAAATGGGTCATATCTGATGACCAGTGTCGGCTGCTCGTCATTCAGAGAGGAAGCTCATTGTCGGCTTACATAAAAAAAAGTCAAGTTATTTAAACATAAATTTGGCCCTCCGTTCCTTTTTAAGAAAATGGTCAGTGACCTTATCGTACCAAGTAAACAAGAAAACGTTGAAATTATGTTAAATTGAAACAAGGAAGTACAATGAGTGTGTTTTATTTACAGTGCAAGGAGTGAACAAGTAATTTTGTAGTGGTTTCTCTCTCAATTTCACAGCAGAATGTGAGACGGTATTAAACTGAACTCTGTCAAGTGAAGGAGTAGATCTCAAAATAGCTGTCAATCAAACGGGATTCAGCCTTTCAACTGATCCTCCAATCAGTACCTGGAAGCCTGGCGTCCAGCCCAGCCGAGCTCCGCCCACAGCTCCATTCACCCCCAGAGACGCAGAGCATCCGGGGGCGGGGCAACATTGTGGCATTTATCCAATTACCGTCCAGTTTTGAGGCAATGAGAAAAACTGTTCCACTCAGTCCCACTGAAGTGTATGGATGCTGGGCGTCTACAGGCAAATGCACTGAGCAGAGATCGAATGAGAAAACAGCACAACGGGAATGTATGAGAAGTGAACAACATTGCGTCCGTTGATTTGTGATAAAGCTGATTCTGAACAAACTCGTCTGTGAGATGAACGTGTTCTAACACATTTGTAGTCAATGAATTGTCAACACAACCGAACATATTTAACCATTTAATGTTCATAATTTTAGGAGAAGCCGAGCTTCCCGTGTTGTCTATGAGAAATCGTCTCTGCTGATGACCATGAAAAGATGACAAATTGTATTTTACACCAATTATTTACACGTGTTTTTGAGATTAGTGGATAAACAGTTATTTAACATTTTATATCAGTAAATGATTTTGGTCACCAGTGCATGTTTGGGTCTTTATGGGTTAAAATAAGTTACTTCATCACTAATCAATTTGTACAAAACACATCTTTCTTTTTATTATTTTTTTTTATACATTTTACAATGCAGGACAGATGAGATGAGAGTAAAGTGTATCCAACTTTAATAAAATGAGATGCTCATGCAAAGGGAGCTAAAATGCTCCGTGCAGCTGTTATTTCATGTTTCAACATTAAATTAAAAGAACCTCCAAATCTCTAGTGCTAGTCCGCTGGGATTTGGAGTCCAGCTTCCAATTCCTTCCTCATATTCCACTCCCGGGTGAAGAGTGGGTTAAAATCTGAGCGTCTGATATTGAAATCGGAGAAGGTCGCCCTGCAGTGGTCCAGCTTATCTGAGAGCTGTTCTATTCAAAAGAGGCCACGGAGATGAGAGAGGTCAGAGCAACCCATATATTGGAAAAGAGGTTTACTCGCATCCACCATTAGTCTCACTAATAAAATGCTTCCCCCCTTCTCTTGTGGTTCTATTAATATTCAGTGCGGCCGGCCGAAGTCTTTTCCCTGACTCAGACCATCCCACTATACACTGGGGCCTCTGATCTGTCTCTCATAATTAGACTGATAAATAGGCCTCCTCTTCTCCTCCTCCTCTCATCTTTTTTCCTCCTCTTCCTCACTTCCTATGTGTTGCCATTCTCTTCTTATCATCTTCTTGTACATTTTCACTCCCTCACTTCTGAATGGGTTGAGATGGTTCAATGTCATGTTAAGGTTTGGACACTTGATGGGTGGAAGACACAGATTACAGCAACCCAAAAAACCTGAAGGGGTGTTGGATTCATCATGCTAATTTACACGGTTTAACACAACAGGTACCGTTATGCACAAACTGACAGCCCTGCAAAGACGCCTGTTGGCAAATTGAAAGCATGCCTGTTAGCGAGAAGTTGATACTGCGGTGATAATGCTGGCAGAATAAAATGTCAAAAATCCAAATGGCAGTGTATTTACTTAAAAAATGGTGCAGAATCTTTGGCTTTGAGAGACAGTTACTGTCTTGTGCTGGTCTGGTTAGACCCTATTTAGCTTAAATGGTAAAAGCAAATGTAAGCCAGGAACGATCCATTTCCCAGCGGTTGCTTTCATCGCTAATGGATAGCTCTTCAAAGTTTTGGACTGTTACCTAACAAGACAACAGAATGGGTTTTGGCTGAATAAAAGCTGAAAGGGAAAAGCTTATACAGCACTATTAAAAAACAGAAAGAGTCACAGCTAAGCCTTAACCCTTTATCGGGCAAGTGACTATTTTTGGTCATTTCCACACACACACACACACACACACACACACACACACACACACACACACACACACACATACACACACACACACACACACACATTACAAGACAGTGGCAGCAACAGTTAGAGTTACAGTGAGTCAACAATCTCAGGTCCAATGTGGTCTACAGGGTCTGTAAGGTCCACCTCTGCATGAACGGTGAGTGGACCTGCTTTGTTAGGTACCATGAAGTAATGGTACTAATGTAAGGAATGATGTTCAAAGGGAAAATGTGGATGTGGACAGGGGTCTGCATCAGCACTGATGGTGGTCTAATGTTCTAAAATACATGTTCATTTCACCTTACATGTGATTTTCTTGTATTTTTAAATATACTTGTATTTATTTATTTGTTTATTACCCTGCTCCCTGAAGGGGAGGCAAGGGTTATTCTTTTTGGTTCGGGTTCTTTGTTTGTTAATACTTTAGGAGCTATTGCTTCAATTCATGCCAAATTGGGTTTATAGATTGCCAGTGACCCAGAATAGATGTGGTTATATTTGGGAATAGTAGATCAAAGTTCACATTTTTTATGATTTTTTAAACTCTATTTTCTTCTCCAATTTACTTAAAAAGAGCAAAATTTCAAGTGTCTATAAATACATCAATTTTGCCTTAATTTACTTCAAACTTGGCGCATATTTAGAAGCAATTGATAAGCTGACATCAGCACACGCATAGAGATGATGACAGCTGGATCGATGCCAGAATAAGGTACAATATGTGTGAGGGGCGGGGTTTGTTGTGCCTGACACCGCTTGTTTGTTTGTTTACGTATGTATGTATGTATGTATGTATGTATGTATGTATGTATGTATGTATTTATTTATTGCCACATACTGGCAAGGAACCAAATACGATAACTTCATTGACCTTGATTTTCTACATGACAATAAATGTTTTAGAAAAATTTCCCAAAAGTAATAAAGTCTTGTTATGTCCTCCAATAACAGACTAAGGTTGAAAGTTTGAATTTCAGAGTATTTCTATGAGTGAACTATAAAGGGTTAAAAGACTAAATGACGGTACTTTATTATAACCACGACCATAGACTGAATCCATGACTCTCTTTATTATAGACCACTGAGTCACCTTTGACCTGATTCTTAACTTTTCTTGCTTTACAACTTGCTGCCACACTGGTTCTGTCAGTTAATGTAGTTGACGGGTAAATGTGTGGTACAATGTTAAACGTTCAGTTGGAAGCGGGGACTGCACAGAGCCCTGTTGTTGGCTAAGGGGGCCTTAGCCACAGCCTCTTAAATGTTGTTGTTTTTTTTTTTTTTGCCTTGGGCACTTGGGCTCTTCCACTGTTTTTATAAGATTATTCGATGGCGTTACAGTTTGATGGAATCTGTTTTTCATCCAGTGAAAACTGGTTTGATCAGGTCTCAAAATCTCTGATGCAGTGTTGTTGGAAGATGAGTGTAACAGAGGGGTAGGGGATGGGGAGCAGTGGGGTGGGGTGGAGGGTTTTGTTGAGGAGTGTCTTTGCCCCAGAGGGTTCAAGATACTGTGTCAGACATGCAGAAGAAGAGGTTTCATTTGCATTCATCGTGGTAAAATCCATGGTTGTCCCAGGGGTGAGCTGCACACCAGTGAGACAGACCAACAGAGAGAGAGGAGCTTTAATATTGATGCATGTCTTCAGACGGTGAGAGCAGCCAATGTGTGTGTGTGTGTGTGTGTGTTTGAGAGTTGTTTCTACGTACACTGCATCATAGTCACCTGCCTTCCATGACGTCCACGGGCAGTGGAATGGTTTCCTTTTTCTGTCCCCTCCCCTCAAACCCAGATCGGGAAGCTTCACATCCTCTGTAGCAGATCTGATAACCGCCATACTGGATAACATCTAGCCGCACTCATCTCTAAGAAGTCCTTCCCCAGGGTACAACTGCCAGTGCCGATCTCAGCATTAAAATATAATTTTGATGGTCATTATTGAGATAAGGATCGTGTTCCTCTGGCAGAAGATTACACTGATAGCGTCAGAGCTTAGAACTGTCCTTTCGAGGGACTCTCTTGTTCAAAGTTATGAAATGAAAAGAGCCTGTCTTGACCAATCGTGTTTTTTCCCATCGCTGACAGGTGTGGGCGAATACTTCACTGGCAATCCTCAGGTAGTTTTTTTTTTTTTTTTTTTTTTTTTTTTTTTTTTATTATTCCATTTTTGTCTCTTTTTGTCCCTTGGTATTACTCACTATTTTTTTTCTGCTTTACAACCAGAATACACCTGCCAAACCTCTGCCACATATATTCACTACTATTAGAGAAAATGGTGGATAATACAGCAGTGGAAATAAGAAAAAAAGGCATCATTTTTGTTTTTTATGCAGTCTCTTGCTCTCTTAGACCATTACTACCATGCTGAATAATTGCACTGTTATGAATACACTTTAAGAAACATATAAATGTTCAGTTCCTTGACCTTTAAAACATGCTGTCGGGATTTGATTCATGTTTCTATTATCAATCATTTTGAAGTTACTCGAGGTTGAGAGGATGTGATTTCAGGGTCATTACTGTCATTTCTATTATCAGAGTATGAAAAGGTTTTATAATAATGTGAATAATGACAATCAGACGAAACTCAGATTATGAACACCCATGAAATGTGCCCTCAACAAGAAATTAACAAGAAATGGATCATGTTGGTATATATTATCCTCCAGTGTGGGTGTGATTTTTTCAGAACAATAACTAGGTGCTTGTGCAGGTCTTGAAAGTCTTGAAAAAATATATGGAGTTTTGAAACGTTGTTTTCCAGACCTTGAAAAGTCTGGAATTTTGTGTTAAAGTCTTAATAAAGTATGTAAAAAAAGCTTCTCTCATAGTCGAATTTTAGAGTTTGTACAAAGGCACATAATCTGGTAAGATAAGAAATACATGAGGAACGCATTTAAAATATGTGATATAATTTTGCTAACTGGTCGATACTGGAATGATATCCAATCAAAGCCTGTGCAGCCTGTGTGTTCAACTTGAAGAGGCCATCATTCATCATGTGTCTGAATCCAGGAAGTAAACATTACACTTGTGGGAAGCAAAAAATGTCATTTTCATATGTTTTGAAAACGTTTTTGTCAGTAAAACATAATTTACTGTGAATTCTACATTCATTCTTTCATACACTTATTAAAATGAACTTTTCTACTCCACACAACAGGTACAATCTCAACCAAAAAAGTAGGCACACAAGTATAAAAGTACATAAAGTCAAGATGTTGGAGAAAAAAATATCAGTTTTGCAAAAGTCTGGAATTTTTATTTGGATAAAGAGCAAGCATCCTGAATCAGTGTTGCCAACTTGGCGACCTTGTTGCTAAATCTGGCAACTTTTCAAATCCTCTTGGCGACTTTTTTTGTCAAAACCGATTAGCAACAAATCTAGTGACTTTTTCTGGTGCTACTACAGACTTTTATGGTGTTTTGGAGATTGTGATCATCCTGCAGTAACTGATCTACATCATCCTAAAGCCCTGGTCGCAAATTTATTTTGGAGGGGGAGAAGGATGAGGGGAGGTGGTACCTAGCATGCAATATAAGCCCCATTAGCGTCTATCAGCGACTTCTAGTGACTTTTAGAACAGCCAATAGCTACTTTCCTTACTGCCCTAAATAACTTCAAATAGCGTCCTATATCCCACTGATGAGGAATCCTTTAAAAAACTCTGAACCACCTTCTAAGCAGAGGATCCAGACATAGTAGAGACCTCATGCAAACTTTTGAAGTGATAATGAGATTGAGTTTTTTGTGTAGTCAAACAGATGATACCATAGTGGGGTGATGGTAATGATAATTTTATTTAAAAAAAAAAAAAATAGCTAGGTTTTCCTGAAGACGTGAGGTGTCCTTTGTGACCCTCATTGTCCCAGTATCACCTCACTTTGATTATGCTCAATCTACCAGTCTCTGTGCTCATTTAAGACTTGTCACGACCCGATTCGATCAAGGATGTGAGTCAGACCATCACTAATGTGTGTAGTGTGTGGACGTGTAAACCAGCATAGATGTATGAGAACAGAAGACAAGCCGACCAAAGTTTACCCAACCAAACAACCCAAGGGGAAGACAGACACTGACAGCCCAGGCACCATGTGTACAGGCAGTCATAGCAACCCGGCGTCAGCCATACACCACATCCCACCAGCCCACAAAGCACAAACTGGACTTGAGGCCTTGGCCACTACAGATTTATTGCTCAAATTTAATGTGTTTTTTTTTTTTTGGCAGTTCACTCTGTCCCTTTTTTAAAAGGTGGACCATATCATTTTCCAACATGTAATGGCGGCGGTTCTGAATTGAACCACATGTACAAAAGCAGTAGTGTTTGTCGAGTTCAGATCATTTTGTTTTATAAAAAATACTAATTCATGATGGGAAAGTTCCAGACTAGAAGGACAAGTTGGGTATTACATGATCAGAAAATCATCCCGCAATGGTCCATGTCGGTGTTTTTGGATTAATGTTATTGTTACATTCATGTATATATTGACTTTTACTGCTGCAAATGCTTAGGACTGAGCTTAGTTCAACCACTTTTTTTTGTTTATGTTTGATGTGTATTACTGTCATGAAATGGACAGAGTTTAATTTAAATTTTTTTGGTGTTTTGTGAAGGCTTAGACAGAATTTATTTTGATATGTATAAGATTTGTTAAGTTACTTTGAGGAGCTGACATAGGAATTAATGGTCAGTAAAGTAGATAAAGTAAGGGAGCCGGAGTATTTAAGTTGACCTTCATCTTGCTCCTTTTGTATGTTTGTCTTTTCTTTTTAATATTGTTTTTCCTTGTTGTATTGGTTTTAAATGTTGACATTCGAAATAAACCAACACATTTTTTTAGTAACTCCCTCCACTGAAGAGAACCCCAGTGTAGTATGGTGTAAAAAGTCACACGAGGTTCCAAAAGATCATATGAGCATCTGATATAGGATCACATATGGATGTAGCCAAATCATAATTGAAAAGATCAGATTCCATGTGAATTGTGCTGCTTCACAGTGTAGTGAAAACAACAGATCTGATAACACATGAGAGAAAAGATCAGATTTAGGCCACTTCTGCTTGAACTCTGTGTGTTGCCTTAAGCCTGCAGATGTGAGCACTTACTAGTGATCAACAATGAGTGCAACTGTATCTGGAAGTCTTCTCTAGATAACCAAACATGAAGCTGTGAATAACAACAAATCACATAGTAAACAGTGGTATCCAAATATACCAGAGGGCTTCAAAAAGTTCAAGGAAAAAGATCATAGATTTGACATGGTTAAAGTCGTATGGCCCTCAGTTTGGACTTAAAGGTCCTGTACAGAGAATTCGTTTAAAGTGGATTGCAGCGACACCTTCGGCCGGAATCGGTGGTGTTCTTAAGGGACAAAGACTCCACTTCCCATGAGCACTAGCGCCGACTGTTGTAAGGGCATAACTCTGGCCAAGGGATTTTGAAGCTAATGACTGAGGAGCGGATCCTCTTTACAACTCTGCATTTTTTTTTTTCAAGACAGCAACTTGCAGGTGCAAAGTGACGTTTGAAATGAGACAACAAGCAAACGTCATAAAGTCCGTTTGTAGCGTAGTTTAGTAACCGGCATGAAAACAAAAATTAAACTTAACTTTGAATGTGCTCCGATGTCTCTTTTACTCCGGCGCTCTGGAGTGTTACTCACAGACCTGTGTTTAAGACGTGTCCCAATAATATATATTTGCACTAGCTTTTCCACAAAGTATTCAGTCATTTTCATAAATGACTTCAGTCATTCAACAATCTTCATCATTCTGTATTAGCAGTTCAGCACTAGCTGCTTCAGCCTTCTGCATTCACAGTATTCTACTGTTAGAATGGTCTTGTTCCTGAAGGTCAGTTCATTATCCAGGCCCCGGCATGAACATTCAACTCCATACAGAACCATTTCAGTCTCACCTTCCAAAGCCCTTAGTTTGGACTGAACCAATGCTCCAAATCAAACCGATTACCCACGTCACAGAGTTAGCCCTGTGACTAACACACAAGTGTTTACTAAGTGTTTGACTGAGCTACCAACAGACACTATAGTCAAATACAATGTTCCAGTGCATATGTAGAAAGAACAGAAGCATTCTATACCTGTGGAGAAGGAAGACGGACAACTCCAGCTCTGTTTTCATTCCCTTTAACTCCTTTAGTTTTATCCATCGGTTCAATGCAGAGGTGTACTGGTGTTTTAGTCTGTGGTCTTTCACTCTCCCGTTTAGTTTTCTTCTTCTTTCTGCCAGTCCAGCTCCAGTTCCAGTGTCCACTATTACAACAAAATAAATCAGAGAAATCCCTTTCTTTAGGAAAAAGGACAGATCTCACTCCTCACTCGTTCATCTTACTTCTATCACTAAATTCTGCTGGTCAGTGTGGTGTTGTCATAGTGATGTGAGTTTGCCGTAAATCCGTCCAGTTTTGTCTGACCCGACCATGGAAGCTGGAAATAGCATTTGGAAATACCCTATTTTGGTGATGATTATCTCATTTAAAATTGTGGACTACGAAGATCGCGAAGAAAGTCTGTACAGCACCTTGTACAGTCAATACAACAGAAGTGCTCCAAACCTGCAGGGGGCAGCATTTATGGACAACAGATGCTGTAACTTAAATTTGTTCCCACTGTAGTTTGAAACACTGTCAGTCAGCTGTTCTTCGTCTCTCTCTCTCTCCATCCTGTATGTCTCTGTATTGAGCTGTTCTGCTGACATCGCCCCCTACAGGTTTGGAGCACTTCTGTTGTGCTGACTAGTTATGCAGCGTTTTTCATTTGCAGATGTTTTCTTGGTTTGCATTGTTTCTTTATTTGCAGAGCATTTGATGATTATGCATGTGTTTTTGTGTCTTGCAGCACATTTTTTCATTTGGACCACACTCCTCTTTTTGTATCTCGTTTAGACTTGTGTTTGAGTTTGCGAATTTGCGTCGTTTCTGTACCTGCAGCTGTTTTCTCTAAATGAGACACATTGGGCCGTCACGATGTGTTTGGCCCTTGTCGGCCACCGTACTATGACTGTCTTACAACTTCCCAAAAATGAATAATCATGGCTAATTCAATCTTAAAATGTACAATTGGACCCAAATTCCCTCTGCTTTGACTTGTCATGTTAAATCTCAGTAGTTGGTTTTGCATCATGTAACACACTGGATGGCTGCTAGTGCTACATTTATCAATCTCATGATGCTAGACCTAATTTTCTGGCTCTCAAACACTTCTTAGAGGTGTTGATTGATGTGGCTGGCAATGGCGGGGATGAGACAAAGCAGATATCAGGAAAAGAAACAGTTAATAGCCAGCATTTTCCACAACCTGCCAGAAAACAGGAGGACAATGTGAGAATATCGCAGGAAGTTCCAGTCATCAGGAACGTTACTCACAGAGGTAAATAGTTTGCTAATTGTATTCTTTGAATGTTAACTCGCATAAGTCTTGGGACTTTGTTCGTATTGTGTGGCTTATCCTGAGGATCCAATTAGCATCTCCGAGGCTTAAACTTCACAAAACTTGCCACATAGTTGTCACAGGGTTAGCATGTTAGCGAAGCTGCCTCTTAAATCTCCTCAAAATTGATTAGTAGCTGCTTTAAATCAGATGTGCATGGCACTAACATACAGGGATTTAAGAGTCTTGTTCCTAAAGAATTACATTAATGTTACATGTGTGCGAACTGCATGAAATTTGCTCGCACCATTTGCTCACTCAACCCTATTAACTCCAGTGGTAATCGACACCCCCATTCCCCATGAATCCACATCTCATCAAATTACTCTTAATACATGTTAACACACCATAGAGGGAGTAATAGTCAGAGGCAGCATTATCCAAATCGCTCTCATGAATAATGTAAATACATGTAAGGGTGCCTGGTTACCATACTAAAAGGTCCTTTTTACAGCACGCAGCAGCATTAACTCTGATTAATCTGAGATGCATCTGAATGTATTCTCAATGTAAATTCACCACGTGTCTGACAGAGTACAGGTCATTTGAATACCACTGATACCTGACAATACGTTGTTATGGTTTTTAAATTGCTCGGGTAAATATTGCTTATGGAGAGCCTGAATTAATTCACAGATTGAGCAATTATTCCCCGTGGCACTTCCTGCCAGCGGCCACATAATACTTAATGGACCTGAGCTTTCATAAACCCCAAATAAGTAATCTGATCATGGAGGCACACATTTAGAGCGTTTCCAGTTTAGAGGAAAAAGCACAGGTGAATCCAACATGGGCACATACGCCACCTTAAATTAAACCTACCGCCCTTCTCATAATATAAGCAATATAAGGGAATGCCGTCTGTGCAGCAGAACAAAGAGAAAACAAACACGTAGGGCAGCAATGAACGCTTAATGTTTGCTTCTTTAAGGCTATTAAACACTTGCCCACTTTTTTTTTTTTGCATTAAAATTATTCACACCAGGAGCTACGCAAATTTAAAACAGTTACAAGACTTAAAATAAAAGGTCTGAATAAACTGTGCAGCAGAAATAAGACTGGATTCAGTGTCTTCATCTGAATCTAATGTCGTCTGTTCTTCTGGGTTTATGTCCAGGAATAAAAAAAGGGACATGTACAAACTGTATTTGATTCATATGACAATAATATTGATTGATTGAGTTATTAATTCCGAACATGCAATGAAATTTAACATATATATGAACAAGTCAAACATAAATAAGAATACAAAAATCAACAATTTAGACAATTTTAGAGAGAAGAACAGCACAATAGTTTCATTTAGGTGCTGGGAAAAAGTGCAACTTATTACTTATATTATATATTACAAAAGCACCTCATTATCCTGATGATCTGGTTGTTTTTGGTGATGCTGCTGCGCATCCTTATACAGGGTGTCCCAAAAAAAGTGACATCATTTCAGTACCTAATAATTTGTTTACAAGTTGTTTGCTTTTTTTGCACAAAAAAAGTGAAATCATTGTTATTGTTCTTCTTTCCCGGAATAGACATGCCATTTACTGCAACAGAAAAAGCGTTCTGTGTATTGAAGTACACCCAAACTCAGTGAAATGTGAATGTTCAACGTGAATTTGCTAGAAAATTTCATAAACAAGCGCCAACAGGAAAGCAGATTTGGACATGGCATAAGTTTCAAGATGAAGGCTGTTTGTGTTGGAAAAAAGGACTCGCATGCGGCGCACTCATTGAACATTTGCAGTAATTTTGGAACATTATAAAATTACCATCCTTGTGAATTTTTCATTTGAAATTTGTAGAATAAAACATTTTATGTCCAACATAAATCCTATTAAGTATCATTTCTCCTGACCATGTAGTCACTCCATTATGGACATTTGAAATTATGTCTTTTTTCTTGGAGGGGGGGCACCCTGTACATCTTTACCCTTATCTACTGTATTTAAAAGAGGCCCATCATTATTGTTGACATTCATTTCACAAAATTTGATTGGTTGAAAGGATGAAAAATCAGCTTCTTTTCACTTGTATTTGCTTTTGCTGTGTGAAACAACAGCTTGAAAAAATATGAGAACAGATGTGAAAAGAATGGCAGGTGTGTGAGGATCTTCAGGTCGTAAAAACCAGACAAAAAGATAATAATATGATCACTTTAAGCACTGAAATATCTCTAAGCACTGGATATTTTCTCAATTTTCTCAATAAATGCAGCATCCTGAACAGACCCTGTATTTTTACCTTCTATAAAAGGTTCAGATCCAAGAGGGATTCGAGCCGCTGGATGATGTGTATGTAAAGTTTCTTCAAATATTTCATTACAGAATCAGATGGTGAAAGGAAAGATTCAACTGAAATTTCTGTGTGTATTTTTACACACAAAAATGCCCTGAGAAAAGGGGGACAGCTCCCCCTCCCCCCCCATTCCTCCCCCATCCGTGCACTCCACTCTTTCACCTGCGTTCAGACAGATGGGGCGAATGCAGACGGGAGGGCCGACAAATAAGAGAATATAGTGGAGGAAAAAAAAAAAAGAATAGTGGGGGTTGTGTTGATAGTGTGCATATGTGTGTGTATGTAAAAGGAGGGAGGGGGTTCTAATTGGCCTTTTCCTGGTCCTCAGGTTAACTCTAATTAAGGCCCTGAGAGCTGAGGTCTGGGCATCTGGACACCGGCGTTTTGCCGCCACTGCCGCCACAGCGCCGGGGGAAGACAATGATAGCCAATTATCCCTTTTTATGCAGCCAAAGGAGGCCTTAGCAGGTCATCATTAAGGCATATGGAGGGGGTAGGGTGGGCGAGGAGGGGGGCTGTGTACAGGGGAATGCCAGACAGTGGGGGTGGGGGCAAAGCAGGTGGTAAAGCAGAGTTTGTGTGGCCTGTGTGTGTGTGTGTGTGTGTGTGTGTGTAGTGGGTGTGATAAGGTCTTAATGTGTAAAAGTATTACTGAATATTTAACCGGATGTTAAAATAAATACACCCGTGAATCAGTTCTAATTTGACATCTAACACCGGCACGTGCTTTTTAAGAACCTTCAACTCAGATCCATTAGTTTGTAAAAGTCAGCTCAGCGTGTGAACATCAATTCCACTCAGCGCTCGTAGCATTACATCTGTGGCAAAGTTTGATTTGTGATCAGGGTTCATGCAAAATTAACATGGAATCAGTCATTTTAGATATTTTTACCTGTATCCATTTCACATGTGTATTTGCATTCACAACAGCATGCGAGGAAGCTTTTCATATATGGATGTATTTTATATATGACAAAAGTCAACAGGTTTCTCAGAGAAAAGTCCAACTTGACAACAATGTGCAGAACAAATGCACCCTGTCGTATTTACTGTTGAAAAATACATCACATCTTTCCATCCTCGTAGTGGGATACATTTGTCATCAGTAAATGACACAAGGCAATTTTTAGACCAAACCAAACTAATTAAATAAGTTGGTTATTAACCCTCCGCTATGGAATAAAAAATTTCATACAGTTTGTTTTTAATTCTTTTACACTTTTTTCTATTTCAACAACTTGAGCCGTAAATAAAAATACCAAATACTCAATAACTGTCATATTTTTTAACCCTTTCAATGTTGCATTTGTAATGTAAACAAACCATTTTTTTGGATGCAAAAAACACAAAAAAATATATTTTTTTCAATATACTACATAAAAAGTGGATCACATATTATTTGATTTTTGCAGCCTGGCATATGTCAATGATTAACTCCAACATTGGTTAATTTGCATGATTATTTTTGGTGCTAGGACAAATGTACAAAAATACTAGCATCTGTCACCAAGTGTGCCAAAAATGCACACTTATAAATCAAACTATTAAATATTATATATTGATTTATTTTTCTGCTCTAATATGATTTTATTTTTGTAAATCAAGGTCAGCCCTAATCATACATATCAAATGGAAGAAATAGTGCATTTTAGGCACACTTGGGAGACAGATGCTAGTCTTGTAATTTTCTTTCGTTTACAATGTGTAAATTTTAGTTGGTGGCCAGAATTTTAAAGATCATGCAAAAATGAACAACTTTTGAATTCTAACCTTATTTAAATTGTGAAAAATAATATGAAGTTCTTTTAAAACGAAGTGCAAAGTGTGCCTAAAAGGTGCACTCGGATACCAGAGGGTTAATTATTGCTCTTCTAGAATTATGATGAAATATAAGAAAAACAGCAGCTGCATTAATTCGATGTAAAATGAATTTACACTATATAGACAAAAGTATTAGGACAAGTTGAATTCAGGTGTTTCTTTTCTAACAGGGGTCAATAATAAAAAATGTCATAATATAGTTTTATATTGTGATAAATATTGCATTGTATTGGTTAGTTTTGTTGAAATTATCTGTGCTTCCAAAATACCTCAGAGATGTTTTTGTTTTTTGTTTACTTAATTTCTCTCAACACTGATTTTTTTTAAAATCCATGTCTATGATTTTAAATGTTCTACATTCTACATTTCTAAAATATTTTTCATTCTCTGTCTGTACGTAATATTTTTCTGCCACAACTAACCATCTGCTTTCTTCACATCTCACTTAGGAAGAAAAATCTCCCATTAAACTTTAAAGGGGTCATATTTTGCTAAACCCACTTTTATTAGTCTTTGGTTCATTTATTTGTGTATTTGGACCCTAATAGTTCATAAAGTTTGAATTTGAACCCTCCAGGTGCTGCAAAGCTATCTTTAGATTCATTCAGGAAAAAATTAAGTGGATTTCTACAACCTGTTTTAATTCCTGCTTAATTTGTTACATCTATAACTAGTTATGTCACAACATTTGCACATATAAGGTCAAGACTTCTGATGAACATTTCTTTGAGTATGACATAATTGTTTGTCAGCAGCAGCGGTTGTAGTCCATGCTGAAAATATGTCCAAACTTCGAGATGATTACCTAAAATGTTCAGTTGTTGGTTGAACGGGACAGAGCAGCACAGCCAACAACCTGGAGGGGGTGGGGCCTGAAGTGGCTCATTTGCATTTAAAGGGCCAGCGCTCAAAATGACCTTTCTGGTGTCATTACTCAGAAATAGGGTTGAAGATGGACCTGTGGAGTTGAATTAATGAAGAATTCAGACCCAAGCAGAGCATTTACAGTTTATGTAGACCACAGGGAAATGTTTTAAAATGTATAATTCCATTAAAAAAAAAATTAAAAAAAAGCAAAATATCACTCCTTTAAGGGAATATTGATATTTCTATCTCAAATTAGCATGATCAGGACATCTTATGACACAGGTGCCAAAGATGGGGCCAAATCCAGCCCGCCAAAGGGTCCAATCTGGCCCATGGGATGAATTAGTGAAATGCAAAAATTACACTGAAGATATTAACAATCAAGGATGTTCAAATCATTTTAGGTCAATTTAATCTAAAGTTGGTCAGAACTAGTAAAATACTATCAAAATAAACTATAAATCATGAAAATGTTCATCTTTGTTTTAGTGTAAAAAAGTCAAATTACACAAAAATGTATAATAACCTGAACAAATACGAACAACCTGAAATGTCTTAATAGAGGTATGTGGAATTTTAAAAATATTCTGCCTGCTATTTAATGTTTTATGTATTTGTAGATCCACTGTGATCTGTAAGTTGTAATGCACATGTATAAATGATAAACTAAGGCATAATATTTTTTAAAATTGCACTTATTTTTCTTAAAAATTTTCAGGTTCATGTTATGTTCAAGTACGGTTCGTAGATTTTTCATTACATTTTCATTTTGGAATTTTACTTTTTTCACTCAAAAACATAGAGAAAACTTTGGTGTTGACATTATTTATCAGTTCTCATCTTATTATTTATCTTATTTTACTGGTCCGGCCCACTTTATATCGTATTAGATTGAATGTGGCCCCTGAACTAAAATGAGTTTGACACCCCTGCCTTATGAGCTGTAGCCATGATATTTTTGTCCATATAGTTTATAAACAGCAATATTTGCAACGATATTTATCCCAGTATAAAAGTACATTATGACCCCTGTTAGAAAAGAAACACCTGTCCCAAAACCTTTGTCCATATAGTGTATAAATGAGTTTTCGAGACACTATTCATTTTTCATCTTTGCTATTCTACTGGTTACTGATATAAAACTAGACTATAAAAGTCTTTGGCTTGGGCTGCTTTTCATGTTATTTCACATCTCCTTGTTCCATATAGGAGGCCTAGAAGCCATTTCCGGCCCGCCATCATAAAGGATGTCTCAATTCCCTTGTCACAGGAAGAGTGAAGTGGGAGGAAGCTCTGTGGAAGAGGTTTGGGCAAGGATCTATGAGACCATCTCTGGCTGCAGTGTGGGGTGTGTTGGTAACACAGGGGTGTGAAGTCGGTAATTGGATATCTAATCTGTAACTGATCAGACTGGACTGGAATCACATCACAATAAATGAATAACAAATAACAAAATCAACTCCAGATTCACAGCTGTCAAAATGTGCCAAAATACTCCTTAAAAAAAAAAAAAAAAATTCTTTCACAACTGCTGAATCCGTGAAACAGTGCAAAGTCTATGGCTGTTATTAACTAATTAGGCAGCATTCACATCCACTAATACATCCTCCGAAACATGAGAGAGAACAGTTAAAGCTGCCTGACAGCTGATCAGGAACAGGCATCACTGCAACTGATGGCTCTAAAAATGCACATCCTTCTCACATCTTTTCTAGAAGTCATGTCCACTTCACTGTGTTTCTGAAAAGTGCATTATCTAAATTAATCTCTGCCACATTATTTCTCTGTCATTTGAAGATTTTTATTGGCAGTTGCAGCCCTAAGGGTGTTGATTCATTTCTTGGTGTTTCAAGCAAAAATGACCTGTTGTTCTTGTGTGTGTGTGTGTGTGTGTGTGTGTGTGTGTCTCTGTGTGTGTGTGTTTTAGTTGGATTAAAGACTCTCTTTTACCCTATGATGAATCACAGTGTTAGTCTTCATTTCCACTCAAACCATCGAGGAATTGACTGGCAACAGCTCCTTCATACAGAACTCTGAAATGAAATCACTTCTCTGACACTTCAACCCTTTATCGGGCAAGTGACTATTTATGGTCATTTCTGCATATATTACAAGACAGTAGTCACTTTCCATTGGACATGTGCGCAAAACTATACTGATACCGAAAAAAAAAAAAAAAAAAACAGAAGTGCGTAATGTCGGTTTTTCCATTAAATAACAAATGCGATAATTTGTTTATTTATTATTGCGAGATGACACAAGAAGTCATTCCATATACATGGCAATGAATGTAAAAATCGTGTTGATTTACAGATATATTCATTACACTGGGTTACAAAAAAATGTTTTTTGCAAGTTGTCTAGGTTTTTTCAACTGAATTAGGACCATTTTGCACCGCTAAATCCAAAAATGACATCTGTTTTTCTCAATCAGGTCAGGTTTTTTTTTGCTAATTTCATTTTGAAAAATTTGATCTTCTCACAAAATTGATTACATTTTTGTGACTTTATCAGTTGATTTTTTATATAGTTCTCACCCAAAATAGGTTTTAAGAGAAAAAAAAATCATTTTCTAACAGGATTCCTGTTAGGTACAATGGTGTATTCACTGCAGATGTAGCAGAATACGTCAGGCTTATTTTTGCAAGATCTTCTAGTCGAAGCCATTTCATTCACCTGTAATGTTAAAAAAAACATTAATCATAAATTGGCAAAAGTAAAATCTTCAGAACTCGTTTATTGCAAGAAATATGAAAGAATTTTGTATCATATGATGTGAAAATGCCCATAAATGTAAGCAAAAATGTTAAAAAGCCAATATGTAGCATAGTTCAGAAAGTTGACCTGATTGAGCAAAATTAATGGGATTTTTGGATTCAGCACACCAAAATTATCCTAAATCAGCTCAAAAAACTTAAACAATAAATTTGTTGTTGACCAGTGTTATTATTACATATTACCCCTCTATCCCGTATTAAATTACAAAATTATTTGGTTTCCTGGTGTTCCACACATACCGCACTATGTGTCTTTTAAAACTCTTCTTCTTCGCTTGTCCGTCAACATCTGTTTTGTTTTTTTTTATTTTTTTTTATTATTATTCATATGACTCTAGTTGTGGAAAAAGGTCTTTCCATTGCAGTTTTGTGTGATATACCAATTGCACCACCTCTTGCCAGCGCAAAACTTTTAATCGAAAAATTAGAGTTTTGGTGAAATTGTCGTTTTCCATTAGGTAGATTTTTACGCACAAGTTACATTCGAGCAATTTGTGGGTCAATGGAAAAGCGACTATTGATAAGCCTAAAATGTGATTCCCTACCGACTTAAGATGTTCAGTTGTCGGTTGAATGGGACAGAGCAGCACAGCCAACAACCTGGAGGGGGCGGAGCATGAAGTGGCTCATGTGCATTTAAAGGACCAGCGCTCAAAACGACCTTTCTGGTGTCATTAGTCAGAAATAGGGTTGAAGATGGACCCGTGGAATTGAATTAATGAAGAATTCAGACCCAAGTATAGCATTTAAAGTTTATTTACACCACAGGGAAATGTTTTAAAATGCATATTTCCATTCAAAAAAGCAAAATATCACTCCTTTAAGGGAATATTGATGTTTCTATCTCAAATCAGCATGAACAGGACATCTTATGAGCTGTAGTCATCATGTGTCCCAATATTTTTGTCCATATAGTTTATAAACAGCAATATTTGCAATGATATTTATCCCAATATAAAACTATATTATGACCCCTGTTAGAAAAGAAGCACCTGTCCCAATACTTTTGTCCATATAGTGTATATAGGATATATAGAGGAGTTTTCAAGACACTATAATTTTTTTTAATCTTTGTAATGCAAGAATTTGAAATGTTTTAAAATGCATAGTTCCATTTTAAAAAAGCAAAATATCACTCCTTTAAATATTTAAATCAGCACTTTTGTTACTTATGTTCTAAAATATGTGCTCCTTTTACCTTACATGTGATTTTTTTGTATTTTTTTATATTTACTTCTTGAATTTCTGTTTGCCACATACAGGTAAGGAACCAAATATGGTAACTTCATTGACCTTGATTTTTTTTTTTTTTTTTTTACATCACAATAAAAAATTTAGAAAAATTCACAAAAGTTATAAAATGTTATGTTCTCCAATAACACACTAAGGTTGGAATTTCAGAGTATTTCTATGAGTGCCCTATAAAGGGTTAAACACTTCCTGAAGATCTCAAAAAAAAAAAAAAAATTCTTCTTTACTGAAAGCTACTTGAAAATTAACATGTCGGTGCTGAAGAATTCCACTGGTGTTTTATAGTTCTACGTCTGCTGCTACGATGCAGTACTTCAAAGTAACGGTTCTGATTCAATATGCAGCACAGCTCAGAGGATCACGTCGAATCAGAAACTCAGGAACCAGATGCAGGATGACTGGAGTTTGGGCCAAAATCAAAGCAGGTGCAGGTTCTTGTTAAAGGAAGGTAAGCCCTGTCTTTAATACCTGCACAGTTTCATGTTTGTCTAGTTGGTAGCAAATAGATATTGATTGGTTTGATGAATGGGAAAATGTCTTCCATCCGTCTTCTGAGTATGTATGAAAGAGGAAAAAAGCAGTGGTTTTGAAGGTTGTCCCTCCAGGCTTCAAGAAAACAAGAAAAAGTATTTATTATTTTATGCTGGATCAGAGTACAGTGGAGGTTCAGTGGAGGACCATTAAAAATGCTGCTTACACACTGAAATTTTAATCAACAAAATCCACTTTTCACAACTGAAGCTAACGCAAAACAGATTTAAGCGTAGGGGTGGAAGAAAATATCAATTTCACAATATATTGCGATATTTTATTTCATGATACTGTATCGACATTTTTAGGTATTTATTTAAGTGCAGAAATAGTGGAGGTTCATTTTTGTTTTTTGTTTCTCAAACTCTTTTATTTCTATGTTCACATGGGTCTTTTGCAGTGTTGTTTGTACAGTATACTACAAATGTAGTATTGCGATATTGCAGGTCATACATGTATTTTTTTTAAACTGATAACGTGTTTTGTTAAATAATGGTTATTTCAAGCATCCTAAAAGTACTTTCTTACTGTATGAAAGAGGCAGGTGTTAGTTCCTTTGATGGGATTACACAAAAATAAATGTTCTGATGTTGGATGATTTTAGGGACTGAACACTATACATTCTTTTTACAACTAAGAAAATATGAACATTTGAGGAGGATCTTAAACTGTAATGTATGTAAAACATAATTTAACCCATAAAGACCCAAATATCCACCAGTGATCAAAATCATCAACTGATCTAAATAGTTTAGTAACATCTGATCTACTAATCCTATCAATACATGCAAATAATTGGTGTAAAATGCAGTTTTTCATCTTTTCATGGTCATCAGATATGATCCATTAGGACGTTTAGAGGCTCCATAGTTACCATGGAAACACTGTCATCTTCTACAAGATTGATTCAGCGGTAAATCCCATGGAGTTGGATCAATGACAGTGGATGGACACACTTGGTTTTACATTCAGTTACTGATATCTTTACTGTAAAAGTCACTTTTTCTTCACTTTTTCTATTTTTGATGTAATGACCCTGAACTTTAATCTCAGCTTAAAAAATAGAGAGAAAAATTCATTTGGGAACTACCACAGAAGTAGCACTGGGTCTTTATGGGTTAATGCATTTATTTATGTTTCATGTGTGTTTTCTGTATTGGTAAAGCTGCATGTTATGACTTTGTTTATCCAAATCCTGCACTTAAAGTTTCTACAGAGGAAAGTTTTGTGATAAAGCATTAGATCCTGTTCTGATCAAATAAAAATGTGTTCAGTATTTGTACATATTTCTGGTGTATTGAATTTTTCCAGGAAACAATCTTTAAAAAAAAATGAAAAAGAAAGAAAACAAACAAAACAAGTGGTGCCAGGCCCAACAAATCCCACCCCTTGCACGTGTTATAGCTTATTTTGGCATCGATCCAGCTGATGTCATCATGTCTATGCATGTGCTGATGTCAGCATATCAATTGCCTCTATATATGTGCCAAGTTTGAAGTAAATTGAAACAAAATTGATGTTTTTATAAACATGTGAAATTTCGCCCATTATAAGTAAAAGGGAGGGAATTAAAAGATGTAAAAAAAAAAATCATAAAAAATTTGAACTTTGACTTACTTTTCCCAAAATATAATAACATCTATTTTGGGTCACTGGCAATCTAAAACCCATATTTCATATGAATTCAACCAAAAGTTTTGCTGCTACAGATGTGAAATTTCGCCCATTATAAGTAAATGGGGAAAAAAAATTTGAAAAATTTCTAAAAAAATGTGAACTTTGACCTACTGGTCCCAAAATGTAATGAGATCTATTTTGGGTCACTGGCAATCTATAAACCAAATTTGGTATGAATTCAACCAATAGTTTTATTGTTAGAGTGTTAACAAACAAAGAAACAAACCGAACCAAAAACAATACCCTTTGCCTCCCCGTCGGGGGGCGGGGTAAAAATATTACTTGTTAACAGCAATGTGATATATCACAATATATTGTATCGTGATCCTAGTATTGTGATTTATATCAAATCGCTACATTGTCACCAATACACACTCCTATTTATGTGTACTTGTTTTACGTCTGCATGTGAGGTCCGATCCCTCAAAAACACAGAGGTGGAAGTAACAGGAGGTGAAAACCAGCCGGGGGAGGGTCTGAATGACAGACAGGCTGCGATAATCTTTTCCTCCTCATTGGAATCATGATCAAGGCCCCGCTGTTTGCTTATGTAACGCACAAGCAAATGTTAATCTGGTTTAAAGGTGCCCTCCTCGCTGGACTGCCTCTGATAACAAAATTAAAGTGGCGACAACGGCACAGCGACAAGCATACTGCTGATTAACACACACACACCTGCAGTGGCACGCTGAAACTCACACACACATTGAAAAAAATCATCTGTTTGCTTTGAAAAGAAGTGTAATTTGTTTTAAAAGAGAAACGTGTCTTGAAATATTAAAAGGTCAAAACTAGTTATGGAAAAAAGGTCTGCATTTCAGATCAGGGATGTCATATTTAGTTGTACTTGGTGATAGCCTCTTTAGATTACAGCTCACATATATGTACCCACTACGTAGCCCGGAGGAGTCTGAGTGTGTTTGGCTTTGTATCTTTCATTAAAAAACTGTTCACATGACCTTGTTCAGTATCATTTTACCTGAGTGACTTGACAGTTATTTTTGTTTCATTTGACATGCTGTATTAACCTGAAATCACAAAAAACCCCATACAATCTAGGTAGGAAAAAGTTAGATTCTTTACTGTTTTTCAGCAAAAACATGTTGAACAAACCATTTTTATAACGTAGAATGAACGTATAAATAGACAATTTATGAAAATGCAGGAAATGCCTCAAGTGTGTTTTCAGGAAAACTATACAAAACAATCTGACGTAACAATATGATGGATAAACATGTTCAATGAACCATTTTTACAACTCATAAAAACTATAAACAACTATCTATAGAAATAATCAGGTATCACAAGATGCCACACATCTGATTGGTTGATGTACGTAGTTCACTTTTACACCAAACACAGTGACATAGCTTTTGTTTGTTATTTTTTTTAATGCAAGTCCTTCCCTTAGAAGCCCTAATCTACTTTTTTTTTTTATAGGATTCTGTACCATAAATACTCTAGATGTTAAAAAAAAATCAAATGAATAAATAAATAAATGAATGAATGAATGAATAAATAAATAAATAAATAAATAAATAAATAAATAAACTTTTTAATTTAGAGACAAAAACCTCCCTATTTATAGTCTGTTTATTATACATTAAGAGAAGGCAGGGGGCTGTTTGTCACTGAAACATGCAAAATGGAAACTAATGTCAAATATAAAGGTGTTTTGAAATCAGACTATCGGATGGACTTATAAATTGTGTAAGTCTCATTTGAGTGTCAAAAAAGCCTTTAAATGTGAAATACTCCAACTTTACAATTTAAATTGATAAAATGTAAGATAATTAATTGTGTATAACTATGCATAAATATATTTTCATTTCTCTGGCTCTTTGTTTTGCATTCTGGGTAATTTAATGAATGGGAATCTGTGTCTATGTTCTGCATATGTACGTTACTTAGTTACAATTATTCATTCATTCATTAATCAAACCAAATGAAAAACAGAGATTCAAAGTTCAAATGAAAAAAATAAAATAAAAAAGCTCTGTGTCTACTACTTAAATAACACTGTACTATGCTAACAATGACTTTAGAAGGTGATATCATGTCAGTTATTATCTTATTAGTTTGTTCTACTATGCCCAAGTTTTCAGGTTGGAATATCACAAGTAAAAGCATATAATACTGTGGTAGTATACACATTATAGTACTGTGTTGCTGTATTAAGTTACATTTTGGAGCTTCCAACAGCATTAAATACACCTCATAATGTACATTTAACCAATTATAACCCAGTGTTTCTTTTGTGTCGCTTCCCAAATGAATTTTTCTCTATATTTAACCTTCCTTAAGTGAATTATCACCATTTATTGTAATAATATATTGCATATTATATTACTGAATTTTTTCAGCAAAATTCAGGTATTTTCCTGTATTTAATTCACTGATCATGTATGTTCATAAATGTTATAAAGTTGAGGGTTGTTATATGAAAGACAGACAAAACTGAAGAAAAAGTGACTTTTTCAGCAAAGATATCATTAACTGAACATAAACCCAGTGTGTCCATCCACTGTCATTGATCCAACTCCATAGGTTTTACTGGTGAATCAATGTTGTAGAAGATGACAGTGTTTCCACAGTAACTACAGATCCTCTGAATGTCCAAATGGGTCATATCTGATGACCATGAAAAGATGAAAAACTACATTTTACCTGAATTATCTCAACATATTGACAGGATTATTGGATCAGAAGTTATTGAACATCTAGATCAGCTGAGGGTATTGGTCAACGGTGGATGTTTGGGTATTTATGGGTTAATTTGACTTCTGTAATTCATATAAAATTAGCTTTAACTCCGCTTTTAATAAAGACACATGATGCTCAAGACACATGATCAGGAGAAAACTCAAAACTTCTGACAGAGTTCCTACACAACTATGGAAAGTATAGAATTTGATTTTATAAATTTCCGGGTATGGAAAAGAATGGAAAATGGAAACAAATGTATGGAAAGTATTCATTTTCCAAGACTGTTACCACTGTTCTATAATATAATATAATATAATATAATATAATATAATATAATATAATATATCTAAAAAAAGAAATGGATTGATCTGTTTTTAAGGCACTTGCTAGTGCAGCTAAAATGTTTGTGTGAGAGCACATACAGTAGGCTATGAGTCCCAGAAAACATTTGGGCAGATTGATAAGTTGAATGCCCAGCCATCTGCTCTTATCCTCCCCCAACCCATTTTAAGGCCCGCCCAGGTGTCGTCAAGTTTGACTGCTGCTTCGACGGACAGGTGATGTCCAACACACTGTGAGCGAACTGTTCAACATGTCTTGTAACATCTTTTAAATCACTTCTTAAAACACATTTTTATAGACTTGCTTTTATGTGATGTCTGTCCCCTTTTTAACCTTAACATTTAATTTTTTAATTTGATCCTGTTTGATAATTAACTTGTCCATACATCTCTCTAATTGTGTTGCTTCTGTTTTAGTGTTTTTACTTGCTTCATGTATCCTGTTGTGCCCTCTGTCAAAGCACATTGTAAACTTTGTTTTTAAAGGTGCTGTACAAATAAAGTTATTATTATTATTATTATTATTATTATTATTATTGTCTGATCATTGGTAGAACTCATAATGGGTGGATGTAAATTCTCTGAATGCTGGCTCATAAATCCCAGATATAAAGACTGGTTGGAATTTTTTTATCAAGACATCTGAAAATTAGGGTCTGGAAAAAAGTACAGAATTTTGAAATTTCAAATGTGTAGTTAACCCTGTTGTCATGATGTGGGAATTCAGACCCAGAACTGAAAGCTCAGCCCCTGGTGCCCCCACCTCCCTCATCCATCCAACAGACTTTGGAAACCTTTGTTGCTAATGGAAACACCTAACTTTGCCATTGTGTGCTAACAGTGCTTCACCCTCCATGCTTTCCTCTGCCCCAAACAAAGAGGTAAAAACAGATGCAAAACCATCACCCATCACACAGCATTCATTTACTTAACAGCATACACAGGCAAATGGACTGGCCTCTCACCCACAAGCAATTACTAATGCACGTGTCTGAGTGACGGGTTGGAGGTGAAGGACTACATATTCCATCTGACTTGTGCGTTGTTGCTGCCTTTTTAGTCCACACGGTCAAACGTCCTGTCAGCCTCATTCTGTGTTACGGTACACCAGCTCTGGACGGACGGAGCCTATTTCTCACACAAATACTGTCAGATCCACTGTCACCCCGTCACAGGATGTGGCTTATGAACCCATATCTACAGTGTTCTGTCGGTGGATTGGATGCATGCACTTGTTTTGCCTTTTCATTTGTTTGAACAAAACATCCTGTGTTGACAAACCACAACTCATGGCAGCGACCTGCCAGAGGGGCACCTGTGTTAACGGTTTATTACTCACAGGGCTCCACTCTGACTGTGTGCTAGTGTTCACGATTTTTCAGTTTGACTGTTTTCAGGCCAAAGTTTACAAACCAAAATAGATATGTCTTCATGAAGAAACTGCAAAAAAAAAAAAAAAAAAAAAAGCTGTAGCCAAGTTGTTGTTTCAGGTTCCCTGTGTTGCAGTGACATGTTATCATATCGGAATGAATAAAACAAATGGACTCTTCAATGGGATCCAGATGAACTTTCCATTTATATACTGTGTCTTCAGAGGAGCTGAGAGCCCGCTGTGTGTTCTATAGACCGGCTAAAATACAGTCAAATAACTCACACATTTTTTTACTTTGGGTTTATATAGAAATAAACTGTGTGAATATTATCTTATTCTAATCACATAATACATATTTATAAATTAGTTTCTGTATAATCAAATCTGGCATGGATGGAATGATGATGAAATGTGAAAGGGGGCTTTAGCTCATGATTCCCCAGGTTATTTTAATGGTTTAACCTGGACATAGTCCCCCAGAAAAAAATTATTAAACCATTATTAGACCACCCCTTGTTTTCTTCAATTTGTTGTTCATTTTAATGCCGAAAGGTACATTTTTTTGGACAAATATAATGGTAACAACAAAAATAGCTCCCAATAGTTTAATTTCAGAGCTGATATCTATCCATTTTCCATGTTTTCTTGATACATGTTTTCTTGTTATATCAATATCTATGCATTGTACATGTTTTCTTTTCTGTCTGTTTTAGTCACATGACACACACAGGAGTTAGTGCTTGACTGCATAACCATTGTTTTTGATGACTTTTGATGGTCTAATAATTTTTTCTGCGACTGCATTATGACTATAACAACAAATATGGGCCAATCCTACATGGTTCACACCACAGGTATTTTTATGTTTCAGTTTTTAATTTTATCAGTAAAACACAGCAGCATGAATTTGACATATGCTATTTTGGTTTGCTCCCATAAACATTTAAAAAAGACACACACACAAAAAAAAAATTGATTAGGAATGTCTTTTATCCCTAACAAATTTCCATGGTAGGGTAAAAATGTTTACTCCAACTGTAATATATTAAATATTTTGATAAACTCTGGAATTAACTATTAAAATCTGGGTTTGACATTTACAAATCAAGTTGTTTCTCACCACTCGGGAGGTAAAAGTAGCCATTTGGTTGTGGTTGTACATTACATACTGTTGTCTGGTTCATGTACTAGCTTCTCACAGTGTAACGTTACTGCAATCCACCAAACAACCAATCGGAAAGCACCATGAAATGAAACACATAACAGGTTTGAATATGTTTAATAAAACTAACCTCATGCTTTCTTCACAAAATTGTCATCCCAGGGTTCCCTTTTTACCCAAATCACAACTGCATCCACATTCTCCTCCTTCCCCTCATGTTTGGATTGTTTTCTATTCACATGAATACCATAACACCACATGTAAACAGGACATGACGGAATATCTACACACATACAGGAGGTCCTCAGGTTACGCGGTACTCGACCTATGCTGTTTTGACTTTACGACGCCTGAGTCTCGTTCGCTGTTTTGTCTCCAGCCCCATAGTGTAGAGTGTCTGTGTTTGTGCTCCGTAATTTTCTCGGTATCCTCGCCTTTTTCACCCTCCTTTTTCACATCATGGCCCCAAAAAAGAAAGCAGGATCTTCTAGCGATGCTGGTCCAGCCAAGAGGAAAGCCATTACGATGGAAACGAAGCTGGATATCATCAAAAGGTCGGAGAAAGGCGAGACGCCGACGAACATCGGTAAAGCCTTAGGCTTCAGTCGGTCGACCGTGGCGACCATTACTAAGGACAGGGGGTATTAAAGGGTTAATGCCGACTTACGCGGAAATTTGGGTTACATCGCCAGCGTAGGAACGGAACTCGTTCGTAACCCGAGGACCTCCTGTATTAACAACTGGTCTATTCACATGGTATTAGTATTACCTGGGGTCATTTTCCTTTTACAGAAGGTAAAAGTCGCGGTAATCTTTACTGACATTATGTGGTAGTGATTACTGATGTAGCATATTCGGACGGAACTAAAATTGTTGGCAATTATTACTTTACCCCATGTATCTATGGAAACTAATCCCATCCGAATAGTGCTTTAAATTCCAGTGATTTGAGAGGAAACAAGACTTCTGCACCTTCTCTGGACCATATTTTCATCCAGTCTTTCAGGCTGATCATATATTTTCACCATAGATGCTTTGAAAAGTAGCTTCACTTTTATTTTCAGTCACTCGATTTGAACTGATAGAAGATCTTGGCTCCTCCAGCTTTCCATGACAACACGTATAAAAACATAACTGTAGTCGCTTTTCCATTGACCCTGAAAATTGTGCAAATATAACTTGCGCATAAAAATGTACCTAGTGGAAAAACGACAATTTCGCCAAAAGTCTCATTTTTCGATTAAGAGGTGGTTTTTTGGGAGTAGTGCAAATGGTATATCACGCAAAACTGCAATGGAAAGACCTTTTTTCACAACTAGAGTCAGGTGAATTAAAAAAACGGATGTTGACGGATGTTACAACAAGTGAAGAAGAAAAAGAAACATGTCGCAGTACGTGTGGACACACCAGGAAACCCAATAATTTTTAAATTTAGTACGAGATAGAGGGGTAATATATAATAATAATAAATATATCTGTAAATCAACACCATATTTACATTCGTCACCATGTTTATGGATTGACTTCTCGTGTCATCTCTCGATACTAAATAAACAAATCATCGCATTTGTGATTTAATGGAATAACGACATTACGCACTTCTGTTTTTTCGACATTTTGTAAATATCGGCAAAGTTTTGCGCAGATGTCCAATGGAAAAGCAACTTTTGAAAATCAATGAAAAGCCAAATCATTAGCCCTACGAGTCTGCATGTAAGACATTTTTAGATCAGCAGAAAACAGAAAAATCCACCTGTTTTGTCACATCAGTAATCCAAATCAGTTTAATCCTGAAGCGATTAACGAGAGTGAAAGTTAGTGAATAATGAAGCAGTGAAAAAAAACACAACTCCGACTGCTGTGATCCAACCCGATCTGCTATTTATGTAGATGACAGTAATAGTCCATATCCAATAAATCCATCATCAGCTGCATGTACTGGATCTGGTCCATGTTACATCCTGCTCGGTGGCTCATTGAAGTTAGAATAAAACTTTGCTTGAGTGTTAACTGGAGGAAAAAAGGAATCTGGCTGGTTATGATACAAGGATGGGGAGTGGGGGTGCGGGGGGGTAGTCGGGTGGGATGGGGGTAGTGGGATTTGAATGAATATCACGATAAAGCCTCGCTAATCTTCCATTCCAATCTGATTCTCAGTAGGATATATCTCTTATTTCTATACTTAGGTGACCCACGCCTGCTTCTTTTGTGGATGTTCGGTTCCGCTGGATCAGTGGGAAATTGGAAAGAGATGTACTGTGCGCGTGCCACCTCAAATTGGATTGCACGGCATCTTAAATGAAAGCAAATAATTTCACGGCTAATGGGCTTAATTTCAGGAAATAATTCCAGATTTCCACAGTTGGCTATTTTGCATGTGATTTCTGCAGAGGGCCCGCCACTTTTGGGGATGTTGCTTTTTTTTTTTTTTTTTGTATGTGTGTGTGTATGTGTGTGTGTTTCATTGAATGTGTTGGAATTAGAGCACAGATCACATTTAGTGAAAGTTGATCAGAACATCTGACACTTTGCTGTGACCACTTTCCTCTGAGCTCCTGCTTGTTGTTATTGTAGGTAAAAAAAAAAAAAAAAACGAACTCACGCCGCTCTTTTTTTTTTTTCTTTTTTTTTTTACAGCTTTTATTCAACCGGAGGGGGACACAGAACCAGAGAACAAAGTTATTACCAAAAAAAAAAAGGATAAAAGAACAGAAAAAAAAACTGACATAAACAAGAAGTAAAAATGTGATTGCCAACAAAGAAGTGATTAAGCCTCACAAAAAAGTCTTCAGTGGTTAAATAAATAAAGAAATAGCTGTAATTAAATAATGAATGAAGGAATCAGTCCATAAAGCGTTGATTGATGTCCAGGAAAGGGGGTCTTTCTAATGGAGGCTGGCTGACAGTGATTGCGAAGGCCCATTTACCAGCTGATGTTTTGTTATGATTGGACATGTCAGTCTTCCTCCTCTGATTAAAAAGAGAGGGGGGAAAAAAAGCCCAAATGCGCCCCGCGTCCTTTCCTTTATGTGTTTTTTTTTTTTTTCTTCTATTCTCTTTCCATCCGCAGGCATAAAAGCGATGGGTACATATTATTTTGTCAATCCACTGGAACGGGTGACATTCAGGGGTTTGTAAAGATGCCAACTGCCCTTTACGTGTTACCTTAAAAACGTCGGAACTTAGTCGCGTAATAGGTGTTTGTGCAACTCGGGGCAAACGGGTTTCAAATGGATTGTTTTGTTTTGATACTCCGGAAGATACAAAAGACCGAACAGCTCTCTGTGAATAAGTTTCCTGCATTAATTTCTATCACACACCTGTAGGATACATCTGTGTGAACAATACGTGTCCATGAGGTCGAATGTGAGCAGTTTTTTTGTTGCAGAATTTCTTTATAGATTCATGCATTGTTTCCTCTACTGGTGATAATGATAAAGACGATGAACAAACTGTTGTCATATTTATATAACTCATTTGTCACTTATGCAACATAGACCTCGACAGAAATATTCTTCCTGAGCACAATTACAGTGTGTCCATGTATTTTTTTTTTACCCAAAAAGACCCAAACATCCACCACGGACCAAAAGCATCTACTGTTCTAAAATGTTTACTACCTGTTGATCCACTAATCCTGTCAATACATGTAAATAATTGGTATAAAATGCAGTTTGTCATCTTTTCATGGTCATCAGATATGACCCATTTGGACGTTCAGAGGCTCCGTAGTTACCGTGGAAACACTGTCATCTTCTACAGCATTATTTCACCAGTAAAACCCATGGAGTTCGATCAATCACCGTGGATGGAAACACTTGTTTTTATGTTCAGTTACTGATATATTTGACTGAAAAACTCAGTTGTTCTTTAAGTTTTCTCTGTTTTTGGTATAAAAATCCTAAAATGTAATCTCAGTATGATGATTATTAATGGTTAAGTATATGATCAGTAAATTGAATATTGGAAAATACCTGATTTTCATTGAAAAATGCAAAACAGAGAAGATAATATTATGATAAATGGTGATAAACCATTTAAGATTTACTGAAAAAGTCACTTTTTCTTGAGTTTTCTCTGTATTTGATATAATAATGCTCAACTTTAATCTGAGTTTTAATGAACATCTACATGTACAGTGAATTAAATACAGGAAAATGCATGATTTTCACACACAAAACACAAAATAAATTGAGTGACAATAAATTGTGATAAATTGCTTAAGAAAGGTTAAATAGAGAGCAAAAAATCATTTGGGAACTGCCATGTAAGTAGCGCTGGGTCTTTATGGGTTAAATTTTTTTTTTAAAAGTCAAGCAGCATCAAAAGGTTTTAAATCTATAATTCACCCATTCATTATATGGACAAAAATTGTAGAAGGCGTCACATCATCAGGTTGTAGGACTTCCCATTCCCACAGATTTGAAATATTTGCATGATAAAGATGTTTAAAGGCTGATTTTTCTTCCTTAGTAAGAGTTAAAGAAACCAGATATATATTTAATATTCAATATTTCAGAAATTGAAATGCAAAACATGAATTAATACAATTATAATGATAAAAAAAATGAATTGTGAGTCAAATTATATAAGCATTTGAAATGAAAATGTAAACAACATGAACCCTAACCATTAAAAACTGACTCTGAAAACTGTGCATTGCGTATATGTAATGACATGTCATTATCAGTTCCATTAGTGGTGAAATACCTCAATAACAATTTGTCTCGTCTGTTTTCCAGTGTCAGCCATTATAGATGGATTTAGGCATTTTATGTATTCAAAAATTATGCTTTTAGCCAAGAAGATAAAAAAAATTTCCAATAAAGTCGGAATAATATTGTTTTAAGACATATTCCTGTTTTTATTCCTATTTATACACATCTATGATTACAGTCCCAGTTACACTTTATCTAATAAGAATAAATCATGTTGACACAATCAGTTCATGAGAAGAGGTAAAAATATTTTAATCCAGTGTTAGATGGGCAACAGTGTATATTAAAGTAGAGACACTATAAAGTTAATAATATGTTATTTATTCAAATATTGACAATAACTGAGAGGAACTGTACACCATAACCACAGTAAATGATATAATAAAACAGGATGAGACTATGAGTCCTGTAGTTCACCTTTTTTTTTTTTAATACTTTTTTATTTGTTTTTTTTTTTCAACAAACAGACAATACAACACACACAACACACAAACCTGGGGTCACTGGTTGAACACAAAATATTTAAGTCACAGACAGCAGTATTTGAGCATTGTTTTGTTTATAGTCCAGCCATTTTCTCCAGTGCTTCATGAAGATATGTTCCTTGAGTCGTAGGTAGTAAGTCAGTCTTTCCACGGACTATATTTCCTCTATTATAGCTAGCCACTGATCCTCACGAAGTGCGTCCGTTTTCAGCCAGTTCCT
The DNA here is from genome assembly GCF_902148855.1 of Sphaeramia orbicularis. Lineage (NCBI taxonomy): Eukaryota > Metazoa > Chordata > Actinopteri > Kurtiformes > Apogonidae > Sphaeramia > Sphaeramia orbicularis. Next base: position 45,231,296 of record NC_043978.1, read on the forward strand.
TGTAATGGCCTTTTTGGAAGCGATTATAAGAATTTTAAAGAGGTATTTGTCTTCTGTCTCTAATACATTTCCAGGTAGCAGTCCCAGCAAAAGGAATTTGGGGTCCTTAGGAATTGTGAAGGTCATAATACCCTCAATTATTTCAAAAAGCGTTTCCTAAAAAGATTTCAATTTTATACAAGTCCAGAAAATGTGAAAGTGATTAGCAATTGCGTGCCCACACTGTCTCCACCAATATTGTTGATGTCCCTTTACTTTAGTGATATGTGGTGTAATAAAGAATCTGATCAGGCTTTTCCACCCAAATTCCCTCCGTCTTTTGGAGCTAGTAGATGTTTGTTGTGTGTTGCACATTGTAAACCAGTCACTCTCAGACAAAACAATACCCAGCTCATCCTCCAATTTTGATTTAACGTATAATGTGTTGTTTCCATTTAATTTCTGTAGCCTCTTAAATAATTTAGAAACAATTTTACTTGGCAGACCTTTGTAGGCATCTGTAAAATTTTTATGAACTCAACCTGACTACTTGAAATCCCTTTTCATATTTCTGTATTGTAAAATATCGTACTTGTAGATATCGATACAAATCTATATTTTCTAGATTGAATTCAGTTTTCATCTTTTCAAATGACTTAAAATATTTCCTTCTACAAACAGGTATACGGCTGTTAAACCTTTTTCCTTCCACCTTAGAAAAGCAGGATCAGTTACACCTGATTGAAACTTTGGTGCAAAAGAGAGCCAAATCAAAATTTTTATATCATTCTCCAAATTGTATTTTTTGACAACTTTATTCCAAATTTGTAATGTATTGTGCACGATATTGTTTTCCTTATTTCCATAATTGGACATTTTTTCCTCATAATTGTGTTTGGGGTGGAAAATGACCCATATTTAACTATTGTAGATCACCAGTTTTAAATATTTTTTGAACTACAGTTTCTAAATGTAAAATAAGTTTGATGATTTAACAGTGAAAACACTATCAATGTTATACACAGAGGGTTTGATTTTGGGGGCTGTTCTGGAAGGTCTGCAGTGATATTGGTCAGACTCCCAGATCTGGGTCAAACTGGGCTGGACACTGGTCCTCTTTGGTTTGTGCTTGGCTGGAATATCATGTGTTCGGTATTAAAATATTATTTAGAGCAGATGTATGGACCCAAAGATAGTACGTATGTCCACGGAAACAATAAAACAACCACGAAACTTAAAATTTCATGTGTAATATGAAACAGAATGGAATTATTATCAACGGCTGACTCATAAGAATGGATTCAGATGAGGTTTGACTAAATATGATTAACTTAATATGTACTGTATCTACAAAAAAACAGAAAATGTTGGAGTAAAAATACAGCCAGAAGGAAAGAAAAACAGTACTGAAATCTACAGTTCTGTATAAAAGTCTCAGTCCACCTTTGGCTTTGTTGTTTTTACTGGTTTAAAATGAACATACATATTTATTTCTTATTCTCGTTTCTTCAGATACAGCAAGAAAATACAGGAAGTATGAGCACAGCCTTAAAAGACACAAAAAAACTGAACTAAATGGGTTGTAAAGGTTAAAGTGACCATTTACTGTGACCTCTGACCCCATGAGAAGAAGCAGCACAAACAGTTAGAAACATCTGACGTGTTGAATGAAACCTGGTATAAACATCAGAAAATGAATGACATAAATCTTATATTGTCTGAACAAAAGACATTGGTTTATTGAAGCTGTTTTTTGCCTGAAACTTTGGTTTTTACTGCTGTACACACTTAATAATAATAATCTTAATACAGACACTGACAAATGCATATGTGTGGTCATTAAAAATTTACTAAACCAACAAACATTATGTTAACCTCAGACTTTTGTACATGTTCATACATACATTTTTACATAATTAGTTACTTAAATTGAAACAAACTGACAGAAAGACACAAGTACCCACTTATAATACAGGAAAATTATGCCACAAAACATTATAACCCTGTTTAGAGCTTTTCTGTATTTAATTAACCCTTTGTAGTTCACACATAGAAATACTGTGAAATTCAAAATTCCAACCTCAGTGGGTTGTTGGAGGACATTACATAAAGAAGACTTTATTACTTTTGTGAAAATTTTCAACATTTTTTATTATGTAGAAAATCAAGGTCGGTGAAGTTACCATACTTGGTTCTTTACCTGTAAGGAAGCAAAAGCAAAAAAAAAAAAAAAAAAAAAAAAAAAAAAAAAAAATCCAAGAAGTAATTATAAAAAAAAATATAAGAAAAGCACACGTAAGGTGAAAGGAACATGTATTTTAGAACATTAGAACATCACTTTTTGAATATTAGACCAACATAAGTGCTTGTTATGCTCGCTGTAACCGGAAATTCTGTCATCAATAAAGTTTAAGGCTTCCAGTTTCTAAATTATGACTTTTTATTGCACTATAGCAAATTTATTTTCAAAATATTACAACTTTAATCCCATAAAAATACATTATTTTCATTAAATTATGATTTTTTTTTTTTTTTTAAACTATGACTTTATTCTCATAATATTATGGCTTTATTCTCAAGATATTATGACTTTATTCTCATAAAATTATAGGTTTTATCTCAATATTTTATAACTTTATTCTTCTATTGACCAATGTTTTTATTTTCTTGTGTGGCCCTAATATGTTGTCATAGATCCAGACCTCTGTCCACATCCACATTATCCCTTTGAACATCATTCCTTACATTAGTACCATTACTTCATGGTACCTAACAAAGCAGGTACTCTCACTGTTCATGCAGAGGTGGACCTTACAGACCCTGTAGACCACATTGGACCTGAGAATGCTGACTCACTGTAATTGTTGCTGTCACTGTCTTGTCATATGTTATGGAAATTACCAAAAAATAGTCACTTGCCCGATAAACGGTTAAAAGACTTTAAAATGTAAAATTTTTAAAAACATTTTCATCACTGTTTTTCCAACATGGCCCAAGCAGATGATGAAGACACACATTCCTCATGTAAAATCAAGAAAGCAAACCCTGAACCTCCGTGCGACTTCTGCACCGATGGGGTATCAAATGTGTGAAACTGATCCATTAGGTCAGCGTGCACTGTGTAGAAACTCAACTCCTCAGTATGTCTTCAGACACCGGGCTTGTCCAGTCGTCTTACGCTGACGGCTGACAGCCAATCACGGCCTATTATTGTCACGACTTAGGTCTTTGTATTCATTTACTTCCACATGTCGACCTAAACGCATCATTCCAGATATTATTCAGAACCTGATCCACTGCTCGTCCATGGGAAGCGGAGCATTTAGCTGTTTAACAGATGACTAATTCCGGTGTATTTTGACATCACAATAGCACTGTTTAGACCCTAAAGAGTATATGAATCTGTTGTAAACACGACACAACTCCCTCTTTCCCTATACAAACAGCATTTTCTCTTGAACTCTGGTGTATCTTGGCTCGACGCTCACACAAACTAACTCCCTGCAGACTTCTTGCTGCAGCACAGTCCCTGAGCCAAAGTGATTTTTTACACTCATGCTTCACTGTAGTGTACCAACCCAGCTCCTTAATACTGAGTGCTGCTGGTGTACTCTTCCAGCGGCGACCCCTTTCAACCTGCCATATGGAGGAACGAAGGGTCCATATTTGTTGTCCCCCCACCTCTGTTTCTGTCTGCAGGCTGGCTAAACAGCCTGGCCCGACTCCCAGAAACTAAGTTAAGGCAACTTTCAGCAGTTTAGAGACGATGACTTCTTTTGTGGCCCCTGGAGTTCAGTGCGTCAGATGCTGCTGCACCGATGAGAGCGCCACGGCGACTGTGCAAAGATGGGGCAGGAACAGATGGAGGTCTGCGAAGAGGTCAGTGTTTCCGGACCTCGCCTAAGCAAATGCTCTTTGAGGCTTTTTAGCAGAGCAGAATGGTCCTTAAAGTCTCCCGATGAACATTAAGTGACTAAGGTATGACTTGAAAAACAAAAAAAAAAAAAAAAAAAAAAAGTAAAAGATGGATGTTTGGAAATATAACCACATGGTGAAAATGTTCCCATGTGACAGGTTGAGAGCAGTTCACTTATTCCACTGCTGCTCTGCATCTAAAATTCATGTGGATGTATGGATGCAGGGACCGTTGACAAATGTCATTGTTTGGAAAATTAGAGTTTGGCAAAACAAAAGGAAAGGAAAAAAGAAAAAAAAAAACCCATCCCACTAATGTCAGGGAACAGACTGTTGAAATGAAGAACCACATACCGAGCACTCGGCACTATTTCCTTTATTTTTTAATTTTCTTAAATGACAGCTTTGTTGTCACTCTTGTTCTGGTGAAAATGAAAGGCAAGGAAACATTTTTACTGCAGCAGCAAAGTAAAAGAACAAAAACACATATTGACGTTTCCCGATTCTTTAGCAGGCACAGCATTTTTTAAAATCACAATGTAGTCAATTCACCTCCAGCTCTTGTACTGTAAAAATCAATACCGGCAATGGAGAGGTGTAAAAACTTTTGTGAAATGTGTTTGTTTTTTTTGTTGTTGTTTTTTTTTTTCAGTTTTAACAATAGAAGAAGAAGAGCATGTGACTTAAACTGTGTTTTTTTTTGTTTGTTTTGTTTTGTTTTTTTGCTGGACTTAAATGAAGAAGATCTGGTGTTTATATGCATCCAGGTGTAGAACAGCTGGGAGCTCCTGTTTTCTCATGCAAATTAGGTGACTTTTTTTTCTGCTTTTTTTTTTTTTTAATCTTTTTTTTTTTTACTTGTTTTAATTTTACTTTTACTTAAAAGTATTGACTTAGGCTGAATGTTCTGACTTTCTGGTCCGAGATTCTTTCGAGCGTCAAGTGTTACTTCATCTGGTAAATGTGGACTCACAGGTTATGTTCTGTCATATTGTATATTGTTGCTGTTGGGCGGAAACCTCGTAAGCCCATTTTTGTTTTTTTTGTTTTTTTTGTTTTTTTTGTCATAAAACGATTCTATTGGTCAGTCTTCACACTGGCCTGACAGTTTTAGAAATATTTAACCAATGAAAAGTGTTGAAAATGACTGTGACTACATGTCTTAACTCCATTCATTTATTTAGAATATACATAGTTTTTCCAGTTTCCTCAAACATAACCGTTTTGGACGTAAGAGGTTTCCATGCAACAGCAATGATATAAAAAAATTATGGTTATATAAAATTTGTGGAAGGATGCATTTATTTTGTCAGATCACTTACGTTTTCTGCCTACATTTAACACAAATATCCTCCTAGTTTTTTCAACACCAGCTTCTTTGCCTTTAATGCATTTAAGTAGAATTATTCATTATATATTCTTGCATCATAGTGCACCTTCCCAACATCAACCTGCCTCATGTATGGAACAGTCCATATCACACATGACAGACGAAGACATACAAAAGCTGTAGCAGGACAAAACAGGAGAGAGAAAAGTGGTTTTGGCTTCTATTTTCTAATTTATCTCTTTTGAGTACATTCCAAAGCTTGTGTTTTACACTTGTATTTGAGCAAAGAAGCTGAATTAGTAGTTTTTTTTTTCCTTTTTTAAAATTTGTAGACATGTATCTATACTTCTGCTTAAAGTTAAAAAAAAAAAAAAAAAACTTTTCTGTTTACAGTAATATTCTATTTTACATATATATTTTGTGTTCCTGTTGAGCCTTAGAGTCTTCTGTATGTGCTTTACATGTGGCAAAACTGACAGTAAAGCTGGCTTTGACTTTGATGAACCCTCCTATTATCCTCAAATATTACTAACACATTTCACCCTTGGGGTTAATCTAACCCAGGGATATTTGCCTCCAGAAAATGATTTACATAAAATTGTTGACCAAATTTTTGTGTCACGCACTTTGTTTATCATCATTATTATTATTATTATTATTATTATTATTATTATTATTATTATTATTATTATTATTGTACTTGAGATGATAATTTTAGAGGGGAGGCATGTGTAGTTGGAAAGATTTGGATGTGATCAACTCCTACATTGGCTTCCTCATTTTGGCAGGAGTTCACAGGTCCAGTTGTTTCACACATGCCCACACCATGAGAGGTATCAAAGTTCTGGTGGGAATAGTTGCTTTACCCACCCCCCCCCATTATGTATCAACTCAAAAGTATCAACTCTGCACCTGCAGGTGTGGGAATGTTAGGTCACACACACACACACGCACGCACGCACGCACACACACACACACACACACACACACACACACACACACACACACAAACACAGATAAGTTTTACACAGATAAAACAGCTTGGGGTCAAATTGACCCCAGAAGAACACTAATGCGTGCAATATGTGCTGAGCACATTGAAAAAATATCATTATGATAATTTCATGCTTAATCAGTTGTCCCCATCAAAATAGGAAAAATTATGAAATATGAAGCAAAAAACCCTTCAACTATTATTTTTTGAATGAAAAACACTGAATGGGGTCAAATTGACCCAAAGGATAATACAAGGGTTTTAAAGAAAGTGGGTACTTTTGCTACTTCTGCAAGACAACTTCTCCAAAAGCTGTTGGGAATTTGCTATCTCTCCAAGACTCACAAAAGTGAAACTAAATATAGTGACCCAAGCTCTTACTAAAAATTAAAATAATCAAATTACCCCCTTTTTTTATGGGGAATTCATTGCCTTATGAATTAGCTGGGTTTACCTGCTAAAGGCTTAAATTTAATTACTTGTGTTCTATTGCTAATAAGGCACATGGACAACCAAAGATACTCTCCTGCAATGATTATTTTATCTTGTACGTAGTGTTAACACTTCAAATGGAGGGTCACATTTGGGGTTAATCCTGTCCTGTAACACTGATAAGCAGCGCATCAGAGTACCTCTGTCTGCTCTCATACACATGCACAAGCTGTTCCTTAATGTAAGATGAGGTCATGAGGAGCGGCCGCCACCATTACAAATAGCTGTAGCACTAAACACATCAACAGTAGCAAAAGAGGAAAGAGCACATTAATTCAGGCCAGTCAATACTTGTTAGCAGGGCAGGCTAATAAATAACCCAGAGTTTGGTCGCGGGGTTGGCCGATGTCTTTCAGGCGCCTGTGGCATCTTAATGTGCTGTTTTAATCAGGGCCTGTGGCCGCTAAAGGGCTTACGCTAGCACATTGCCTGCTACATTTCCCCCCACGTATCAGGGATTTACATAGAGGGCCAGTAAGCCATCACCAGAGCCCTTTGTCCTGTCTTGTTATTCTCATCTTCATTCCCTGTATCAAAACCTCACCACGTTCTCCAGGAGCTGAGACTCAACCGCCTCTGTGCCTGTTCTTTTCTTTTTTTCCAAAATTAAAAAGACAAATGGCTCGTGTTGGGTCAGGGGCAATAAGAAAGGCTTTGATAGGTAATGATGTTGGAACCCCCATTTTACCAGCCTTTATCCTGTTGGAGAAAAAAACCCTCTTTGTGCCGGTTTGAGGTTTGTAGCAGGCGGGGGAACGAACTGTAGCAGGAGAGCCGGGCAGAAGTTGGATGTTAATACAGAGATTGTCCAAAGATTATAGTAGGTTCGGTGAGATTCAGCTGGCAGATTTAAAGCGGTGCCTTTCTGCACTGGTAACCATGCCAACTGCACAGGGAAACTATTAAAACAGCTCTGCATGGCAAAGTAGGGACATCCCCAAGAAAGAAGTAAAACGGCAGTCTATTGGCCCACAAAACCTGGGTAAGCTTCTCATCTATTTGGGAACAGCAGGCTGCTTATGGGGCAAAACACTTTGCAGAGGAGAGGATTTTGTCTCACCGACTCATTTTCATACATATTGTTTCCATAACTTTGGTGGTTGAATAAGCTAATGGCAGCTAAAGCATCTCTGGAATCAGTTTTTTAGTAGTGGACTGTTCTGAACTCATCAGTGCTGGTGTGATTATGGTTATGCCCATCATTCCAACTCATAATCTAAAAATGTAACGATAACGTTAGAGTTTAAGACTTTTATATATCAGGGGCTTTGCCAAAACATAATTCAAGAACTGTAATAGTACTTACACATTTAAAGTGATGTATCATAAAGAATTACTTGCAATCTTAAACTGGATTTCATGCTTTTAGTTTGCTTTTTCCATTCCAACAGTCATTGTTCAGGTTCGCAAAGGCCCCGTTCAGGTCTGGTATCAACATCCAATCTAACACACGTAAAACTCAGATGCACAAAAGCATATCACTGGTGCTTTATGTGTGTAGTTCTGTCTGAGAGCACCAGCAAGATGCACCAACACATTTTTGTATAAATTAACAATATGTTTTTTATCACTTATCTAACCCAGAAAGACCCAGGGCTTTCATGTCAGTTCGCAAATGAATTTTTCTTTTTCTTAAGTGATTTATCACTTCTTATTGTAATATTATCCACAATATTTGACATTTTTTTCAGTGCAAATCTTGTATTTTCCTGTACTGAATTCACAGATCATGTAGATGTTCATAAAAGCTCAGGTTAAAGTTGAGGGTTGTTATCAGAAACAGAACAAACTGAGGAAAAAGTGACTTTTTCACAAAAATTTATCATTAACTGAACATAAACCCAGTGTCTCCATCCACTGTCATTGATCAAACTCCATGGGTTTTACAGATGAGTCAATGGTGTAGATCAGTGGTTCCCAACCTTTTAAACTCGCGACCCCCAAAATAATGATTCCAGAGACTGGCGACCCCCACTATCCCCGAAGTGATTGAAACATAAAAAAAAAAAAAAAAAAACGTAGTCATGCAATGATACCGTGGCATATTTGCCGCATTGCATTGTGGGTACTTGACATTTTTCTCATTGTGTTCTATTTTATGGGCAGGGGTTCAAGAGGGGGTTATTCATTCATTCATTCATTTAGTCATTTTCTGAACCTGCTTTATCCTCACTAGGGTCATGGGGGTCACTTGGAGCCTATCCCAGCTACATAGGGGCGAAGGCGGGGTACACCCTGGACAAGTCGCCAGTTCATCGCAGGGCTGAACATATAGAGACAAACAATCACTCTCACATTCACACCTATGGGCAATTTAGATTAACCAATTAACCTATTAGTGCATGTCTTTGGATGGTGGGAGGAAGCCGGAGTACCCAAAGAGAACCCACGCAGACACGAGGAGAACATGCAAACTCCACACAGAAAGGTCCCACCCCCCGTTGACTGGTGTTGGAATCAAACCCAGGACCTTCTTGCTGTGAGGCACGAGTGCTAACCACTGCACCACCGTGTCGTTAATGTGTCTGTTTTATGTTCATTAGCCTATTTATGTTTATGTTTATTTTTATGAATGTGAAACCATTTGTCAAACCTGTAAGCCGAACAATGCCTTACCTGTTTGTTGCTATTAAGCTGTTATTCATGCTGTTTTAATGAAGCCTTTGCTCTTGCAAAGTAAAAGCACTTCTTGTTCATCTCGAAACTCACAATATCAATATCTGTCCCTCACAATTCAGGTGCAATAATACTGCCTTAATCAGTTGTAACCACCTCAGGGAGCACATCAAGAGCTCTCTGAAAATCATCTCGTGACCCCCTGCTGGCGACCCCCACTTTGGGAACCCCTGTTGTAGAAGATGACGGTGTTTCCACGTTCACCACAGAGCTTCTGAACGTCCAAACGGGTCATATCTGATGACCATGAAAAGATGACAAACTGTATTTTACACCAAATATTTACATGTATTGATAGGATTAGTCAATTAACAGGTTTTAAATATTCTAGATCAGTAGATGGTTTTATTTGACAGTGGATGTTTGGGTTTTTATGGGTTAAAGATTTAGTCACAACAATAAAAATGAACAAAAGTTGTCACATTAGTATTTAATATGTATGGATTGATTGACAGCGTCAACTCAGGCAGTGATGAACAGGCAAGACAACAGTTTTTCATCATTTGTCATTTGCACTTATTTGGGAAGTCAGATCCAAATCGAAGTGATCATTTGATGTTCATTTGTGGACGCATTTTGATGCCAGGTCTGAACAGATGCGCCTACATCTGGACACTCCAGGTCAGACATCTCAGGTCTGAACCATGCCAAATTTTTTATACACTGATGGTTGTTTAGAAGTGGATCTCCAAGAAGCATAGACTGATTCCTTTGTGCAAGGGTGTTGGATACAGTTGGCAACAAACCTTAGAATCAGAGGGACTACATAAAAGTCATCAGAGGGTGTCAGAATTCTTAAAGCAGGAATTGCTTACTTTGATTTCTGAAAATTATACCAATGCTGGCAGTGATGCAGAGAGGAAGCAAGAGTCTAAAATTCTCTCTCAACATCACTTAATTCAACAATTACTGTTGCTTTTAATGTGTATACTGTAATGTTTAGACCGTCTAATAACACTCCAAATTACTCTGAGACTCTATTTTGAGTGTGTTCATGCAGAGATACTATAAACTAACATTATAAGATTAATGATTACTGCATGGTCTGGTTTGTAATCTGTCACCTGTTCTAAGTTCAATGAATTAATGAGTCGATGCTTGTTTTATCAGGTCAGAACATTATCTCTCATCATCATCATTATATATAATTTTATTCCCTTAGATCAGGGGTGTCAAACTCATTTTAGTTCAGGGGCCACATTCACCCCAATATGATCTCAAGTGGGCCGGACCAGTAAAATAATACCAGTGAAAAAAGTAAAATTCCATTATGATAATGTTTACATCTACAACATTTCCTAAAAATCTGAAAAACAACTTGAAATGTCTTGAGCAAAAAAAAGTGCAGTTTTAACAATATTCTGCATCAGTTTATCAATTTATCATTTACACATGTGCATTAGAACTTACATTACAATTACACAAAACATTTAGTAACAGCTATAATATTGATAAAATTGCATTTACTTTTCTCAAGACATTTCATGTTGTTCATATTTGTTCAGGTTATTCACATTTTTTCTAAAAGGATAGTTTGTTACTGTAAACATTTTCATGTAATTTTACTTTTTTACACTAAAAAAAGATAAAATCTGCAGTTGTCATCATTTATAGGTTATTCTGATAGTGTACTGACTGAATTGAGATCTAATTGGTTTATATTTGTCTGTATGGAACCTGAAATAAAATGATTTTTACACTGTTGATTGTTAATATCTTCAGTGTAATTTTTGCATTTCACAAATTCATCCTAAGGGCCAGAGTGGACCGGATTTGGCCCCTGGGCCACATGTTTGACACCTGTGCCTTAGATGGTTGAAATCATGGTGACGGAGCTGTGTTCTCATCCCAAATCACAGACCGATGTTGTTTCTGGTGGTGGTGCCTTGGGTGGGGTGGAGTGGGGCGCAGACCAGCACTCTCATCTTTTGTTATCCCCAATCAGAGAAGCCAGGCAACAGATGTCAGGCTTTTGAATTAGCTATTGGAACGTGACCCCAGAGGTCAAGGTCCTCGACCCCCTCCGACAGTCCACACTGACCGCCGCAGGGCATCAGCCTGTGCTTCTCAGCTCCACTGGGTAGTGAGATGGAGTTTATAACGTGATAAGCAGTGCTGTGGATGTTCTAATAGTTAGAAGGTAAGTTTCACAAGACGGGTGGAGAAGTGGAGAACAGGATTCTCTTCTCTCATGTTTGACTTTTGCTGTTTTTTCAGCCTAATTCTGTTGCAGCTGCTGGTGTGAGTGACTGTGACCTGAATGCAACTGGAAATTCTCAACTCAGTTTGTATCATTGCAGGGTTCCTACAGGGTTCTACAAATTAAATGTAAGACTTTTTAAGATCTTTTTAACCCTTTATAGTTCACTCATAGAAATACTCTATAATTCAAAATTTCAACCTTAATGTGTTATTGGAGGACGTAACAAGACTTTCTTAGTTTGGTGAATTTTTCCAGAGTTTTTTATTATTATGTAGAAAATCAAAGTCAATGAAATTACCATATTTGTTCCCTACCAGTAAGTGGCAAAAAAAAGGGAAAAAATACAAGAAGTAAATATGAGAAACACAAGAAAAACACATGTAAGATGAAAGGAATTGTGTATTTTAGAACATTAGACCAACATACTGTAAGTGCTGATCCAGACCCCTGTCCACATCCACATGATCCCTTTGAACATCATTCCTTACATTAGTACCATTACTTCATGGTACCTAACAAAGCAGGTCTACTCACTGTTCATGCAGAGGTGGACCTTACAGACCCTAGAGACCACATTGGACCTGAGATTGTTGACTCAGTGCAACTGTTGCTGTCACTGTCTTGTAATGTATGCGGAAATTACCAAAAATAGTTACTTGCCCAATAAAGTTTTAAGACTATATAGAACAGAATTTAATGGCTATTTCACGGCCATATTGGCAAAAAACTGTGACTCCTAGCATTTAGGAAAATGTATTTATTTACTCCAACACCTTGATTCCCATTGTTTCAAGCTGAATTGATTCCCTGTACAAAGTGCAGCGAACTTCAAGCTTGTTCCCTTCCACTCGTGTCAACCAGGTCCAGAATGATCTTTTCTCCAGCCAGGTATTATTACATTTACACTTCCCCATGCTTACTTTTCGCCTGTGAGCCATCCCTTAAAGTTCCCAAAGTTAGCTTTCTTTGGTGATGTGCACATGGCTAACGGCTGCATGTCTATTGGGCTGAATGTTCTGTGATTATTTCAACAAAGTTAGTGAAAGTTGATCCCTAATTACCTTCGCCAAGGAGGTTATGTTTTTGTTGGCGTTGGTTTGTCTGTTTGTCTGATTGTGTGCAAGATAACTCAAAAAGTTGTGGATGGATTTGGATGAAAATTTCAGGAAATGCTGATACTGGTATAAGGAACAAATGATAAAATTTTGGTGGTGAGTGGGGGTGGGGGTGGGGGGGACTGATTTGCCTTGGCGAAGGTCTGCGCTCTACAAGTGCTTTTCTAGAAAAGACAGCACAGACCTCCACCAAGGCAGATCAGTCACCCCCACCCCCGATCACCCCCAAATTTAATCATTTGTTCCTTGTGCCTGTATCAACATTTCCTGAAATTTTCATCCAAATCCAGGGCACTGATCTGCCTTGGCGGAGGTCTGCGCTCTCCGAGTGCTTCTAGTTTCAGTATAAATTGTCACGTTGGAACAGGTGGAACTGAGTAAAATAACGTTGCTTTCTTTGCAGCTTGGATGTTTCCCAGACATATTTAAATACAATATTCACGACTTTTAAGACTTTTTAAGACCCAGCAAGAACCCTGTCATTGGGATGAAAATATCTGCTTATGGTTTGCACTTTCATAATGATAATGAATGATGGGTATTTAAAGACAGGTATCAGACTTTTTGGTTACTGTATTCATTGTATGCACAGAAATAATTGAACACAACTCATTGTTATTTGTTCATGCTGCATCTCAAATAGTATTTTTTTTAGAAATTTTCAGTCATGTTTGCATCATGAGCCTAGTTAGTTTTATGGAGACATGAACATCTACCATCTTTGAATACTTAGCAGTTGAAGATCCCAGTTCTCTGTAAATGTGGTGATCCCAGTACTTTTCTTTCCATGTCACCAACAGATGAAAGTAACACTCTGACTCAGTGGTTACAGCGCAGCAGACACACACCTGGTCTGCAAAAGAACTAACATGGAGATGCCACTTGGGTAGGAAGTGTGATTGACAACTTGAGATTTGTCATGTACAAGTTTTGAAGCCAGGAAAGTCTGAGACTGAAATGAAGAAGAATATCCCATAAAGACCCAAACAGCCACTGGAGACCAAAATCATGTACTGAACTGATAAAAAATGTTTAATATCCTCTGATCCATTAATCCTATCAATACATGTAAATAATTGGTGTAAAATGCAGTTTGTCGTCTTTTCATGGTCATCAGATATGACCCATTTGGATGTTTAGAGGCTCCGTAGTTACCATTGGAACACCATCATCTTCTACAACATTGATTCACCAGTAAAACCCATGAAGTTGGATCAATGACAGTGGATGGAGACATTTGGTTTATGTTCAGTTAATGATATATTTGCTGAAAAAGTCACTTTCTTCCATTTTCTCTGTTTTGATATAATAACATTGAATTTACTTTGAGTTTTTATGAATATCTAAATCTAAATCTAGGAAAATACATGATTTACAGTGAAAAATGCAAAATAGAGAGGATAATATTATAATAAATGGTGATAAATCACTTAGGAAAGGTTAAATAGAGAGAACAATTGACTTTGGAACTGTCATAAAAGTAGCACTGAGTCTTTATGGGTTAAACGTGAATGAAAACATGAACATAAATAAAAGAGAAAATCAACTTTCAGCTCATTGGTCAACACACTTCTGGAACCTTGTAAATTAAAAATAAAAATCTTTTAACCATAACTTGTTATTACCGTTATAAGGAATAAAAGGCCAGTCTCTGAGATGATTTTTTTTTACAAACCACGATTTTCCAAATGTCGACCCTTCGTCTCTTGGCTCTAATTTCTTCATCTGTTGTGCGACTGAAAAGAGGCGAGGAGGAGGAGAGAGTAGGTGCAAAAAGAAACGGTCAGATTGCGGCAGACAGACGGAGAAAGTCGAAGGTGTGTGCTGCATGGCTAAAGCTGCTCTCTCACCCTGGGAACAGCAACATCAATAGAGCAGAGGGGGGGTATTAGCCCGGCACAGGCATAGGTTACCCAGGAATTAATGAACTTTCAGTCGGACTCCTTATCCCTCCGTATTGACAGGATGAAGTCAGAAAGCCTCGCCGGTCCTCAGCGCTCTGTTCCCGAGTGGAAGAACAGAGAGGGAGAGTTTCCTGAAATGAAAAAGCAAAGGCTCTTATCTCTGAGACAGGTTGTAAGAAGGGCCGGCGAACAAGGCAGAGGGCACACACATACACACACACACACACACACACACACACACACACACACACACACATACATACACACACACACACATGCAGCGAAATCTCTAAGTGAGAAAGCGCTCGGCAGGCCTGACCGCAGTGTGTAGAACACTTGGCTCAGGTCAGATAAAACCAGTCTGGAATGAATCATTCGCTCACTGCTGGATGGGTGTGTGTGTGTGTGTGTGTGTGTGTGTGTGTGTGTGTGTGTGAGGATAGTGTGGGTTGGAGGCCACAATATCCACAATTCTATGTATGTATTGTGTGCAATGGAAACACATTTTCTTTGTGTTGAAGCCAGTTCGTTTGCCTCCTCAGATCACACTTCTGTACTTTAACTCCCAGTTCTTACAGCGTTCATTTAAAATCATGTTAGTTTATTTTGGAACACATCCACACTTTCTACAGTTTCTCTTAAGTGATCTCCGTCCACACAGGCATCTGTACAAAGTTTCAGAAATCTCCAAAGATTCTAAACAGCCTGAAACATATATCATGAATTGCTTGAAATCAGCTTTTCTGCTGTAAATATACTTAAAGTAGTGTGAAAATGCAGAATTTAACCCATTATCACCAGCCAAAAGCATCTAATGATCTAAATTGTTTAATACCTGTTCATCCACTAATTCTACCAGTACATGTAAATAATTGGTGTAAAATGCAGTTTGTCATCTCATGGTCATCAGATATGACCCATTCGAACACTCAGAAGCTCCGTATTGAACGTGGAAACACCATCATCTTCTACAACATTGATTCACCTTTAAAACTCATGGAGTTTAATAAATGACAATGGATGGAAATGCTTGTTTTATGTTCAGTTAATGATATATTTACCTGAAAAAGTCACCCTTTCTTTAAGTTTTCTCTGTTTTTGATACAAGAGCCCTCAACTTTAATCTGAGCTTTCATGAACATCTTAATGTTCAGTCAGTTAAATATAGCAAAATACCTGATTTATATTGGTAAAATGCAAAATACAGAGGATAATATTATAATAAATGGTGATAAATTGGGTAATGACCAAAAGAATGAGGTCGCAGATACAAGCGGATGAAATGAGTTTCCTCTGCAGGGTGGCTGGGCTCAGCCTTAGAGATAGGGTGAGGACTTTGGACATCCGGGAGGGAGCCGCTGCTCCTCCATGTGGAGAGGAGCCAGTTGAGGTGGTCCAGGCATCTAGTGAGGATGCCTCCCAGACACCTCCCTGGGGAGGTGTTTTGGGCATGTCCGTCCAGGAGGTGGCCTCGGGGCCTGCCCAGGACACGCTGGAGGGATTATATCTCTAGCCCAGGGGTGTCAAACTCATTTTACTTCATGGGCCAGATTCAGCCAAATTTAATGTGAAGTGGGCCGAACCAGTAAAATATATAAATATATAAATAATGTGAACTCCAAACTTTTCTCTATGTTTTAGAGCGAAAAAAGTTAATTTACATCATGAAAAGGTTTACATCTACAAACTGTCCTTTCAAAACATGTGAGTAACATGAACAAACTGAGAAAATAAATATAATTTTAACAATATTCTGCCTCAGTTTATCATTTACACATGTACATTATAACTTACAGATCACAGTGAAACTACAAAGACACAAAACATTTAATAACAGACAGAATATTGTTAAAATTGTACTTACTTCTCTTAAGACATCTCAGGTTATTCACATTTTTTTGCAAAATTATACTTTGTTTTAGTGTAAATGCATGAAAATATTTACATTTACAAAGAGAAACATTTGAAGTGGTCATTATTTTTATGTTATTATGATAGTATTTTACTGGTCCTGCCCACTTGAGATTGAATTGGTCTGAGTGTGGAACCTGAACTAAAAAGATTGTTAATATCTCAGTGTAATTTTTGCATTTCACAAATTCATCCCAAGGGCCGGACTGGACCCTTTGGCGGGCTGGATTTGGCCCCCGGGCACATGTTTGACACCTGTGATCTAGCCTGTCCTGGAAATGCCTCGGGATTCCCCTGGAAGAGCTGGTGGAAGGGGCTGAGGAGAGGGCTGTCTGGGCTCCTTTGCAGAGGCTGTTGCCCCCGCGACCCGAAGCTGGATAAGTGGATGAAGACAAGTATGAGTATGGGTACGAGTGATAAATCGGGTGATTTGGCAGTGCAATGGATAGCACTCATGCCTCACAGCAAGAAGGTCCTGTGTTCGATTCCAACACCAGTTGACGGGTGGGACCTTTCTGTGTGGAGGATGTTTGGGTCTTTATGGGTTAAAGTTGTGATGGTTCTGATGGGAGCTGGAGTTGATTCCAAAAAGCCACTGAACATCTCTCAAAATATTTTAAGTCATTTTCCAGGACTCATTCTGAACTAACTCTGGATTTGGGTCTGGATCTGGATTTGGAATCTGGTCCATCTTTGAAATTTTCCTCCTTAAATTAGATCTTCATTTTAAAATGCAGACGATTACACTTTGATTGACAGGTCTGTTTGACCATTCTCTTGCCTGACTTGACTTTTGAAGTTTCTATTTATAGACTGACAGACAGATACACTTTATTAATCCCAAACTGGGAAACTGCAGTAAATATGTCATGAAACACACACCATGTTTCCTGACACACAGCTCCACTGTAGTTGTAGTTGATAGTATTCACAAACACGACTGTGGAAGGAAAATGCTTGATGAGTTTAGCATTTTACCAAGTCAGTAAAGTGGTAAATTACACTGGTCAACAACAAATTTATTGTTTAAGTTCCTTGAGCTGATTTAGGATAATTTTGGTGTGCTGAATCCAAAAATCACATTAATTTTGCTCAATCAGGTCAACTTTCTGAACTATGCTACATATTGGCTTTTTA
The DNA here is from genome assembly GCF_902148855.1 of Sphaeramia orbicularis. Classification (NCBI taxonomy): domain Eukaryota; kingdom Metazoa; phylum Chordata; class Actinopteri; order Kurtiformes; family Apogonidae; genus Sphaeramia; species Sphaeramia orbicularis. The sequence continues at coordinate 45,248,952 of NC_043978.1, forward strand.
ACATTTTTGCTTACATTTATGAGCATTTTCACATCATATGATACAAAATTCTTTCATAGTTCTTGCAATAAACGAGTTCTGAAGATTTTACTTTTGCCAATTTATGATTAATGGTTTTTTCAATATTACAGGTGGATAAAATGGCTTCGACTAGAAGATCTTGCAAAAATAAGCCTGACGTATTCTGCTACTTCTGCAGTGAATACACCACTGTACCTAACAGGAATCAAGTGATCAAATGATTTTTTTCTCTTAAAACCTATTTTAGGTGAGAACTATATAAAAAATCAACTGATAAAATCACAAAAATGTAGTCAATTTTGTGAGAAGATCAAATTTTTCAAAATCAAATTAGCAAAAAACCTGATCTGATTGAGAAAAACAGATGTCATTTTTGGATTTAGCGGTGCAAAATGGTCCTAATTCAGTTGAAAAAAACTAGACAACTTGCAAAAAACATTTTTGTAACCCAGTGTTAGCATTAGCTCGGCTCTGACTCCTCCAGCTCCCATAGTTCCTCCCCCATTGTGCAAATATGGTCACTTCTGTCTCCAAAAGCCAACGTAGCCTCGGTCTTACTGCAAACTACCGGCATCAGAACAACACTTCAGTAACTAATGGGTGATACCATGGTTCCTTTTATTCGCTAATTATATAGAGTGTGTTCCAGCCCTATCGTATATGAAAGTTTGAGTTGAAGTGATACGTGAAACAAATTGCAAAACACTGACAGGAAACACAAATAATTTGACAGCGGAGTTCACCAACAGACCAAATAAAGAAGACGTGAACTGTAGCTGGAGGATGTTAATGCCTCATAACCATCTTATGTTCTACCATTTTCATTATATGCATTCAAGTACAGGTAGAGTACATTTTTTTTGTCTTGTATGTGGCCAGATGGCAGAAAAATCAGTGAAAAAAAAAAAAAAAAAAAAAAAAAGCCGTGAGCAAGTGTTATCTGTGAGAAAAAAAAAAATCCTCACTCTATTGTTTATTCCAACAATTCGCACTAGTAGATTTTATTTTTGTGGTTGCCCTCGTGCCAGGGTCTACTACTGATGACTTAAAAAGCTAATTATTACTACTAACAGCATTGTAGATATCGCAGCCAACTAAAGTAGGAGTCTAACACTGCAACTTGTGGAGCACTATTTTTCCAGTTTTGTACAGAGCAGTGCAAAGTCTCATTGTCATACCTTTCATGCACAGACATTTTGGAGTTTACTGGAAAAGTGTGTTGCTGTTTTGGGTGAAACATGGGGTTGTTTTAGCTCTGTTGTTCACTTCTGTTGTTTTGAAGTTGTCCAGTGGCAGCTGTGGGGGTTCACTTTGAATAAACTACATTTGCACATTTGGAAAAAAAATGTGTCCGGTTAACCTGGACAGGGGTATTTTTTATTCTACCACCACATGGTAAAAGTGCAGGATCTGTTCTGAATACACTACTCAAAAGGCAAGAACAATGAGTGCAAACTACAGTGGTGGAGGATGTACTGAAGCTTATAAAAGTACTCATCCTGCAAAATATATAGTCAAGTAAAAGTAGAAGTACTACATCAACAAACTTACTTCAGTCAAGTAAAAGTAGAAGTACTACATCAACAAACTTACTTCAGTAAAAGTAAAGTATTTACTTTCAAATTTACTTTAACCTTTTAAATCAATTAGAAATACTCTGAATTTCACAAGACTTTACTTTTGTGATTTTTTTTTTTTTTTTTTAACTTTTTGTTGTCATGTAGAAATGTAGTCAGTTAGGTTACCATATTTGGTTCCTTGGTGATAAATGTCCAAAAAAAAAAAAAAAAAAAATCCAAGTATATATAAAAACAAAGTACAAGAAAAACACATGTAATATGAAAGGAACATGTATTTTACAACATTAGAACAACATAAGTGCTGGTACATACGACGGCGTATTGGGGCTGCATAAGAAAAAAAAAACACTTGTCACTACGAGAATAAAGTCATAAAATAAGATAATGGAGAATAAAACCAGTAATTTGATGAGAATAAAGTCGAATAGAAAAAAAGAGTCATAATTTTATGAGAATAAAGTCGTAATATTTTGAGAATAAAGCCATAATATTGTAAGAATAAAGTTTTTTAAAAAATATATAATTTAATGAAAATAATGTTGTACTTTTATGAGATTTATGAGAATAACATTGTAATTCAAAAACAGGTTGCAAAAATATCACAATTTACAAGAACAGTAAAGTTACATCCACTCGTCGCATAATGGAGAACTTGGAACATTTTGTGAGGTTATACTTTCATTCGGGGTTTATGCACAGCAAAATACTGAGCCTGTTAGTCCCGCCCACCATCAACACATTAGCATTAGTCGAACAGAAGTGAAAGTTGCTGGTTCACTTGTTGCATTCGCTGTAACTGGAAACTCTGTCATCAACAAGGCTAAAGGCTTAAAATTCCTAAATTATGACTTTTTATCGAACTATTGCAAATTTATTTTCAAAATATTCCGACTTTCATTTCATAAAAGTCTAACTAAACTAAACTACAGCTTTATTCTCAAAATATTACAACTTTATTCTCGTAAAATTATAAGTCTTTTTGTATTCAGCTTTATTCTCATAAAATTACGGGTTTTATCTTGATATTTTACAACTTTATTCTCATAGTGACTAGTGTTTTTATTTTCTTATGTGGCCCGAATATCCCTTTGAACATCATTCCTTACATTAGTACCATTACTTCATGGTACCTAACAAAGCAGGTCCACTCACTGTTCATGCAGAGGTGGACCTTACAGACCCTGTAGACCACATTGGACCTGAGATTGTTGACTCACTGTCCTCACTGGAACTGTTGCTGTCACTAGTTGCTTTTCCATTGGACATATGTGCAAAACTTTACCAATATTTACTAAATGTCGAAAAAAAACAGAAGTGCGTAATGTCAGTTTTTTCCATTAAATCACAAATGCGATGAGTTGTGTATTTATTATCACGAGATGACACGAGAAGTCATTCCATAAACATGGCGACAAACATAAATATTGTGTTGATTTACAGATATATTAAGATAAGATAAGAAAAGATAAGATAAGATAAGATAAGATAAGATATTCCTTTATTGATCCCACAATGGGGAAATTCACAGTGTTGTCAGCAGCAAACATACACATAAACATACACATAAAACAGTCATATAAATTTGATTAATTGATTAAATTGATTGATTTAAATTAAATTGATAAATTGATTAAATTTGATTTGATATAAATTATTCATTATTAATATATATTAACCCTCTATCCCCTTCTAAATTTTTAGAAATGATTCAGTTTCCTGGTGTGTTCACTCATACTACATCATGTTTCTTTTAAATCTCTTCTTCTTCGCTCGTTGTAACGTCCGTCAACATTCGTTTTTTTTTTTTTCTTATTCATGTGACTCTACTTGCAGAAAAAGGTCTTTCCATTGCAGTTTTACGAAATATACTAATTGTGCTACATCTGAAAAACCACCTTTTGTCAGTTCAAAAACTTTTAATCGAAAAACAAGAGTTTTTGGTGAAATTGTCGTTTTTCCATTAGGTAAAATTTTATGTGCAAGTTATAGTTGCGTGATTTGAGAGTCAGTGGATAAGCAACTTTTTGTTTGTAATGTGTGGGGAAATGACCAAAAACAGTCACTTGCCCGATAAAGAGTTAATAAGTGGAAAGGCAAGAACAATGAATGCGAACTTCAGGAAACACTTGATTGTAGATAGACATTTCTTTGCTTTGTTCTAAAAGTGCACAGATGTGAAAGTGGAATTATTTTTAAAGCCTTGGCATTTATTGCTGCTCTTAGTAAAAGTCATGAACACAGATCTGGGAAGGGATTTTGTTGGGGGGGGGTGTAAATCAAAGCAGATTGGAACTGTCGACAAACATACTCATGGTCAGTATTTCCCCAGAATAACATATAGACTGTCTAGGAAACCCCCCCGCTCTCTTCCACACCCACACCCACACACCCGTTAACATCAAACCCTGCTGTTTTTGTTGTGTTCTTGACCACCCTGCTAATAGAAAAATGACATTTTAGAAGCTTTCATGAAAAAAGTAATCTCTAACCTTTTTTAATGAAGCTAAAAAAAAAAAATCTTGAGTGGCAGGGAAAATACTTAGCATGTGTTGTGTGATCCTTCACCCGCTGCACAGATATTAAGACTTTTTGAATGAATAAATTAGCAGAAAGAAGCAGACGCCAAATCCTTTCCTTTGTGATTAAAGAAACTCCATCAGATTCCTTGCGTTTTTATTAGAAGTGGTGTTGCAAAGAAGAGAAAATGGCAATCTTTTGGGTGCCCTGCGATTACACACACACACACACACACACACGCACACACACTCGCTCCACAATCCTCCCGCCTTGTCCATTTATTCAACACATTTCTCCGGGGCACCATTGCTATTCTGCCTGTCTGTGGCTGCACAAAGATTAGCCCTCTGCTGTGATTTAAAAAGGACCAAGCAAAAGAGGAAAAAAAGGGTAATCATACTTCCATTCTTGAATCATTTCTGAAAAGAGAATTTCCTCTAATTCTCCGCATAATAATGGGTTTATAGCCTTTATTTGTAAGTGGATGGGTCGGCCTTAATTACAGTCATTGGAGACCCTACATTCTGCTTTTGTAATCTCCGACATATCTGCACTTGATGAGATTACTGTTTAATAGGTGGTAATATTTCAATTTTGAAAACGTGATTACCCTTTGTTGATAGCAATTTCTATACAATACAGTGTCGTGTGATTTGCCGAAACGCTGAAATAGAGTCATAATGAACTTGTGTTTCAATATCCACATTTGAGTAATTATGACAATACTATGCTTTGCTTTTTTTTTTTTTTTTTTTTTTTTGCTGCAAAGTGTCGCAATTACTGCAGCGACACTTTGTATGAAAGTACAGACAAAGATGAGTTAATACAGTGTAATTGAACAGCAGAGGGGTCGGACTGGGTGGAAGGCAAGAAACCTTATGGAGACAGAAACAGGGAACAAGCTGCAGTTTAACCACAATACCACAGGGCTGGACTGACACCCCCCCCAACACACACACACACACACACACACACACACACACACACACACACACACACACACACACACACACACTTAACTTAATTTACTCACCAAGCCTGCTAGAATAGAATAGAATAGAATAGAATAGAATAGAATAGAATAGAATAGAATAGAATAGAATAGAATAGAATAGACAGGTTTATTTATATAGTACATTTCATGTACAAGACAATTCAAAGTGCTTTATATAAAACATTAAGAGCATTACAGCAGAAGCAATAAAAAGTATAGGTATGAGAAAAACAAACAAACAAACAAATCAAAACAAAATTAGGTAAACAGATAAAACAGAAAAAAAACTTTAAGCTTAAAAGAATAAAAACTCTATTCAAATGCAGCTGAAGGAGCATAGAAGCTGAACGCAGCTTCTCCATGTCTGGTTCTGACTCTGAGAACTGTAGAATAGAATAGAATAGAATAGAATAGAATAGAATAGAATAGAATAGAATGTCTTTATTGTCATTGTACAGGTACAACAAAATTGAAAGTGTAATCCTCATAGGCGCCATAAAAGTAAAAATAATATACAGGGTGTCCCAAAAAATTTGACATTATTTGAGAAGTCCATATCGAAGTGACTACATGGTCAGGAGAAATTATATTTTTTTTTAGTTTTATTTTAATTTATTTATTCTTTTCAAATAAATAATTTAAAAAATATATAAATTTTAAATAAATTAATTAATAAAACAAACAGGATTTATTTTGGACATAAGATATTTTATTCTACAAATTTCAAACGAAAAATTCTGGGGGATGATAATTTTACAATGTTCTAAAGTTATTACAAATGTTCAATGTGTGCACTGTTTGTGACACAGCACACATCAAGTCGGTAGTGGAGTCCTTTTTTCCGACACAAACAGCCTTCTTATGCCACGTCCAAATCTGTTTTCCTGTTGGTGCTTGTTTTTGAAATTCTCCAACAAATTCACGTTGCGCATTCACATTTGACTGAGTTTGGGTGTACTTCAATACACACAATGCCTTTTCTGTCGCAGTAAACAGCATGTCTATTTCTGAAAACAGAACAATAAAAATGGTTACACTTTTCTGCGCAAAAAGAACTAAAAAAAATTAAAGAAATTATTAGGTGATGAAATGATGTCAAATTTTTTGGGTCACCCTGTATGTAAAAGAGTATTAGAACTGAAAATATAAAGGAAAAAACCCTGATGGCATAAATATCTAAAAAAAAAAAAAAAAAAAAAAAACAGCACAGAAAGTGTCAGTGGAAGTATAAAAGACACAGAAAACATCATCATATACCCCTGGACAACATTCAGCATTTCCACACCTATATTAGAGTCCGGTAGTGTTCAGTGCAGTCATGGCCTTCGAATAAAAACTGTTTTTGCTGGCCTTAAGTGTCCGGAAACATCTGCCAGAGGATAAAAGTTCTAAAAGTGGAAAACCAGGGTGAGTTCCATCCCTGACAGTATTCCTAAGATTCCTTCCTGAGACAGTGGGAACTGTAGAGTTCCTCCAGGGAGGGAAGGGGGCAAGGTTATTATCGTCAACGAAAACTAACGAAATGACGAAAACTAGAATTGTAAAAATATTTTCGTCAACTGAAATAAATAAAAACTATAATTAAAACAAAAAACTATAACTAACTGAAACTGTATTGTGTGCTTACAAAACTAACAAAAACGTATAAAAATTCTGGATCAAATTCCCTTAGTTTCTGTCTTTGTCTAATTTTAGCTGCTGGCACCATATGATATTTAATGGTCCGTCACTTCTCGTCACTTGTGGTTTACAGTTGTCTTCTGGTCCACACTCTACCTGGAAACATGGAGACTAAAGTTGGGAGAAAGCACCAGAGTCCTGTCTGGGATTTATTTGAATTCGACAGAGAAGAAGAGAAAAGATATAATAAAACTAAAACTAAACTAAAACTAAGCATTTAGAGAATAACGAAAACTTATAAAAACTAGCAAACCTACTCTAAAAACTAATTAAAACTAACTGAATTAGAGAAAAAAAAAGTCAAAACTAAATAAAACTAAACTATAATGAAAAATGTAAAACTATTATAACCTTGGAAAGGGTGCAGCCGGTGGTCTTCTGGGCCATGGTGATGACCCTTTGGGGTGCTTTCATGTTCGCTGCAGTACAAACGCAGATACAGTACATCAGGATGCTTTCTGTGGAGAATCGGTACAAAGACACCAGCAGTTCCTGGGAGAGATGGATAGATATAAGAGGGAACGAAAGGAACTGATGGACAGTTTATCACAGAATAAACACTAGATGATATCAGCTGATAAACGAGGGAATGGACACATCTGTGGTGTCTTTACATTTCCAGTAGCAGACACATGGCAGCAGACACACCAGTCAAACAAACACTAGACGTGTGACTGAATCCTCACTGTAGTCAGTCGTGCAGAATGAGGCCTGGCATCGTCCTGCTCTGTCCTCATACGTATCCCAGAACAACACGTGGCTTTTGACTTTCTCTGAGAACGGTCTGGATAGTCTTTTTCATCTTTGTCACGTGCAACCTGACATTATTTTTTTTTCCCAAATACAGGCTGAAAAGTAGTCTGGACTGACCACAGTGCACATTTCCACTGTTTTTCGGTCCATCTGAGATGATCTGGATCCAGACACCCCATTGTTTGTGCACAGAAGTGATATTACAGTTCCAGGTTTCAGCTCTGGATGCTTTTTGGACATTGTTCAGTGACAGTAGTTTTTGCCATCATTAGTCAGTATGCTCCAGTGGAACCTGTGTGACTATATCTACATGATAACATGGTGGTTTCTCATACAGCGGCACATGAGAATCAGAATACCGTAATACTCAATACAACAAAAAAGAAAAAATAATATACAGGGTGGGGAAACAAAATTTACAATGAACATTTAGTTGTTTTTTCTCAGCAGGCACTACGTCAATTGTTTTGAAACCAAACATATATTGATGTCATAATCATACCTAACACTATTATCCATACCTTTTCAGAAACTTTTGCCCATATGAGTAATCAGGAAAGCAAACCTCAAAGAGTGTGTGATTTGCTGAATGCACGCGTCACATCAAAGGAGATTTCAAAAATAGTTGGAGTGTCCATAAAGACTGTTTATAATGGAAAGAAGAGAATGACTATGAGCAAAACTATTACGAGAAAGTCTGGAAGATACTATTAAAGAAGAATGGGAGAAGTTGTCACCCGAATATTTGAGGAACACTTGCGCAAGTTTCAGGAAGCGTGTGAAGGCAGTTATTGAGAAAGAAGGAGGACACATAGAAGAAAAACATTTTCTATTATGTAAATTTTCTTGTGGCAAATAAATTCTCATGACTTTCAATAAACTAATTGGTCATACACTGTCTTTCAGTCCCTGCCTCAAAATATTGTAAGTTTTGCTTCCCCACCCTGTATACACAAAGCTCTGAATATACAACCATACTGTATATATGTAAATTAACTATTATTTTAATTTAACCCTTTCATGCATAGTGGTCACTACAGTGGACAGCTGATCAAAGGTGTTTCCTTGTATATTTACCTCCGCCAAGGAGGTTATGTTTTTGTCAGGGTTTGTCTGTCTGTCTGTCTGTCTGTTTGTTTGTCTGTCCGTTAGTGTGCAACATAACTCAAAAAGTTATGGACAGATTTTGATGAAATTTTCAGGGTTTGTTGGAAATGGGATAAGGAAGAAATGATTAAATTTTGGTGGTGATCGGGGGTGGGGGGGGCCCACGGGGGGGCCCATTTCCAACAAACCCTGAAAATTTCATCAAAATCTGTCCATAACTTTTTGAGTTATGTTGCACACTAACGGACAGACAAACAGACAGACAAACAAACAAACAAACAAACCCTGGCAAAAACATAACCTCCTTGACGTGGAGGGGCCCACGGGGGGGGCCACTGATCAGCCTTGGCGGAGGTCTGCGCTCTCCGAGTGCTTTTCTAGTTATGGATTTGTTTTTTTGTGCATCCATCCCATACACTGCAATTCATACCATTACTGTAACTTTGCTGTTCTAGATAAACCTGATCTGCACTAACATGTTTGGATGTAAACAAAAAAAAATTGCCAATTATTATTATTTTTTGCTTTTTTAAAATAAAAATAAAAATTTTTTTCATATTATCTCCATGAAGTAATTAAAAATTTGTATTAGAGTTTGTTAAAATGTGAGAAAACATCAGATTAGCAGCATTAAACGTGTTTTCATTTCATAGTTTTTGCACAATATGTCAATGAATACATGTTTCTTTGCTTTTAAAATTAAACGCATGGTGTCCAACTAAGTGGATATTTTTGTGACTCAATGAAAAATAGGTTCATAAAAAATTCACTTGCGTAGTTTTTTTGTTTGTTTGTTTGTTAGTTTGTTTTTTTCATGCTGAGAGAGGGATAAAAACCACTCTGAACAAAAAATCTTGATTAACGTTCTCATAATTCATGCGTGAAAGGGTTAATATATTTCATATTATTTTAGATTATAATTTTTGTACATTTTTCTCTTTTTTTTCTATTTGTGTTGCAGCTTTTGACAGGAACTTTTCCACTTTTCCAGTGTCTTTTACTCTTACATGCATTTCATACTCCCATGATGCATTTTGCACCGTCTAATTTCCTTCATGGCAAAAATGTGGTGTTTTGGTTTTTTTAAAAGCAAATCACTCAGAATTCAAATAGTTAAACTGGCATTTAAAGGGTTAAAATCCTAAAAAATGTTGAATGTTTAGTATTTTTGAGCAGCGTGGAGATTTAAAGAATTGTTGACATATAATGATTTTATAGCTGTTTTTTTTTGTGCATGTGCATTGTTGCCACAAAGGTAATCAGAGTGTTGTAAATCTGAGGACATAAGGGTTAAAACACTCTAAGATACAAAATTACAACAGTAATTTGTACAATATCTACCAGACAATGTATTATCAATATGATAATTAAAGAAATGCAACTTATAAGTGTGCAAAATATAATTGTGTGTAATTCTAATTATGAGGTTATAAAGTGGAAAACAGCTTCAGGGCTTGAAAGTCGCACACATTCGACAGTGGTTTCGTCCCTCGGTCACTGATATTTCCTTAAACCTCTGATTCTTTCACCAGTTTTATGCCCTTTACATTGTGAATGACCTTCTTTGCAAAATTGTGTCGAGAAATACTCTTGAGATGAGACTGATCATTTAATCATCAGGTTTGACGCCTGGGACGCTGCCTAGTTCTGCTGCGTACGACGACTGCAGCAGAGCGTTACAGTCAACCTAGAGTGGGTTTAGATTTTATCCGAGTATTGAAGTTTGGACCTTAGCCGAGAACTACCTGCTTAAATTTTATTATTCGTACATATAATGATAATAAACATTCTTGATGTTTGAATCTTACTGCTGAGTTCTTTCATAAAACAAGGACTTTTCCACTGATATACCCTCAATATGATTACATTTCACTAAAAATATAGTTTGTCAAGCTGCCACATGATTTTCATTCAACCTCAGAACAACAGAGAAAGAAAAAAAAACAAAAAACAGATTGGGTAAGGCATTTTATTTCATGTCTGTAAATCATTCAGACATTGTCTAGACATTAACTGTGTTTGTGGGTACATCAGTATCCTGAATACTGTGTGGTTTTTCAAGTATCCTGTCCATATAAAAGTCGTTTGTGAATTCAAGACCATGTCTTGGCTTTGAGAAACCTGGATATTGTAGCAAGAGCTCTCCAACACACGGTTACATGCACTCTGAAAAACAAAATCTTGGAATTAATTAAAAATGTTGTGGCAACTTGTTCTACAAAACATGTTTTTTAAATGTAAAAATATGTTGCATTTAATTGCAACAATAACCTACCACTAAATCCAAAGTAATTGTGTCAATAAATCTAAAGTAAGGTGTTGCTTTAATGCTACAACTTAAGAATTAAATTTTCTAATCAACAGTATTGGTTAAGATTTATACACATTTTGTTTTAATACCAAATAATATATTTATATAAATTTTAATCAATATTTTAATTAAATATGACACTTTAATTTGGTTTCAGATTTATGGACAATTGTTAGCAAATACACACGGTTTAGCTTGAATGCATTTATTCCAAATATTTTTTACAGGTCAGCTTCGTCACAACAATTGAACCGTGCAGTGATATGGAATGATAAGAGTACCGTATGGTGGTTGAACGATGGCAGGAAGTTAGCTCAGTGAAAATTAAAGAGTACAGGATGTGCTTTTAATTTAATAGCCTGTTGATCCATTAATCCTATTAATATGTGTAAATAATTAGTGTAAAATATAGTTTATTATCTTTTCATGGTCATCAGATATGACCCATTTGGACGTTCAGAGGCTCCGTAGTTACCATGGAAACACCACCATCTTCTACAACACTGATTCACCAGTAAAATTCATGGAGTTCGATCAATGACGGTGGATGTAGATGATTGATTTGTGTTCAGTTACTGATATATTTGCTGAAATAGTCACTTTTTCTTCAGTTTTATCTGTTTCTAATATAATAACCCTCAACTTCAAGCTGAGCTTTAATGGAAAATCTACATGACTAGTGAATTAAATATAAGGAAAATACCTGATTTTTATTGAAAAACTGCAAGATACAGAGGATAATAATAAAATAAATGGTTCTAAGCGACTTAAGTAACAACACTCTTCTACAGTTTCTTAGAAAATATCTTCTTCAGACATTAAATGTGCTAAATCTCACATACTTCAATAAGATGAATCAGAAAACAAATGACAAAAGTGCTGGTTAGCTCATGTATTCAATGTATATGACGATGTGTTATTACACATATATGTTTGTTTATGTACATTTATACAATGGATTTATAAATGTTCCATTAGACAGAACCTGTAAAGTGAATGTATTATAATGTGTGGACACTGTTTTGAGGTAGATCTGGTAACTCTGAGACAAACACTCCATTTGAATAAAACCCATTCTCTCATTAATTCCCTGATTTTCACATTTTGACCCAAGACTGTATCTTAGAGACTACAACCAACTAGTACTTTTGACTTTTTTTTAATTTTTTATTAGTGACTCAAATTTGGTAAAGTTTAACTGCTTTTATTCTGGTAGCATTTTACTTGTGGACCAGTGTAATACAGAAAAAAAATATATTTTGGGAGCCACCATAAATATAGCATTGGGTCTTTATGGCTTAATGTGAATGCAATAAATGACATAACTGAAATACAAAGATGGCAGTAGCAATGAAAACATGTCACTACTGGAGTGACAGGGACAGTTTTGAATTTCAATCATAAACAATATATATATAATCATGAGATCATGTGGAAAAAACATCAGAAAGCAGAAAGTGTCATGACTTTCATAAAACAACCGAGCGGACAAACAGGAGAACACAGAAACATTAATTAACATTAAAACCAGTCGCTAAACTTGGTCATAATGACTCTCTACCGTCATCCACGGCTGCTGATCTTCATCCTCCTCTTCATCCTAGGTGGTGACAGCTGCAGAACATGTTTACCTGTTGATTGTTTTTCCCAGCGCTGACAGTAGATGAATACCAGGAAGACAAACCCACAAGGCGGTGTTGGCATTTAATACTGCTAAGGCTGCTGTAAACTCAAGTGGCCTCGTTTTCTATGGCCACAGTAACTTTAAAGTTAAGCAGCAGCAACTAAAATGTCAGATTAAAATAACACATTATGTTGTAAACATCACAAACGCCTGCAAAAACAGCAGCAGTAATGAATTACCTGGATACAAGTATTTAGCGTATACAGGTATATGATCCGTATAAACGTCCTGAATATGATCAAAACCAGGATAAGCCTCATAATATAGTGTGCAATCCATTGAAACTTTTCTTAAAGTAAAAGGTGAAAGTACAATTTTTCCAATTTGATCATCAGCGGAGTGTTTCCTAAATGATGTACTGCTGAGTAGCTAATATAGTCCAGGTCTAGGCCTCTCACCTCTTACTACTGAAACTCATAACAGTGAAATCTTGCAGAAAAGTATTATTTGTTAACATATAAAGACCCAATGATACTTTAGTGGCAATTCCCAAATACATTTTTCTATATTTAACCTTTCTTAGGTGATTTGTCACCATTTATTGTAATATTATCTTCTTTATTTTAAGTTTTTTTCAGTGTAAATCACATATTTTCCTATACTTAATTCACTGATCATGTAAATGTTCATTAAAGCTCAGAGTAAATTCAATGGATATTAGATCAAATCATAAAAAAAATTAGGAATAAAATATCATTAACTAAACTAAAGTCTTCATCCACTGTTGTTGATCAAACTCCATGGGATCAATGTTGTAGAAGATGATTTTCTCTTTTACTTATGTTCACATTTTCATTCACGTTTAACCCATAAAGACCCATTGCTACTTTTATGACAGTTCCAAAGTCAATTTTTCTCTCTATTTAACCTTTCTTAAGTGATTTATCACCATTTATTATAATATTATCCTCTCTATTTTGCATTTTTCACTGTAAATCACGTATTTTCCTATATTTTTATTCCCTATATTCTATTTAGATATTCATAAAAACTCAAAGTAAATTCAATGTTGTTATATCAAAACAGAGAAAACTGAAGAAAAAGTGACTTTTTCAGCAAAGATATCATTAAATGAACATAAACCCAGTGTGTCCATCCACTGTCATTAATCCAACTCCATGGGTTTTAGAGGCGAATCAATGTTGTAGAAGATGACAGTGTTTCCATGGTAACTACAGAGCCTCTGAACATCCAAATGGGTCATATCTGATGACCGTGAAAAGATGACAAACTGTAATTTATACCAATTGTTTACATTATTTACATGTATTGATCCGTTTTTTTAATTCACCTGACTCTAGTTGTGAAAAAGGTCTTTCCATTGCAGTTTTGCGTGATATACCATTTGCACTACGCCTGAAAAACCACCTCTTGCAAGCGCAAAAACTTTTATGTGAAAAATTAGACTTTTGGCGATTTTTGCTTTTTCCATTCCTTTTGCGCAAGTTATATTTGCGCAATTTGTCGGGTCAGTGGAAAAGCGACTAATGTCATGCTGTTGTCTGTAAAATTGCTTCCAATAAAGAAAGTTAATTATAAAAAAATATTGATAATGTTCAACTTCCATACTGACATACTAGCGGCTGTCTTCCAACTATCAGCGTGGTGAAGTGGTGATGTCTTTTTTTTTTTTGTTTAAATCCATGTGTCTTCTCCTGTTCTCACCTTTTGTTATGCAGTGTGTGTCTATGATGCAGAATTATTCAAATCCCCATGTCGGCTCTCTGCTTTATCTACCACCACTGGCCTCAGTGAAAGGCGTCTATGACTTTACTCTCAGGCCCCTGGGAGTTAATGCTATGGTTATGTGTGTGTGTGTGTGTGTGTGTGTGTGTGTGTGTGTGTGTGTGTGGTGCAGCAGCATCCACGCTTCCTCTACACAGGTCCACCTTGAAGATTCCCTCACTGACTGTCTCATCCTCTCTGAGCTGAGACCTGGTGAGGATAAGCAGGAGGAGGAAGCCTTCATCTGTCCTCTCTCTGAGGCGCCTTCCATCTGCATATGAAACAGGAAAGCCCCTGGCCCTCCCAACCAAACAGGGTCACTTTGCATCAACTAGAAAAACACGAGTCAACAACTGGAGAGTCAGAATACAGCCGCGATTATGGAACACAACCACAAAAGTCAAACACAGACGAGTTATCTAATGTTTATCAAAGCAGGTGTTATTTAGAAAACATTTAAAGACTCTACACACAAGCAAAAAGCATTATACACCTTAATAATAATAATAATAATAATAATAATAACTGATGCCATCCAAACTGTTGTATATAATCTGCATGGTTTTATTACTTTTATTTATTATGTCATATTGTTTTTCTTGCACTTTATTCTGTTTCAGCCTTGATCACTGAATTTCCATGGGATCAATAAAGTGTAATCTGATCTAATTTAATCTCTTCTCTTCTAATCTAATCTAATCTAATCTAATCTAATCTAATCTAATCTAATCTAATGTACCACTGAATGTCAGGAAATCATTACTGCCCGTGTCCATCAGACTGTCTAATTCCTTCTTAGAACCACATTATTACACACAATAATATTTTGTACACCTCCCAAATCTACACTTACTTAAAGAGTTTAACTGGTATTCAGATATATTTCTTTTTACTTATCATACTGATACAAATACAAAGTTATTAACTGTGTTCATTGTCATTCAGTGTGCTAAATTGAGCATTTACATTATTTTGTTTCAACTATGAACCAAATTTTTTTTTCATTTTTAAGGGAAGAGTTCAGTGTAAATTTGTAAATATTATTGTTCATGATCATCTTGATGAAAAAAGAGAAAAAAGAAAACAAAAAGCCAAAAAGGAGGAAGAGCTCAATCCAGTCTTCCATGAGTTAAAAATTTAATATCTTTTTTTAATCATTCATTTTCACACTTTATCAACGTTTGCAAAACTCCGAAATCTGCTTCCTTTTTGATGTAATTCATTATTCATTTTGTTAGTTGAAAATGAAAAGAAACAAACACTCACTTTTTCAAAAGAGATATTTTTGTGCGAGAACACAATGAAGAACTTCATATTTGTACGGCATGAACACAAAGGACAACGCGTCTCCTTACAAAACTTGGAGGGAAGGGACTTCTGACATGCTTTACAATGATCCACATTTCTCCATGACCACTGAAGGAAATTAAATGGGGTTTTCTGCAAGATGTAGGTAATACGTTATATGTCCTACCCTAAAATAGCATTTAGATTGTTTATTTATTTTGAAAATTATCAATGCGGAAAGTCCAATTGCAATTTTTTTGGGGATATACAGTATACGTTATTACGCTATTATTTTATGAGGCCAAATTGAGAGAATATGACCCCTGAACTAAAATAAGTTTGACTCTTATGCCATAGATACTGTAATTTTATTGTTTTTTAGAACGCAGCTCTAACAATACAAACTGAAATTGCAGATGAGGTTCAGTCATTAATGAGTGTCAGCATGGAATAGTGTTGTACAGCTGGATTTAATGTTAGCACCAACCTGGTAAAGCTGTGAACTGTCGTGACCCACAATCTGACAGGACATTTAGTGCCAGATGAGCAGGTCGGAGGTCAGCGGCGTGGGCATGTTCTGGTTGCCATGTGAACCTCAAACTTTGCCCCGGTCCACCTTAATCCCTGGACAGCCAACACACTGAAGCCACTGCTGTATCCCAGTTTAATGCAGACACATAATCCTGCTCTTTGATCTGCTCACATCCAGCAGCTAAAAGGAAGATTAACTGGTTTCCAAATTGTTCTTATTGCCAGAACAATTCTCAAGTCAATCTATGAAAACATATCAGGCTTTAATAGAGTTAACTCTGATGGTTCGTATCGGTGCTCATAGCAACAAAAACTATTACAAGACAACAACAAGAACAGAATAAAGAACATTTAATCACAATAATTATGAGATGCCTTACACATTTTTTGTCAGTCAAGAAAAAGTAAATGTGAAAGAAGGATAAAGGACGAGATGAATCGGTTTAATCAGTTTCTAGCCACTGATTTTCTTTACAAATTGCAGTATCACATTGTACCTCAAAGAACCTTAGAATGTACATCAATAAAAGATTTAGGATGTTGAACATGAACTGTGAACTGGAACACACTGAACAACAACAAGGATTTGAATTTTGACCCATAGTATTTGTTTTGGGGCTCTTTTTTTTCTTTCTAAATCAATCCACCTGCTTTTTTTGCACCTGATTGAACTCTAAAAAGCAGTTACATGTTGAAAACTCAGTAAAAACAATGTTAAAAAAAAAAAAAAAAAAAAAAAAAAAAAATGAAAGGAAAGGAAAGGAAAGGAAAGGAAAGGAAAGGAAAGGAAAGGAAAATCCAAACAAAAAATGACTAGGAAAACGGTGTAAAAAAAAAAAAAACATTAGTTTTTATTTTGGGGCTGTTTTTTTCAAAATCAGTCCAGCTGCCTTTTGACACCTGATTGAAAAAGCAGTTACATGGTCAAAACTCGGTAAAAACAAAAAAAAAAAAAGGAAAATCACCACAACCCTGCAAACAACAGTTAAAAAAAATGACAAGGAAAATGGTGTAAAAAAACAAACAAACAAAAAAAAAAAAACACTGATTTTCATAATGAGTTGGTTTCACTCACTGCTCTTTGTTTTTCTCTCCATTCCACAGGCAGTGGGGGGTGCACTGAGCATGCTCAGAAATCTATGGAAAGAACAAGGTCTATTCTATTAGCATCTTTTGAAATGTTTCCTATTGAGCAAACGGTTGAATTTTTATGAATATTTAAAATAAATCATACATTCAGAACAAAACGCTCACCACAGACACGTTAGGGGTTAAATGGTTAATTTACTTAAAAACATATCTGGTACTTTCCCATATCTTCTCTTCTGTAAAAGTTATATTTCTATATAATAACAAGTCACTTTGAATTAAACAGTTAATTCACAAAAAAGAAACTGCACATGATCTATCTATCTATCTATCTATCTATCTATCTATCTATCTATCTATCTATCTATCTATCTATCTATCTATCTATCTATCTATCTATCTATCTATCTATCTATCTATCTATCTATCTATCTATCTATCTATCTATCTATCTATCACATAATTCAGTTCAATCCAGATTTATTCTTATGTCCCAGTATCATCAAAGGCCTGTTACAGTGTACAACACTGTCTGTCCATAGACTACCACTTTAAGTGAAGAAAACAACCCCAAAAATATTTAAGAGGGGAAAAAAAAAATGCTAGAGACCTCAAGAAAAACCACAGAGGACAGTTCCCTCTTCCAGGACGGACAGATGGTGTGAGATTTGGAAGGACAATGAAAACAGAAGCAAGAAAAATAGACAAGGCCAAACAGAGCAGTGTCCAGGTCAGGGCTGATGATGAGCGGATCATCAGGGTGGTCAATGATCCAGTTTAAGACATCACAGCTAAAGGAGACGGACGTTAGAGGTGAAACCCATGTGGTGATGGGAGGTGCTACTGTTGGCTGTTTACTAAAAGGAATAGATGTAGAAAGTCCCATTGCGACATGGATGAGACTAAGGAATAACTGTCTCCTCGTCTGTCCACAGTACCTGCTGTATTACCAACAATTCTTTAAAGGAGTGATATTTTGCTCTTTTTTAAATGGAATTATGCATTTTAAAACATTTCCCTGTGGTCTACATAAACTGTAAATGCTATACTTGGGTCTGAATTCTTCATTAATTCAACTCCACAGGTCCATCTTCAACCCTATTTCTGAGTAATGACACCAGAAAGGTCGTTTTGAGCGCTGGCCCTTTAAATGCACATGAGCCACTTGGGGTTGCCTGGAATTCATTTGGGGTCACCTGAAATTTCTAGTAATTGATAAAAATAAAAATGTACAAATTAAAAATATATGGTGAGTTGACAGAGACAATCACAATACATAAAGGACATGACAAACTGTGAAGCTGAAACTGAAGCACTGTGGTTCTGTTTATCTTTCAAATGTTTGTTGTGGTCGGTTTAAGATGCTGCAGCTCTTTCATAATTCATAGTTTGAGTTCTTGTTTGTTCAGTATTAATTGTCAGCCTTGTAAATCCAAGCTGGACTGAATGTACATATCCTGACCAAGGTAAATAAAATTCTCCCTTTGTGCAGTAATCTACACCTGGCTTTTCTGCCTCTGTCCATAATAATACACATTATGTAGACTAAATGTCGTCTAAAATTAACATTTATTTGCAACGTACTATAGGAAACTATTACATGATCAAAAACAAATTAATTTTAGAAAAAAAAAAAAAGTCTCAGTTTTGAATGTCTGGGGTCGCCAGAAATTTGTGATGTTAAAATGGGATCACGAGTCAAAAAAGGTTGGGAACCACTGCCTTAACTTGAAAATACCATGAAACATGTTAATGGAAATGCCACTACTGAGAAACAGTCTGTATTGATATTTCCTTCGGCTTCAGCATCTTTCCGATCCTACTCTGAGGTATCCTACTGGACTCACTCCTCCACTCACTCCCTCGGGCCTTGTCTTTTCCAGGCCTCCTCCTACAGCCGTCTTCCTGGCCTCCCACATATACTGGCTCCATGTGTCTCTAAGTGTCCTGGTCTTGGATTTGGACTGACCACCTCCTCCTTCAGCCACTCCCACAGGCCTCGTCCTCTCCGTTCCCCCGACGGCGTCCTCCTCTTACACCCGTTCGTGGCCCGTCTCCCTCTGGTCTCTGCATGTGTGAGAACTGTGGTATCGCCACGACTGGCAAAATCAGAGGGCAATTAACGTCATGGCTGATGGCAGTTGTTATGTTAAACTGACTAGTGTCAGATTCACTCCATTATTCATAAAGACAGAGGGCCTGAATTACTGTCAGATTGAGAAATCATATGTCAGGTACCATAGAGACAGAGGAGAAAAGGATGTGGGGAGTCTTCAGGGGAAAGCAAACTAAGGAAGAACGGATGAAGAAAAGTAATTTGGGTTTGCAGAACTTTAAAGACAAGTCCGCTGAGGGACTGTGAGATTGAGATAGCGACTGCTTGGATGACCACAAAATGTTAAGTGCATTAATATAATCATCTTAAATTATCTATTGTAACATTTTCTGTACACTAGATGACAGACAAGAGGTTGAGTTTGGACAGTTTTGCCAAATCTGGGGAATATGGTCTGCAGATTCTCTCTTCTGTTCTTATAGCTTGACATGATTCATGTCCATGTACAAAAAAACTACCACAGCCTTACAGATAAAACACACTGGGCTGAAGAAACCACATGTTCATTTATTAGTGTTTCCTCTGAGTAGTATTTGTGATCATTACTTAAGTTTGTGAAGAGAAGACTGTCCTCACCCACAATGCAATGGTCATTTTCTTCCAACTATCTTTTTCTGACCAGAAACGCCTTGTATATTAATGCTTTTAGCTCTTAAAGGGGTCACATTTAGCTAAACCCACTTTTATTAGTCTTTGGTTCATTTATTTGTGTATTTGGACCCTAATAGTCCAAAAAGTTTGAATTTGAGCCCTCCAGGTGCTGCAAAGCTATCTTTATATTCATTCCACCAAAAATCAAGTGGATTTCTACAACTTGTTTAAATTTCTGCGTAATTTGTTACATTTATAACTAGTTACGTCACGACATTTGCACATATAAGGTCAAGACTTCCGACGAACATTTCTCAGAATACGCCATAATTGTTTGTCAGCAGCAGCGGTTGTGGTAAAAACTGAAAATATGTCCAAACTTCAAGTCGATTACCTAAAATGTTAAGTTGTTGGTTGAACGGGACAGAGCAGCACAGCCAACAACCTGAAGGAGGCGGGGCCTGAAGTGTCTCATTTGCATTTAAAGGGCCAGCGCTCAAAACGACCTTTCTGGTGTCATTACTCAGATATAGGGTTGAAGATGGACCTGTGGAGTTGAATTAATGAAGAATTCAGACCCAAGCAGAGCATTTACAGTTTCTGTAGACCGCAGTGAAATGTTTTAAAATGTATAATTCCATTTCAAAAAAAGCAAAATATCACTCATTTAAAACAGAAATTTCAGAGGAAATGTTAGGATGAGGCTAAAACATGTCACCACACTGAAAAAGTGAGATTAGGATGAACTGGTACAAAAAATGTACACGATAAAACAATAAAAAAAAAAAAAAAAAAAGGTGCCTTTAGAAATATTATGATGGATTAAACCAATTTCAGTGTGAGACTTCATAAAACGAAGTAGATATTAACGATGAAAATACAATTGATTTGTTTTGTTTAAAGGGGTCATATTTTGCTAAACCCACTTTTATTAGTCTGTGGTTCATTTATTTGTGTATTTGTATTTGAATTTGAACCCTCCAGGTGCTGCAAAGCTATCTTTATCTTCATTTTGGCAAAAACTGCGTGAATTTCTACAACCTGTTTTAATTCCTTCTTAATTTGTTACATCTATAACTTGTTACGTCATGACATTTGCACATATAAGGTCAAGACTAGTCCATACTGAAAATATGCCCAAACTTTGAACCGATTACCTAAAATGTTCAGTTGTTGGTTGAACGGGACAGAGCACCATAGTCAACAACCTGGAGGGGGTGGGGCCTGAAATGACTTATTTGCATTTAAAGGGCCAGCGCTCAAAACGACCTTTCTGGTGTCATTAGTCAGAAATAGGGTTGAAGATGGACCTGTGGAATGGAATTAATGAAGAATTCAGACCCAAGCAGAGCATTTACAGTTTATGTAGACCACAGGGACATGTTTTAAAATGTATAATTCCATTTCAAAAAGCAAAATGTCACTCCTTTAAATTATATAATTATACTGCAACTCTTTAAACACGGGGTTAAGTTTGTTGTTTGAATCTTAACCCCACTTTGACGCTCAACAAAGTTTTGAGTGAAGAGCAACATACATAAGAAGAAAAGGCCTTGAAACAGAGATAAAATGTTTGTGATTGTTTCACAGTGGGTATGTTCTAAAGCAAAAAAAAAAAATTATAAAAATGAAGACATCCATGCGTTTACTGTAAGGGACGGTTCAGAGGCAGCTGAAACATACACTTTGAGAGGTCAGTTGTCAAATGTTGCATATTTTAGGTTTGCACGGTCACACCAGAAATTTGTAAGTAAGTGTTTCCCACAAAATAGGCAGCTCTGTGCCATAGTGACATCTAACAGCTGGTCGACAACTGGAGTCTGTGTGAAACTTCAACACAACTGCAATGATATTATGACTTTTTGACCACAAAGGGATTTGAATTATTTCTAACCACAACAACCACAAAACAGCTTTGCATTATGAAGACAGTTTACTATTCATTAATATTATATACATGTCACTAAAAGAGTGAATTTACCCATGCAAACAGAAATGATCTATTAACATTACAAGATTTTATTACAATTTTGGCTTTGACAGGTATTTTTTTCTGATATTTCTTTTACACTGACGAAGCCTTTATTTCCATTTCATTTATTCTGCCGATTTTCTCTTAATCTTTTTTCCAGATTTGATGAACCAGCTCTGTATCTAAACACTAAATTACGACATGATAAATGTGACGTATTGCTGAATATACGTCGACCAATTACCGCCTAAACAGATTTTTAACAGGAGCCAGCCTCAGTGTAATGGTTCGGCAGTGAGCCTGTAGAGACCATCGGTTGTCTTTGTGTTCTCTAATGCAGAGCAGCCGTTGTTTTTCCTCCTCTTCCATTCAGCAGCTCCTTGAAGGCTGTCAGCTGGTTGTGGTTTGGATAGGACGGCTCCAGTTTGGCCACACTCGCCTCTCTCTGTGGCCAGCTTTACGAGCTTTGGTTTAGCAGAACAGAGACGGAGAAACAGAATGAATAAAAAGGAGGAAATAAATGGATTCTAATTAATTGTCCATACAAAGGGCAAAACCCCCATTGTGGTTATGTTTTTTTCATTTTTCTTTCTCTCTCTGTTCGGCATCACTTCAGGGAGGCTCTGAGTGCTCAGTAGCTGGCCGGCCAGCCAAGGCCTCGCAGAAACAAGCAGCATATGCCAATCGCACAATCCACTCTGCTCAATAAGGTCTCTCTCTCTCCCTTGTTTTCTCTGGGCCTCTCTATCTCTCTCGGCCACCCAGCAGTGGCAGGAGGCTCGAAGCTGCCACTCTTTGAGGTGAACCGTGCCAAGGCCTGCGCTGTTCGCTGCCAAGGCTTTAGTGGCTGGGTGTGTGATGGGAAAATCAGTGTGTGCATGCATGTGTGAGCTGGATCCAGAGGTTTCCAGGGCGGAGGGAGGTCCTGGTGTGTTGAGCAGCACTGCAGAGGATCCAGGAGGAAAAGGAGGGTTACAGCCGCAGTTCACCACCTCCTCCTCCTCCACCTCCTCCTCATCATCATCATCATCATCATCATGGGACTCCTCAGAAGTTGTTCCAATGTGGAGTGATGGAACGATGGAATGGATGAGACAGGGTTGCGTGATTGTTTGGCTGTTGAAGACTCTAAGAGAGTTCTAAACATTGGCAAAACTCAGACTTACTGTCAATGACAGGAGTACGAACGCTTTGAAGCAACACTGAGGTGTAGTATACTCTGAAAAAATGTACAGTGTTCGCTTGATGACTGTTCGCAAAGAGAATTATCCACTGCTTTGTAGATCACACAGTCTCATAATCACATATGAAGACTTTTTTTTAACCCATAAAGACCCAGTGCTACTTCTGTGTCAGTTCTCAAATGAATTTTTCGCTTTATTTAACCTTTCATAAGTGATTTATGAGTGAATTTACTGATCATGCAGATTTTTATAAAAAGATCAGATTAAAATTTAGGGTTATAATATCGGAAACAGAGAAACCTGATGAAAAAGTGACTTTCTCAGTCAAGATATCATAACTGAACATAAACCCAGTGTGTCCATCCACTGTCATTGATCCAACTCTATGGGTTTTACTGGTGAATCAATGTTGTAGAAGATAACAGTGTTTCTATGGTAACTATGGAGCCTCTGAACGTCCAAATGAGTCATATCTGATGACCATGAGAAGATGAAAAACTGTATTTTACAACAATTATTTACATGTATTGATAGGATTAGTGGATCAGCAGGTACTGAACAGTTACATCAGTAGATGGTTTTGGTCAGTGGTGGGTGTTTGGGTCTTTATGGGTTAATCTCTCAAAATCAGACCCATTAACTATTCATTACACAAGCAGAACAGTAAACCAAAACACAGTAGTAAACTTGGAGCTCAGACCTTGAAATTTACTGTGTTGAACAATATAAAGATACAACAAAACATCAGAGAACACTTACTGTAACTGTTTCAAGAGGTCACATGTGTGTATTTGTTGTAGAATTGTTCAGAATGACCAAGTATGTTCTGTTTCCCCAATGAAATAGTACTATGTACACATTTAACCCTTTAACAACTTCAGTCTCTCTGGGACTGCACTTTGCACTTTACAGTATTCAGATTACTTTAACTCCTGAACCATTTGTGCTATCCACAAAATTCAAATGGCATCTACACTATATAACACTTTACAGCAACAGTGTGGATTCTATTACTAGTAGAAAGGAACTGTTTCAGAGACTTCCACACCAGTGTTGGGAATAACGGCGTAAAAAATAGCAGCATTACGAACACTGCTATTATTTTCCAATAATGGGTAATCTAATGAATTATTATTTGAAACGTTACAACGCTGTTATCGTTACTGGCAGTGAAATGTGATGTGTTACTATGCACTGATATCTACCAGCTGTTATCTGTCCTGGCTCGCTCAGCCAGGCACGAGAGGTGTGACACTCGCAGACGAGTCCAGTCTTTTGAGCGGCTCTTTTCAGTGAACAATAAGAACCGATTCGTTGCGAGCCGTTTGTTTACAAGTCGTTCTTATATTCAAATTCCCCACACTGCCTTCATGCTTCACCTGTGTGTCCATGAATCTGAGTTGTCCACGCTGCCTTCACCTGAACGACCTATGACATGTCCGAGTTTGAGTTGTTCGCAGCACACCACATTCACTTGAACGCAGTCTGTGTGCAGCTAATTTAGGGGAGGAGTTATCAGTGAGTCCGACTGACTGGACTGAAGACATTTACCGCTGGATCAGGGAGGAGGAGATATTAACGACTGAAAAAAGGAGATACGGGATTAACTGAAGGAGCATCTTCTTCCTGTAAATGTAGATATGGACTTATGTGGTGGAAAAGCCGGGCCCTGGTGGACCCCAGCCAGGCCCTGGTGGACCCCAGCCTCACCACAGTCATGGTATTCAGTACCTGTCTGCTGTTCTACTCTATGAAAGTGGTCCGTGAAACATGCTCAAAAATCAGTTTCCTTTTACATATTTGAAGGTTTTTCAAAAATGTAATGCAATAATTACTTTCCCTGGTAACTAATTACATTCATGAGGGAGTAATTCTGTTACTAATTCAATTACTTTTGTGGGAAAGTAACTAGTAACTATAACTAATTACTTTTTTTTTTTTTTTAAGTAATTTGCCCAACACTGTTCCACACAGGCTAAAAAAAGCCTGAAAATAACAAAATATACAAGGCCATAATATGGATACTGAATGTTCAAGACCAAAAAGCATGTTAAAGCAGATGTAAAACAGTTGAAAGTTTATTTCTGAAATCTCAAAATGTTTCATTGTGGACATTTACAGTTGTTTCTGATAATAAATTTGCTGAAAACTTCAAGTCGATTTTTTTCTTTTTTACTAAAGCACATGGTTTTAACCCACAAAGACTCGCCTCACCTACATTCAAATCAAAATCAGTTTTAGGCTACCAATCAATACATCAAAAATTATTCTTACCTGTATCCCTCAAAAATATCTTTACAAACCAATGTTTTGAAAACCATTAATGAATTACACATCTTTAAATGTATATTTGTCATTCCATAATTTAACTCCAGTAACAGTAATACATCTTCTTTTTCTACATTTAACACCTGTTTGTACAGTAAAATGAAATCCTACCTGCTTTCCCGTATCAAAAAGAACTTTTGAACAGAGTCTCGGAGTGACTTTTTTTGTAAAACAGAGAAATATTATTTTGGAACTGCCACAAAAGTAACACTGGGTCCTTATGGGTTAAGCATTTCTTATTTATAATCATGATAATTAATGGCCTGATACTGAAAGTTAAGTTATTTCTGAAAACAAAGGTGCAAAAGAATTGGCAAAAAAGACATTTTCTGACGCTTTTATTGCAAAGAAAACATGAAGACACCAGGTGGCCTGTTATAATGGCAGTCTTAAAAGGGTGTTAACTCCATCGAGGAGGTTTGTGCGATCGCTCTGAGCCCGTCCTTCTGTTTGTCACCAGGATCAGGAATACTACTCATAAACTACTGCCCAAATGTCACAAAACTTGGTGGAAAGATAAGAAGAAGGGCAAGGATGGTCCTTTTAAATTTTGGAGTGGATCCAATAACACACGGATGAATATACAGACTGTTTAGTCACAGATTCAAGATTAAAAAAAACTCAAGATTCAAAGATTGAACTTGCTAATAAATGCCAGGCATAAAAAAAAGTGAGAGAGAATAAGAATAAATGAGTATAAGTACGTAATATAATATAGAAATACAAGTAGTATAAGAGATAAACTATAGATAACTTGCTATGGGGTTGAAAGGAAAAAAGTGTCTATTCAGCTTGAGTTCAGTTTGAGTCCAATGGGAGAAGTAGCTGTGAACCCAGAACAAACTTGACCAGGATCAAAATGAACAAAACCATCCTTTTCCAAGACAAGTGACAGCTGGAGCTGCTGCGACAGGTGAGGCTGGTGGCGCCACAGTCTGTCATGCACTTTTATTTCTCTTCTTTACACCATCAGGTTAAAAAGTAGCAATGTTCATTAAATGTGTCACAGATCTGTGCCACCTCGGCTGATCAATCTGCTCTGCACCACCAGACTGACTGTCATAAATATTAGAATGCTGGGTGATGTCAGGTTTATACTAGTTCACACTGATACATACCACTGAAGTTCAAGCACTGCAAAAATCTAAATCTGACCAAGTGTATTTTTTTTCATTTCTAGTCAAAATATCTCATTACACTTAAAATAAGACACAATCACCTAAAGAGTAACTTTTCAGGGAGATATACGAACTGATTTTTAGACAAAAGATCTTGAAAAACTTATTTCAAGAAATCTTACCAAGATAATATTCACTTGTTCCATCGGCAGATTTTTTTTCTTAATTCAAGAATTTTTTTGCTTAATACCAGCAAAAAGAAATCTGCCAAAGGAACAAGTGAAAAGTATCTTGGTAAGATTTCTTAAAATGAGATTTTCAAGATCTCTTCTCTAAAAATAAGTTCTTATATCTCACTGAAAAGTTACTCTTTAGGTGATTATGTCTCCTTATAAGTGTGATGAGATATTTTGACTAGAAATGAGAAAAATACACTTGGTAAGATTTTGATTTTTGCAGTGTACAGACATGTCAGGGGTTAAAGGGTTAAATGAACATTTGTTTGTTGGTTTAATATATTTGTAAAGTGAGAAAAAGCATGACCTATTGACCTTCATTCAGATCTGAGTACACTTCTGTTTAACCTATAACTTTGCTCATTTTTTAACTTGCATAAAGACTTTTTGACATTTCAATGCTTGTCCAGTCATACCAGCTACCAAGGTTATTATCGTTAAAGAAAACTAACGAAATGACGAAAACTAGAATTGTAAAAACATTTTCCTTAACTGAAATAAATAACTATAATTACAAGAAAAAAACAATAACTAACTGAAACTGTATTGTGTGTTTACAAAACTAACTAAAACGTACAAAAATTCCGGATAAAATTCCCTTCATTTTCGTCTTTGTCATTGTCAGATTGATATAAAATCGATTTATTTCCCTCAAGCAGTTTTAGCTGCTGGCACCATATGATACTTAACGGTCCGTCACTTCTTGTCGCTTGTCATTTAGGCGTCTTCTCATCCCCACTCTACCTGCTACCTGGAAACATGTAGACTAAGGTTAGGAGAAAGCAGCAGAGTCCTGTCTGGGATTTATTTGAATACGACAGTGAAGAAGATAAAAGATGTAAAGAAACTAAAACTAAACTAAAACTAAGCATTTAGAAAATAAAGACTAATAAAAACTAGCAAACCTGCTCTAAAAACTACTTAAAACGAACTGAATTAGAGAAAAAAAAGTCAAAACTAAATAAAACTAAATTATAATGAAAAATCCAAAACTATTATAACCTTGCCAGCTACATGGTTTTAGCATCAGAATCCACAGTCTGCAGTGTGTCCTCTGTCTCATTTTAACCAATTGGTAAAGTATCTAATTGACTGTAGACAGCACTCTGTAACAAGGTTATAATAGTTTTGGATTTTTCATTATAGTTTAGTTTTTATTTAGTTTTGACTTTTTTTCCCCCTCTAATTCAGTCAGCTTTAATTAATTTTTAGAGCAGGTTTGCTAGTTTTTATTAGTTTTTGTTATTTTCAAAATTTCAAAATGCTTAGTTTTAATTTAATTTTTGGGTTTTTTTTGGGGTTTTTTTTTTCTTCTTCTCCGTAGTATTCAAATAAATCCCAGACAGGACTCTGCTGCTTTCTCCCAACTTTAGTCTCCATGTTTCCAGGTAGAGTGGGGACCAGAAGACGACTGGAAACCACAAGTGACAGACCGTTACATATCATATGGTGCCGCTAGCTAAAATTGCTTGAGGGAAATAAATCGATTTCATATCAATCTGACATTGACAAAGACAAAAAACGAAGGGAATTTTATCCAGAATTTTTATCCGTTTTAGCTAGTTTTGTAAACACACAATACAGTTTCAGTTAGTTATCCTTTGTTTTCTTTTAATTATAGTTTTTATTTATTTCAGTTAACGAAAACGTTTTTACAATTCTAGTTTTCGTCATTTCGTTAACGATAATAACCTTGCTCTGTAACTACATCAAATCTGTAAAAACACACCTTTAATTTGATGTACAATCGAGTATGAACGCCGGAGGTCACTGTGTTTATTTACCGTTGTGGAGTGTGCAGGTGACTTGTATGCAGCAGTGATCACAGGTTTATATATGCATAACATCACTGGGATATCATTGTATGTTTGTGTACCGAGGCCTCTGCGTGTGTGTGTGTGTGTATATGTGGGTGGTTATGTGTCACATGGTGGGCTTTAAGTGTGTCAGTGGGGTGCATGGGAGATAAAATAGTCCAACTTCATCATTACACACCTTTTCCCTTTTCAAAAGACGCCGAGCCTCGACATGAATATTTCATTCTGTGATATCTGGGCCAATTAGGTGCTCGTTCACACCCACACCTTACACTCGTCTGCCATATTTAGGACACACACACACACATACACTCTAACATCTTTTTTTATTTTTTTTCGGCCCAGCTTTCCTCTCTGTTCTTTTATTCCTGTTTGAACCTTTTATGGTCTCATGCTATAGATCATTAAGAACACACACACACTGCGTACACACAGTAGAAATGTGATAGTGTGTTGTGTAGTTTTGAGGTAGAAGGTGTGGAAGTGTGTGGGTGGACAGTACCTACACAGCAAATTATATAAAGTCAGACTTATTAGCCTTTATTTATTTCATACTAATCTATCAGTATCATTATTGTGGATTTTTGTTGGGTATATTTACCAAAACATCAGTGGAATCACATTTAATGCAGACTTTCTTACGAGGATCTTAGTAAAAGCTCAGTTTTCGACAGAGAAATGTGATGTATTTACTGAAATTTTCTCATTTATTCACCTCAATTCACGCCTTTATTCATGTTACAGTGTTGCAATGAGACATCTCCTGATAAAGCCAGCATTAAGGTCACACTGCAGACATATTCTATCAGGAAATTTAAAAAAAAAACACAACAAAAACACAGCTATACATCTAAGTAGTTTTACATTTCGATACACTTAGTAAATGTTACATGTAAGTCAAGGCAGTGGAGGGGAGAATGGTGGTTATTGTGTGGGAGAAAGTCAGGAATCATTAATTAAGCCTAACCATTTACAGGAAAAAAAAAAAACCTGTGCACAAGCAGCGCTAATTTATGGAGTGGACCGTTTGTTTCTTAATTAGCAGCATTGTTTCTTCCTAAAAGAGATACATAGTGAATTAAATGCAGATCCATGTGTGTTAATGAATAAACAGTAGCAGAAATTAGATGCAGTGTACAAATATGTTGCAGCCATTTTGCTCGTAGAGTGTTTCTTTGTTTCGATGCATGTACATGCTAATGCTCATTTAAATGCGTTTTAATAAAAAGCACAAGAAACAATAAAAAAAAATTAGCTGCATTGTGCAAAAAGTAGGTGTTTTATTATTCGGATGCTGCTTTGTTTAAAACACCGGCTCATGGTAATGAAGCTGCAAGTACTTACATATTTTAGCGTCAACTTTTTGAGGGGAATCGAAAGCTTCTTATGTTAGAACTCACAGTCTTCATTCAGTGTAAGGAGCTACATCACAGGTGTCATGCGGCCCGGGGACCAAATCCGGCCTGCCAAAGGGTCCAATCTGGCCCGTGGGATGAATTAGTGAAATGCAAAAATTACACTGAAGATATTAACAATCAAGGATGTTCAAATTATTTTAGGTCAATTTAATCTAAAGTGGGTCAAGAACCAGTAAAATACTATCATAATAAACTATAAATCATGAACATTTTCATCTTTGTTTTAGTGTAAAAAAATCCAATTACACAAAAATGTATGATAACCTGAACAAATACAAACAACCTGAAATGTCTTAATAAAGGTATGTGGAATTTCAAAAATATTCTGCCTGTTATTTAAAGTTTTATGTATTTGTAGATCCATTGGGATCTGTAAGTTGTAATGCACATGTATAAATGATAAACTAAGGCGTAATATTTTTAAAATTGCACTTACTTTTCTTAAAAATTTTCAGGTTCATGTTATGTTCAAGTACGGTTCGTAGATTTTTCATTACATTTTCATTATGGAATTTTACTTTTTTCACTCAAAAACATAGAGAAAACTTTGGAGTTGGCATTATTTATCAGTTCTTATCTTATTATTTATCTTATTTTACTGGTCCGGCCCACTTTATATCGTATTAGGCTGAATGTGGCCCCTGAACTAAAATGAGTTTGACACCCCTGAGCTACATGAACATCAGCTGTGTGTAAGGCAGTGGTTTTCAACCTTGGGGTCGGGACCCCACATGGGGTCGCCTGGAATTCAAATGGGATCGCCTGAAATTTCTTGTAATTGATTTAAATAAAAACTTACAATAAAAAATATATGGTGAGTTGACAGAGAGAATCCCAATCCATAAAAGACAAACTGTGAAACTGAAACTGAAGCACTGTGGTTCTGTTTATCTGTCAGATGTTCACTGTGTTTCAGATGCTGCAGCTCTTTTATAATTTGAGTTAAATTTGAGTTATTGTTTGTTCAGTATTAATTGTCAGCCTTGTAAATCCAAGCTGGACTGACTGTACATATCCTGACCAAGGAAAATCAAATTCTCACTTTGTGCAGTAATCTGCACTTGGCTTTTCTGCCTCCGTCCATAATAATACACATTGTATAGACTAAATGTGTCTTAAATTAATATTTATTTACAACATAGTATAACAAACTATTACGTGATCAAAAACAAATACATTTTAGCGAAAAAAAAAAAAGTCTCCGTTTTGAATGTTTGGGGTCACCAGAAATTTGTGATGTTAAAATGGGGTCACGAGTCAAAAAAGGTTGGGATCCACTGGTGTAACGAATAAGGGTGTGATGAGGCAGAAGCTATCCAAACTTGAAGGTAGGAGGTAGGTGAAGTACATTGCGCCATCGAGGTACTTACGGAGGACCACACCCCCCCCCCCGGGTCTTACAAACTGTGAAATGCCGTTTTCTCAAAAAGATTTTTTTTTTTTTTGCCACATTCCGGTACAAACATCCCAGCCTATGTAGCACCTATGTCCAGTCATATATTTTGTCATTTTAGTTTTCTTAAAAGTAACATGAAAAATCACCTTGTCTTGTTCTTGTAAGCTCAATTTCGTGTATCGTCTTGTTTCGTGAGCTGAGTGTATCATCACACCCCTAGTAAGGAACTAAAACCAGTTATGGCACAGATGGTAGACCTGTCAGCAGAGGTCTGGACCAGGTTAGCTCCTCAGTTAAAAGAGATTATCAAGTACTTTATTACACACTGCACCAGATTAGAGGTAATAATTACCTCCGCCAAGGAGGTTATGTTTTTGCCAGGGTTTGTTTGTCTGTCTGTCCGTTAGTGTGCAACATAACTCAAAAAGTTATGGACAGATTTTGATGAAATTTTCAGGGTTTGTTGGAAATAGGATAAGGAAGAAATGATTAAATTTTGGTGGTGATCGGGGGTGGGGGGGCCCACGGGGGGGCCACTGATCAGCCTTGGCGGAGGTCTGCGCTCTCCGAGTGCTTCTAGTTTTAAGTGTGTTCATATGGAAGGTTACATGTCAGATTAGTTAACAATTAAAATCACTACCCACACAACATTTACTTGATAAATGTTAGCGAATGTTGAATAGGAATTAAGGAAAACATTATTTATGCAAAAATAAATTAAATTATTAAATAAGTTTATACTTTTTCCTACTCCTTTTCGACCATGCAAAATTCAGACTGCTATGTACTTGAAGATAGATTCTGTTCATTTAAATGTAATTTTGTTTTTGTCTTAATTTGCTTTGTTTTGTTTTATTTTGTTTCTTTGCATGTTCTAAATCAATAAATAAATGAATGAATGAGAAGCAAAAGCACTAATATTTTCACAAGTGAATTTAAAAGTTTGAAAGAAAAGTACAAAAAAAAGTGAACATGACTATTTATTATTATATTATTAATACTGGTATACTTGTATTGTTTCCATGAATAAAGACCCAGACCAGTGTACCCGTGTTGTCTTTAAATAAAGGTAAGACGACATGGAAATATATTAAACACGGTGCATTTTTGCATCTTGAAGCACATCTCCTTTCTGCCTCTGGATGATTTATGAGTCCATACCTCAAACATGGGGGTGATTGTCACTTTGTTCACCTTTCATTTTGGCCTACTTTATAACCGAGTTCAAAACAGGTCGTCAAACTGAAAACACAGAGCCAAAAAGCATCCAACTCCGCATGCAGATTTCCCAGCAGGCCTTACCCACTCTTTCCATCCAAAATTACACCTTTATCCATCCTCCCCCACCTGCATCCCTTCTCCACCATTTCGCTCTTATCTGCTTGCCTCATATCACCAAATCCCTTTTTATTGGGATTTATCGAGGCTTTTATCACTTTTCATATAAAAAGAACGGGGAGTATTTCCCCTCCTTTTTGCGATGTTGCCCATTTATGGTAGAGAATTGGCGCAATTTCCGATCTCTCTACTTTTCTTTCCTGACAGTCACATTAGCATGTCATTACTGGGGCTTTCTCTGCCCTCCCTGTGGATCTGAAGCTCTGAGGACCAAGCACTGGAGAGACAAAGGGCACCAGCTGCACCCACTTCTCCTCATCCATCTCTTTATTCCAGCCTCTCTCCTCATCCCTCTTTTTCTCTTCATTCCACGCTTGGCCTGACTTGGCGACATCCTGACATTCCCGGTAGGTTTTGACTTGGCCGGCAGCCGAGACGCCGGCGATGGTGGCATCTGACGCAGAGATTGTTGTTTTTCATTTACATCCAAGCCTTCTAGTTTCTTTTTTTTGTGTGTGAAATGATAGGTCGACAATGTATGTGATTAGGCTCATTCAGCTCTTAGAGCAAGTGGTATTTAATTGCTGATAATACAAGCTTATAATCGACTGGGCCTGGAAAGGGCGCAGTAGACCTCCCTGACTCTGTAATCACTGAGTCTGTTTGAGAGTACAGGTTTATATTTCAACAGCCTCCATGTCAACCCTGTTTGAGGAGACTATAAAACCTCTGATCTTCCCCTTCATGGACCATTGGAAACCTCTCAAACCCTTAAACATACACAGAACAATCCCTGTCCCCATGTGCCCCAAGTCCTGTTGAAAGACTTGACCCATTCAAGTCCAACAGGAAGTCCTGGAACTTATTTGAAGACCCTTCCAGTATGACTCACCCAATGGGCCTGGGGAGCTGTCGTGAAAAAAGATCACCTTGGAAGGAAATCTCCTTTAGCCCATTAAAGACACAGCTTTATAGATTGATGGAAGTCTTTTGAGAACAATTTAAAGAAGTTTCTAAAAATCCTTATCAACGTCAGGAGATCTCATTAAGAGGCAAATGTCAATGGAAATTCTCAAAACCAACTTTGCTTGCTCTTTGGTGACTCCATGGCTCTAAGTTGCAATGCAGCTTCATGAAATGCTTTAAATTCACCCAAAGGCCCCTAAATACCCCCTCACCGAATACTGGAACCCGGTGTACATCATTAAGTCTCACAGTGACCCCTTAAAACCTTTAAGCAGATTATGTCATGCTTCCTCTTCTGAAAAACTACCAGTCATTTTGAGCACCACAAAACATGTCCAAGAACTCCCTGAAGGTCCAGAGAATTAAGTCAAACCCTAGAGCAGGGGTGTCAGACTCATGTTAGTTCAGTGGCCACATTCAGCTAAAGTTGATCTGCAGTGGGTCAAACCAGTAAAATAAAAAAATGATAATATATAAATAATGTCAACTCTAAACTTTTCTCTACGGTTTACAGCGGAAAAAGTACATTTACATTATGAAAAGGTTTACATCTACAAACTATCCTTTCAAAAGATGTGAATAACTTGAACAAACTGAAAAAATAAGTGTAATTTTAACAATATTCTGCCTCAGTTTATCATTTCCACATGTACATTATAACTTACAGATCACAGTGGATCTACAAACACACAAAACAATTAATAACAGGCAGAATCTTGTTAAAATTGTACTGACTTCTCTTAAGACATTTCAGGTTGTTCATATTTGTTCATCTTATTCATATTTTTTTTGCGAAATTACACTTTGTTTTAGTGTAAATACATGAAAATATATACATTTACAAAGAGAAAAAGTTGGAGTTGTCATTATTTCTATGTCATTATGATAGTATTTTATTGAATCCTGCCCACTGGAGATTGAATTGGTCTGAATGTGGACCTGAACTAAAAGGATTGTGAATATTTTTAGTGTAATTTTTGCATTTTACAAATTCATCCCAAGGACCGGACTGGACCCTTTGGTGGGCCGGATTTGGTCCACGGGCCGCATGTTTGACACCTGTGATGTAGAGGTTCACACCCAAGTACTGGACCGTCCATAGAACGTCCTCTTTCAACCCTGTACTCCATAAAAGACTGAGGGAACAGAGAATCTTAGTGGAAACTATTATGTCAAAAGATTAAAAAAAAAGTCACTTAGAAAGCAGAGGCTAGCAACAGTTTTACAAGCTGACATAGTCTGACACCCTGATCATCATTCATGTCATTCATCATTCCAGCAGGACTAAGCCCCGTTGTTAAAGCCTGCCAGTCCACTGCCGGTCCGGCTTATGGCTCAGAGAAAAATCCCTCTCTTCTTAACCATTCTGACCAGTCACATCTCCATGTATGAATATGTCACATAGCAAATCCAAGGACGGGGGGGAGAGCCTTTATAATCCACTTTTTAATCCTTAATCCCTAATGTGTCCAATCCCATAACCTGGTTGACCTGCCATGTTAGAGGTAGTTGACGAGATCAGTGTTAAAGTTAGACGTTCTTTAAGAAATTCACTTTCTTCTGTGCTCCTCTTTTCCTCCTTTGTGTGCTTGTGCGATGTCAGTCCTTCCTCTCTAGGAGGTCCAACTGCCAGTGCATTATTGTCAATCTTTGTTTGGTGTCAATGGCAACTGATCGATGTGGACTGACCTTGATGAAGAACTAAGTGGTTGAATTGCACTGTCTTCTTAACCCTTTATAGGGCACTCATAGAAATACTCAAAGTCAAAATTTTAACCTTATTGTGTCATAAAAATAATAACAATGTATTCCTTTTTGAATTTTTTCAAAAATTTGCATTCTCAAATTAACCCTTTCATGCATAGTGGTCCCTATAGTGGACAGCTGTTCAATGGTGTTCTCTAATATATCTATGGATTTTGTTTTTTTAATTTCCTATCAGCCAACACAGTGGATGCTTATGTATCATCCCATACACTGTAATTCATGCCATTACTGTAAATTTGCTTTTCCAGATAAACCTGATCTGCAGTAACATGTTTGACTGTAAAAAAAAATTGCTAATTGTTGTCAAACTGTAATTAACAGTTTTGTTTTGTTTGTTTTGTTTTTTTAAACAAAAGGGTTTTTTTGTTTGTTTGTTTGTTTTGTTTCTGGTTTTTTTTGCATATTATCTCCATGCAGGTATTGTTAAAATGTGAGAAAACATCAGATTAGCAGCATAAAAAATGTTTTTTATCCCATAGTTTTCACACAGTATATCAGTAAATACATGTTTCTTTGCTTCTAAAATTAAATGCATGATTTTGTAACTCCATGAAAAATAGGTTCATAGAAAAAACTCAGTCACATTGTTTTTTTTTTCATGCCTACAGAGGAATAAAATCTGGATTAGGTTCTCATAATTCATGCATGAAAGGGTTAAGTTACCATATTTGGTTCCTTTCTCATAAGTGGCAAATAAAAAAGATTTAAAAATCTAAGAAGTATATATAGACTAGAAAAGCACTCAGAGAGCGCAGACCTCCACCAAGGCAGATTACCCCCCCCCCCCCATCACCACAAAAATGTAATCATTTGTTCCTTGTGCCATTATCAACATTTCCTGAAAATTTCCTGAAAATCCATCCTTAACTTTTTGAGTTATCTTGCTAACAAACAAACAAACCCCAATGAAAACATAACCTCCCTCCGTCGTTCTTTGGCAGCGGTAATAAAAACACAAGAAAAACACATGTAAGGTAAAAAGAGCATCATTTTTAAAGCACTAGAAGAACACTAGTGGGTTGACCCATGGGGATCCACTGGTTCTAGATGTGGTAGATTTTATGCTGTTGTGTATTTGTGCATGCCATACCGCATTTGTCCAGCAGTCACCGCCAAAATGTTCTGGCCATAGCAATGTCATTGTAAGGCTATTGTATTCCAAAATTACTAATATCTCCCAAAATATTGGTCCTAGCAACTTGCTGTTTTTTCTAGTCTCTTCCTTGACAAAAAATACATAAGTATGACAAACTGCAGCAGTCAGCTCTTTACGGATTTTGTGTGAATCCCCAGACACACACACACACACACACAAATGCACACGGAGGCCATTTAGCTTTTATAATATAGATAAGTGCTGATCCAGACCCCTGTCCACATCCACATTCTCCCTTTGAACATCATTCCTTACATTAGTACCATTACTTCATGGTACCTAACAAAGCAGGTCCACTCACTGTTCATGCAGAGGTGGACCTTACAGACCCTGTAGACCACATTGGACCTGAGATTGTTGACTCACTGTCCTCACTGGAACTGTTGCTGTCACTGTCTTGTAACGTATGTGGAAATTACTAAAAATAGTCACTTGCCCAATAAAGGATTAAAAGCCATATTTTTGTGAATTGCAGGTGTAAGATATTACATCCCAACATTCTTTAAATTGGATTTTTGATGTAACTTCAGAACTGTGATAGAGTACTAGTTCCAAACCTTTTCAGCTTTTAACCCCTTCGATAGGAAGTTGTGTGTATTTGCCACCTATGGTCATTTTCCCCTTTGTTTCTTTTACTTGACTCAGATTTCTGTTGCCAGAGACATCTTAAACATAATACCTGATTAATGAAATGTTTCACACAAAAAGGTGTAGGATTAACCTGTAATCCAAAACTGGAAAAATAAAGATTAGAAAGACAGAAAATGAAAATGTGGTTACCTCTTATCCTCCTAATTGTCATGTGATCTATCAGATTTATCTCAAGACTCAAGCAGGAACTTAGTTTCATCTGAGGACCACATACAGGCTGGGGCACCGATGGGGGGGGGGGGAATATGACAAATTCAGCATTTGTGGGGGGCCCATAGAGCAGAGGAGGGGGTCCAGTGGATACAGGTTAGAAGTTGTAAAAATTTCATGTAAGATCCACTGTATAATAGAGGCATAGAAGTCAGGAGTCGGTCATTGAAAGCATATACAGGGTGTCCCAAAAAAATGTATACACACTTTAAATAACTGTAAAGTAGGTGTTTATTAGCCGTTTCATGCATGAATTATGAGAACCTTAATCAAGCCCCCCCCCCCCCCCCCCCCCCCGAGTGGTTTTTATTCCTCTTTAGGCACGAAAACAAAACAAAAAAAAACAATGCGATTTATTTTTTTTTTTTTTTATGAACCTATTTTTCATGGAGTTACAAAAGTGTCCACTCAGCTGGACACCATGCGTTTAATTTTAGAAGAATAAAAACATGTATTTACTGATATACTGTGTGAAAACTGTGAAATAAAAACATGTTTAATGCAGCTAATCTGATGTTTTCTCACATTTTAGCATACACTAATACTAGTTATCAGTCATTAGTCATTTCATGGAGATAATATGCAAAAAAAACCCAACTTTTTGATTAAAAAAGCAACAAAAAAAACCCCAAAAACTGTTAATTACATGTTTAATAACAATTAGCAATTTTTTTTTTTTTACACTCAAACATGTTACTGCAGATCAGATTTATCTAGAACAGTAAAGTTACAGTAATGGTATGAATTGCAGTGTTCGTTTTTATGGATCAGCGTCCACTGTGTCGGCTGATTTGAAAATAAAACAATAAAACCCATGAATATACAAGAGAACACCTTTGAACAGCTGTGCACTGTAGTGACCACTATGCATGAAAGGGTTAAAATTCATTTAATTTTCAAGATGTACTAGAATTTACAAACATCATTTTATTGTTTTGTCACCGCCTGTTCTCAAACTGACGTCTGTTCTGGTCCAGACTCTGCTGACAACGCCAAGCAACGGAATCGCACACATCACCAAACAATTCCCTTGGTATTCGCGTGCATTCACGTCCAATGGCTGCTTTCAATTCAGCGACTGTTGCAGGTCTCATAGTGTAGACTTTGTCTTTTTAAAAGTCTAGTGGTGTGAGGTC
Organism: Sphaeramia orbicularis; assembly: GCF_902148855.1. Classification (NCBI taxonomy): domain Eukaryota; kingdom Metazoa; phylum Chordata; class Actinopteri; order Kurtiformes; family Apogonidae; genus Sphaeramia; species Sphaeramia orbicularis. Next base: position 45,287,631 of record NC_043978.1, read on the forward strand.
TGGTGAACGCGGAGGGCATTCAACGAAACCCCTCCATCCAATCCACCTGTTTGTCCAGTTCACCAGACCTCACACCACTAGACTTTTTTTATGTGGATACCTAAAAGACAAAGTCTACGCTATGAGACCTGCAACAGTCGCTGAACTGAGAGCAGCCACTGAACATGAATGCACACAAATACCAAGGGAATTGTTTTGTGATGTGTGCGATTCAAGGTTCTAATAGTTTTGGATTTTTCATTATAATTTAGTTTTATTTAGTTTTTTTTCTCTAATTCAGTTAGTTTTAATTAGTTGTTAGAGTAGGTTTGCTAGTTTTTATTAGTTTTCGTTATTTTCTAAATGCTTAGTTTTAGTTTCGTTTTAGTTTCTTTATATCTTTTATTTTCTTCACTGTCGAATTCAAATAAATCCCAGACAGGACTCTGCTGCTTTCTCCCAACTTTCGTCTACATGTTTCCAGGTAGAGTGGGGATGAGAAGATGACTAACCGACAAGTGACAAAAAGTGACGGGCCGTTAAATATCATACGGTGCCAGCCGCTAAGATTGCTTGAGGGAAATAAATCGATTTTATATCAATCCGACAATGACAAAGAGGAAAACTAAGGGAATTTTATCCATAATTTTTATCTGTTTTAGCTAGTTCTGTAAACACAAAATACAGTTTCAGGTAGCTATAGTTTTTTTCTTTTAATTATAGTATTTATTTATTTCAGTTAACAAAAATGTTTTTACAATTCGAGTTTTCGTCATTTCATTAGTTTTCGTTAACGATAATAACCTTGGTGTGATTCTGTTGCTTGGCGTTGTCAGCAGAGTCTGAACCAGAATAGACGTCAGTTTGAGAACAGGCGGGGACAAAACAATAAAATGATGTTTGTAAATTCTATAACATTTTGAAAATTAAATGAATTTTAATAAACACCTACTTCACAATATTTCAAAGTGTGAATACATTTTTTTTGGGACAGCCTGTAAAGTTTCACTTTCGCTTCATGCTAGTGTAAGTGACATAACTACTGACCCCCTCAGTCTGATAGATTGAGAATATACTGAATTATGAAGGGTCCACAACGTTTATGCTTTCATGGGGCTCACAGTTGGTAACGCCACCCTTGCATACGGGTGATGACGTCAAATCAAATCAAAGTTTATTTCTATAGCGCTTTACATCAACATAGCGAAGCCCAAAGTGCTTTACATCTAAAAGCATGATTATATTATAGGATAAAAAACAGGTTAATCAGGTACCATAAATATGCATAAAACAACAGGACACAACACACATCAATAAAAGAGACCACAGATTCAAACCTAATAGTGTCTCAGTGCTTAGGGTTAAAAGCCAGTCTAAACAGGTGAGTCTTTAACCGGACTTCAACAGGTGCAGGTCAGTGAGGACTCGCAAGTCAGGAGGCAACGAGTTCCACAGTTTTGGAGCAGCAACAGCAAATGAACAACCACCCCACTGTTTCCATCGGGACCTGGGAACATCCAAAACCATCTGGGAGGACGATCGGAGGGCTCTGGTGGGGCAGTGAACTGTTAAAATCTCAGATAAATATGGGGGAGCAAGACCGTTCAAAGCTTTAAAAACAAACATTATAATTTTAAAAGCAATACGATGGCGGACTGGGAGCCAGTGGAGAAAAAAATCTAAATGAATCTGAATGCCATGTTTCCACTTGTACGTGTAGCTTTGATATGATTCAATCTATTCTAATATGAAGCCTAAATATTTTGAATCGGGCTTACAGCACACCCGTTTTCCAAATGTACACGTCCAGACAAACCAGACTGTTGCCCATTGAGAGAGAGGCGAAGCATCTTGGGATACATGCCCTGCTGCCATCCTGCCCAACCCCTAAAAACCTCCTTTTGGTGCATGATGGGAAGGATATCACTTTAACTGATGAAAGCAACACACACACACACACACCCATCTCAGGGCATTAACTTGTTTATCTCTCAGCCAGTGACGACAGAAAGAGGGAAAGTTTCAAGCTCGGCTGCTCATTGTGGGCCGGGGAGATAGAGGCAGAGACACGGCAAAACAAAAGGCAGCCAGAGAAATTTGCATGGTGCTCAATTATACATTAGCGAACATCACTTGGCAATCTGTTCATATCAATTTAATTGGATTTTAATACTGCCTGTGATCTTGTTTCCTAATTAACAGCAGCGGATGGCAATAAAGCAGAAGCATGCACCCAGCAACACCTTTGATCCGGGCCATATGGACTTGCTTGGAGCTCATTGGTAGGGGGAGAGAAAAATATCAGTCACCTAAATATGGGCCTATGACAAGCCAGTGGAAAAGGGGCTTCAGTGTGTGTGTGTGTGTGTGTGTGTGTGTGTGTGTGTGTGTGTGTTTTTCTCTGCGCGTGACACTCACTGCAATGCCGTCGAAGCCAGTGCATGTGTGTGTCCACGCATGTGTGAGTATGTGTGTTTTTCTCACAGCATGTCTGTATTTGCTGCTCTATGCCCGTGTGTGTGTGTGTGTGTGTGTGTGTGTGTGGGTGTGTGTGTGAGTGTGTATCTGTCTACCCATGTTGGACCTTGGATGTGTGTAAAATGTCCATGTGTGAGCTTGTGTGTCTGTGCCTGCCAGGGGGTGGAGGGATCAGTGCGACCCCCAGATGGCGGATATCGCTCCTGCCTTGCGCCTTCATTGATTAATTTCTTCCCTGATTGGTTGTGATTACTGATAAATAAAACATGATCTGGGGATCAGATGCAAATCAGCTCTGGGGGTGGGTGGGGTGTAGGGGTGTGGAGGGGCTGTTGATTGCTTTTTCAAATCTGTTTATTTCTTGCCCTGCTGCCCTCGAGTCTGGATTGGAGGGCAGAGGGAGGGTAGAACTTGTTTCCGCTGGAACACATGCTAACTCAGGACCGCCTTTTTGATCATGTTCATCACATTCTTTCAATACATATTGTATTAAGGCCTAATTATGATTTATAGTAACCTTAAGAGAAATTCCAGGTTATTTCCACTTACATGAGATTCAAGGAAGTGGGCTGCAGATAACAGATCAGAGAGTCACAACTAAGAATTTTGGTCATCTAATTACGTATATCACTCATAAATGTTTACTGATGGAAAAGTGTCACATATTGACCCTTTCATGCATAGTGGTCACTCCAGTGGACAGCTATTCTACGGCTGTTCTATTGTTTATTCATGGGTTTTGTTGTTTTAGTTCCATATCACTCAACACAGTGGACTCTTATTCATACAATTACTGTAGCTTTACTGCTTTTGATAAACCTGATCTGCAGTAACATGTTTTAGTGTAAATCAGTTGCTAATTGTTATTAACCTGTAATTAAGAGTTTTCTGAAACAAAAAGTTTGTTTTGTTTTTTTGCATATCCTCCTAAGACCCAGAAATGCATTTTGTCCTCTGTAGGAGACAAAAGTTTGACAGTTTAACTTAAATGCTGTCCATTGCAAAGGACATTCCATTAAAAAATCAATCTATGAATAAAAATGATTTTAAAAATTAATCTGAAAAAACTGTTGCATTATGCAATTTCCAATCAAGACAATTTTTTAGTGTAAAAAAGCTAAAATTGTCAATTTCCTGGGTCTCAGGAGGATATTACCTTCATGAAATGAGTAATAACTAGTATTTGAGTATGATATAATGTGAGAAAACATCAGATTAGTGGCATTAAAAATGTTTTTATTTCATAGTTTCATAGTTTTCATACAGTATATCACTTTCTGATGATGAGTTTTAAATACATGTTTCTCTGCTTCAGAAATTAAACGCTTGGTGTCCAGCTGAGTAGACATTTTTGTAACTCCATGAAAAATAGGTTCATAAAAAAAAAAAAAATCAATTGCATTGCTTTTTTCATGCCTAAAGAGGAATAAAAACAGTCAAGAAAAAATATTGACTAAGGTGCTCATAATTCATGCATGAAAGGGTTAAGTTAGCATTAATTAGTAAAAATAGAGCAGCGCAGTGGTTAGTACTGTCGCCTCACAGTCAGTAGGTCCAGGTTTGGATCCCAGCCCTGGCCGGTTGAGCCTTTGTTTCTGTGTTCGACTTCTACCCCCCACCCCCACCCCCACCATCCAAACACATGGACATTGATAGGTTAAGTCAGAGTTTTTCAATCTTGGGGTCGGGATCCCATGTGGGGTCACCTGGAATTCAAATGGGGTCACCTGAAATTTCTAGTCATTGATTAAAAAAAGCTACATAGGGGCGAAGGCGGGGTACACCCTGGACAAGTCGCCAGTTCATCACAGGGCTGAAATATAGAGACAAACAATCACTCTCACATTCACACCTATGGGCAATTTTAGATTAACCTATCAGTGCATGTGTTTGGATAATGGGAGGAAGCCAGAGTACCTGGAGAGAACCCACGCAGACATGGGGAGAACATGCAAACTCCACACAGAAAGGTCCCACCCCCATCGACTGGTGTCAGAATCGAACCCAGGATCTTCTTGCTGTCAGGCACGAGTGCTATCCACTGCACCACAATTATTTACAGTAAGTTGACTGCACATAAATATTATTGTGACTTGACAAAACATATAATTCAGGATTCAGCACAAAGAAAGTGTTCATTCCCCGTTAATGAGTCATGATGGTCTTATTTGCCTTTTCCCAACAATTAGATGACTGAATGTGGTAAGTCAAGTTTATCAAGAAAGGAAAGTTTTTCTTAGTATTTGTGCTTGAAGTTTAAAAACACTGCCACCAGCATCACAAAATCTCAATAATTAATAACGTGCTTTGACATCTCTTTCGTGTGGATAAACTAATAGAACTAATGAATCCATAAAGACCCAAACATCCACTGGCAACCAAAACCATCTACTGATCTAAAATGTTTAATAACTTTTGATCCATTAGTCCTATCAATACATGTAAATAACTGATGCAAAATATCATCTTTTCATGGTCATCAGATATGACCCAGTTAGAAGTTCAGATTCTCTGTAGTTACCATGGAAACACCATCATCCTCTACAACATTGATTCACCAATAAAATGAATGGAGTTGGATCAATAACAGTGGATGGACACACTTGTTTTATGCTCAATTAAGGATATATTTGATGAAAAAGTCACTTTTTATATATATATTTTTTTGTTTTGATATAATAACCTTTGAACTTACTGTGAGTTTGCATGAACATGTAAATTGAATATAGGGAAATACATGATTTACTGTCAAAAATGCAAAATACAGAGGGTAATCTTATAATAAATGGTGATAAATCGCTTAGGAAAGGTTAAATAGAGACAAAAATTCATTTGGGAACAGCCACAAATGTAGCACTGGGTCTTTGTGGGTTAAAACATAAAAAGAAAAACATATGTACCTGGAAAGCTACAATAATCAAATGTATATAATTATATTTATAGTCATGAATGTGAACATGTCAGTGTGGTGTCACATGGCAACCACCTTTTCTCAGAAATCTTTGTTTTCCTTCTCTCTTTTCAAGGCTACAGGCAATAGTGTCTATTGACTTTTGCCTTTTCTCTGTGCTGGTTAATTGCTAAGGCTGATGGGAGATTTGTGAATCAACACCAAAGCCACTTTAGCAAACTGGGGTTTCAGAAATACACTCAACAATTTCAACAAATATTCTCTATTCACATCAGCAGGTCAAATTAAACAAAGCTCAGTTTCTGTCTCCGTCAGTTGGCCGTGGAGACCTGGCAGGTAGAAGAGGAAGCATCAGCCTGTCTGGGGTCTGTGAAGAGAAAACATCAGCCAATACCAGCTGATTCAGCATCCCCTGGAAGCAACGGTCTTAATTTGGAAATCTGGGTCTTCGATGTGGAGAATGCTCATTTGTAATTAGGCAGATTAGCTAAATCTGGGGAATAGTGAAGGGAAAAGATTATTGACTTATATAACAAAATAAACAATGCAGGTCCTTGGTTAAATAATCTTGGGTGGAAATCAGCTTGTTGGGAATTAGATGAGTGGCGTGGGTAAGGCAGCACACAAAGATCCACGCATTGAGGATGATCACACTGCAGGGCTGTGGAGATGAACCTGCACAAATTTAATCAAAAAGGAGTTTTACTGGTAGATCAAGCCAAGGCCAACCTGGGATGATTTACTTAGTCGGGTCTTTCACTGAAAAATTTGGTTCTTTACATTTGCTTTTCAGTGGTGACTGCATCTTTGGGGGTTATGTTTCAGCAAAATTTAGGAACATCTAGCAGGAAAATTGCAGATTCCAACCTATTTAAAATGCATCCTTCGTCTGTGGTGGCCACAGAACATGTGAAAACCCCTTAACAGAGCTAGAGTTTCGTCATTAACCCAATAAAACAGTTTGTATCATATTTGCTACACCAGGTTCTGAGATGTCTATCTTATCAACAAGATCGATACTTGACCCGATACAGGTTTTCATCCCACTGCAGGAAGGTGGAAGGTTTTTTTTTTTTTCCTTTTAAATATGGCCGCTATCATTAAATTGTCAACATTTTTTGCAGATAAATCGTTGGTAATTTTCCAAAACAAAACAGAACATTTACAGTTATTGTTTTGTTTTTTTTAATAAGTACTGAAACAATGCATAGTTTGATCACTGATTACTTATAGTACAGTTAAACTGTGTTAAAAAATGTTTGTATCAAATTTTATACGGCAGGTATATTAGGTGCTTTATAAAAATGCCCAATGTATCAAATGTGATACAAAAATATATCCTAAACAAAATAATATGATAAAATATTTTGCTTGGATTTTGTTAAAAAGTCTAATAAACATCTCAGTTCCAAAATTTTTTTTTTGGGCTAGTTTTTGATAGGTCAAGTTTCACAGGGTTAATACACCTTAATGCTAGATATCGACTGCTAAAAAATAAGATAGTAGTGATGTTGCAGATTGTAACGAACTGAATTACCCCATCCTCACCCACCTTTATGGTGGCCACAGTCTCTTAGGCTACGTTCAGACTGCAGGTAAATGTGGCCCAAATCTGATTTTTTTTGCCCATATGTGACCTGTATCCGACATGTTAAAGACAGTTTGAACAGCACAAATCCGATCTTTTCAAATCCGACCCAGGCCACTTTCATATGTGGTCCTAAATCCGATATGTATCTGATATTTTGCAATGCAACTGCAGTCTGAACATCCAGGTTGCATTTATCCAACTCTTACGTCATTGAAATGCGATAAACGTCAAAATTCTGCATCCCTCCATATTTACTTTTGTAAACACAGTGCGTGCCTGCGTGGTCACATATTACGTTGAGACCTCTTTTGCGCATGTGGTCACTTCAGGGTCACATTCAGTTCATACTCAAAACTGATAGAAGTCGTATTTAATGTGCAAAATGAACGAGCACACAAAAAAATCGGATTTCACCGAAAAATCCAAATTGTGCATTAAGACCTGCTGTCTGAACGTAGCCTCATTGAGGCCACTATTGCAAACAGGATGCCACACAGATCCGAATTGTCATCTCACAAATGTTTAGGGCCTTATTTGGTGGTTGGGTTTAATCTGTTTTTTGCCCCTTATTTACTCTGTTATTGACGTTGACCCAGATACTTCTGCTACCCATTAAATGCATCTGCTTAGATGCAGTACGCAAAGTATAAATAAATAATTAAATACATCTACAGGGGAAGCAAGAACCCAACATGCACTGCCATGTTTCCACAGTTGCTTCGAATGGACTTCCACTTGTGGTAAACATGTTCCCATCACCTGTGTTTGAGTGTGGACATGGGCTAAAGTTAACGTCCCCGTAATAAAAATACAAGGGACTTCAACTTTTTTGTATCGCCCATACCTCATCATTTACCTAGAGACAACACATTCACAACAGAAACCATGATGACCTTGAAAGAAAAGGACACAGAAGGTCTCAAAATGTCACATCATGGTACATATGGATGGCAACTAACCCAGTGTATTTGGGTGCTTCTATGAAACTGGGTTTATTCTGGTATCTTTGCCAGCTTTTTAGATCCAATAATAAAAGAGAAATTTAGATAAATTTTTCCCCCCAGGATGAACCTAATGATGACCTCAGATGAATGCAAAAAAAAAATTATATTCATGCTCTGAGCCATCCCAAAATTAATGAATTTTAATAAAACATTGGGGCCAAAAACAGGACCCAAATTAGGACGTGAAAAGCTACCGAGGTGTCAGTGCATTTGATCTGGAACACATGGCTGTAAATGGTCTTATATACCGCTATAAATAAAGACACTGTGTTAAATTTGTCGATCCTAGTGGTTTTTCTAATGCAGACATGCAGGTTTTTCATGAATCTCAGTCTCATTCCAAGTTTTATATGCAACCCATCATGTCCACTGGCGTTACATGCGGAACCTGCCCATTTAAATACATATAAATTGTGAGTGATTTTGCAACAGCGGTCCTTTTTGTGAAACATTCTGCCTTGCATAATTAGCTCGATTCCCCAAATGTACCTGTTAGAGCACAGGTGTCAAACATGCGGCCCGGGGGCCAAAACCGGCACACCAAAGGGTCCAATCCGGCCTGTGGGATGAATTTGTGAAATACAAAAATTACACTGAAGATATTAACAATCAAGGATATTAAAATCATTTTAGGTCAGCACAATCTAAAGTGGATCAGACCAGTAGAATACTATCATAATAACCCATAAATAATGAAAAAAGCAAATTTTTCTCTCTTTTTTTTTGTGTTAAAAAATAAATAAATAAATAAAAAGGAAAATTACACAAAAATGTTTACATTTACAGACTAGTATGTGGAATGGTACCAATATTCTGCCTGTTACTGAATGTTTTGTGTATTTGAAGATCCACTGTGATCTGTAAGTTGTAATAAAAATGATAAACTAAGGTGAAATATTGTTAAAATTGCACCTATTATTTAGGTTGTTCACATTTGTTCATGTTATGTTCAAGTACAGTTTGTAGATGTAAACATTTTCATTACGGAATTTTATTTATTTTCACTCAAAAACATAGAGAAAACTTTGGAGTTGATATTATTTATATGATCTTATCCTATTATTTATATTATTTTACTGCTGCGGCCCACTTTAGATCATATTAGGCTGTATGTGGCCCCTGAACTAAAATGAGTTTGACACCCGTGTTAGAGAATAAAAAGATATTCAAAAAAATAGTAGCGCATAATTTTTGTGTCCTTTTTACCATGTTACATGCACATTTTTGTATAAAAATAATAGAAAAATGTGTTTTATCTGAAATTTTTTTCTCTTTTATCTCAGTAAATATTTATTTTTAAAATGAACCCAAAGTACTTCCAAACTTTAGAACACGTCTACATCTGGTTTGGATTTTTAGCCCCTCTGTCCTGTTATGAGGGACCAGTTTCATAGAAGCACCATGGCTGACCCAATTTTAATACTGGAATACTCAAATAAATAGCATCAATCTGGTAACTTTTTCTTTATTCATGTCATACAGTTTCCTCTAATTTCAATCATTTTTGTTCTATTTGAGTATTTCCTGCACACACCCTACAGCCACCACTGCAATATCCACAAAACACATCCACAGCGTGGCCTGTAGAGGATACAGTTTGCATTGTGTATCATGTATCTGCTCTCACCTACATTGTGCACTTGATTTCCCTATGCAAAGTTTAGGGGTTTAACTTGACATTATTATCCCAGTTTAGAGAGGCCTCTTTATGCAAAGTCAATTAAGTGGGAGTGGAACGCTGCTTGGATTCATAGAGGGAGAGAAAACGGTGTTTGAGAGCAGAGTGGGGAGAGATTTCAAATACAAACAAGCCCTTTAACAAGCGCACCATTGCAAAGAATTCATTTTAAAGACAATGCATAAATCTACATCTAAATCTGAAATCTCTCCCTCAAAAATGTCATACTTCCAGGAGTCCATCTAGGGGTTTCCATCCCGAGAAAATAGTGTATTTTACATGATAAATAGTATCATTTTACAGAAGCCGCTGTCTGTGTACATGGTCAGGAATCTAAAACGTACAGCGCCAGGAGGAGGATCTTGTACCTAGTCAGAGCAGGCAGGAGGATGAAGCACCTGTCAGTCTGAGTAAAAGGAGTGACCACGACACAGCCCACAATGGCACATTTTAGAGCGGCATCAGCCAGTCACAGCATTAGCACTGATGAACCCTTTATAGGGCACTCATAGAAATACTGTGGAATTCAGCATTTCAACCTTAGTATGTTTGTTTACTTATCAATAGGGATGGGAATCGAGAACCGGTTCTTTTTGAGAACCGGTTCCCAGTAGCTCGATTCCTTGGAATCATTTGCCTGCCTGCTTAACGATTCTGCTTATCGATTCTGCCTTCGTTGTGCATGCGCGATGACGTCACACGTACACTGCATTGTTTTGGTCAGAACGTGGCCAACATGGCGCTGAGGCAGAAACGCTCTAAAAAGACGACACCAGGTCCACTTACTTGGAACACTGTCAAAGCTTCCATGTCTTCAAAAGAGTGGAATCCCTCCAATATCCTCAAATATTTGTCCACAGCATGTGAATCATTTACAGGAATGTCACGTATTTGATACTCTACTTGGCGCTTGTGAATGTAGTGGCAGAGTGAACGCCGGGCCGGTTCCGGTATGGGCAACAAACATCATAACTCTTCAAATACAAGTTTTCTGAAGGTAAAAAGGGAAAGGAAATGAGAAGCACAACAACGGGAGACAAGCCGAGCCGAGTCGAACCGGTTCCATGTAGTAGAAATGTGGCAATAGAGGAATTAGTAAAGAGTCTTTAGTTTCACTTTCATTGTACCCCCGCACCCCCGAACCGGCGGCATCTGTTATTATTTGTACATACTGTATATGTTATATTTTCTGTGCAGAGATGGAAATATAAAAGACAGTTGATGCAAACACACCCGTTTGCGCTCTTTTATTCCCTCACCCAATAAGAATCGATAAGAGAATCGATAAGGAATTGGATCGATAAGCAATATTGATAATGGAATCGGAATCGTTAAATTCTTTACGATTCCCATCCCTACTTATCAACCTATTGTGTATCATTGGTGATATTTTGTTTGTTTTGTTTTGATTTCACTGTCCACATGTTCGAAATAAAGATTTAATTAAATAAATAAATAAATAAATAAATAAATATATGGAGGACATAAGATTTCATTACATTTGTGAAATTTTTCAAAATTCGGCATAAAAATTAATTAAATTGCATTTTTAACCCTTTCATTCATAGTGGTCACTACAGTGGACAGTTATTCTCCAGCTGTTCTCTTGTATATTCATGGGTTTTGTTGTTTTAGTTCCATATCAGCCAACACAGTGGACACTTCTGCATCATCCCATACACTGACATTCATACCGTTACTGTAACTTTGCTGTTCTAGATAAACCTGATCTGCACTAACGTGTTTGAGTGTAAAAAAATTGCTAATTGTTATTAGACTTAGGTTGAATAGTGATTCTGTTTTATTGTAAATTATGTATCATGTATGTGTTTTATGTTGTTTGGACTTTGTATGGCTGCTACCTTGGCCAGGTCTCCCTTGCAAAAGAGATTCCTAATCTCACTGGGATTTCTTGGTTAAATGAAGGTAAAATAAAAATAAAATAAATAAAAAGACTGTAATTAACAGTTTTGTTTTGTTTTTTTTTAAAAAAAACGTTGTGTTTTGTTTTTGTTTTTTTGCATATTATCACCATGAAGTGAGTAATAACTAGAATTAGAATATTTTAAAATGTGAGAAAACATCAGATTAGCAGCATTAAAAATATTTTATTTCATAGTTTTCATACAGTAGATCAGTAAATACATGTTTCTTTGTTTCTAAAATTAAGCACATGGTGTCCAGCAGAATGGATGTTTTTGTAACTCCATGAAAAATAGGTTCATAAAAAAAAAATCAAATCGCATTGGGTTTTTTTTTTTTTTTTTTTTTTTTCATGCCTAAAGAGAAATAAAAACACTCAGGAAAAAAAAAATCTTGATTAAGGTTCTTGTAATTCATGCATGAAAGGGTTAAAAAAGAAAAAAAAAGAAAATCAAGGTCAGTGAAGTTACCATATTTGGTTCCTTACCCGCAAGTGGAAAAAAAAAATACAAGAAGTAAATAAAAAAAAAACATGTAAGGTGAAAGGAACACATACTTTAGAACATTAGAACATCACTTTTAGAACATTACAACATAAGTGCTGATCCAGACACCTGTCAACAGAGAGTATAACAGAGGCACAGAAGAAGGGTCGGACATTTAAAGCATGTTTAATTTCAGTTTTGGTTTTTGGTAGTTACCGAGTGCACCCCCACCCACCCACCCTTCACTGTTCTCCTTCACTGTTCTCCTTCACTGTACCAAAAATGTATCGAAAAGCTATAGAACCAAAGACCCCTGCAATGAAAACGTACTGAACCAAAATTTTTCTGTACTGTTGCACCCCTACTCAACATCCATATTATCCCTTTGAACATCGTTACTTACATTAGTACCATGTAGTACCATGAGGGGCATGTAGGTGGGGGTTTAGTCCATACATACCGTCACTAGCGCTAGAGTGAAATGAAACTGAAACTTAACATACTTTCAACGTCCAACTCCCGACTTCTATGCCTCTCTTATATAATGGATCTTACATGAAATTTCCACAACTTGTAGCCTGTATCCACTGGACCCCCTCCACTGCTCTATGGGCCCCCCACAAATGCTGGGCCCCATGAATTTGTCATGTTTACCCCCCCCCCCCCCCCCTCCCATCAGCACCCCAGCTGTAGACCACAATGGACCTGAGATTGTTGACTCACTGTAACTGTTGCTGTCACTGTCTTGTAATGTATTTGGAAATGACCAAAAATAGTCACTTGCAGATCAACATAATCATTACCATTGGGTTTTTATTATTATTATTATTATTATTATTATTATTATTGTTTTATGGCGAGACATCTTAATCTTTTATAGAAAAAGGAGCAATTAATGTCATATAATACTTGTGGTATTCAGAGGTTTATAATAATACAGACCAGAAGAAACAACATTTTATAAATTTTAATATTGGCAGAAAATGGTTATTTAAAAAAAAAAAAAAAAGCAGAGAAAAAGATAATTTTAGAAGAAAAAAAAAAATCATATGGTGTAATATAGACAAAGAACACAGAGTATGTAGGAGGTTAAAGAACAAGCGAGTGTTGGTTAACATATGTGTGTATGGGAGTCTCATTGGATTAAAGGTCTATTGTAGGGAGGTAAAAACCCCCAAGGGCTTTCATTTGGGGACGATTTAGGGTCTTTTCTTTGCAAATGAAATTATTGCCTTCCACCGGAATGTGAGATTTTCATAAACACACTGTTTTCCCTCTATCAACTGCGTACAGCTCCGTCTTATTGTTCGCCATGCAGAAGCTTTGTAATCATAGGTATAGCTTTAAGTTTTGGAGCTTCTCCATGCGAGCTTGTGCCTCGTGTGTCAATGGGAAATCTCACTCCTCTTTATCAACACATAGATTAGAATATATTGAGCGCTGAAACCCACGCCTGCATATAGCCTCCATAGGATTGCACATAGAGAGATGCCATAAAAGCACTGGGAGAGAAGTGAGGGAACATTTCCATCAATAGTGTGGATTCAAAGCAGTAAAGCCTGGTCAAAACATGAGCCGCTGTCCCTCTGAATATAAACTGTAGATTTACAGCCTCCAGCTCAACAGCTATATGTCAGTAAATGTCATACATAATGCTGATTACATGTTTTTTTTTTTCCCCAGAAAGGACATATAGAAGTATTTGAAGCATTTTACCTACTAATGCATCATGTCTTAAGCAATATTTTGAATGTAAGTGCACATAAGAGAGCGAATTTCAATCCATTTCTATGCATGTATATATGACTTTTACTTAGACGGCCATAGATTCTTAGCTCTGTGTTTGCATTTCTATTGAATTGTTTCAGAGTTTCAGACGGTGTGGCTGTTTTCTCTCCGTTCGTTGTCATTTTCTACCATTGCTGCATGTTGTGCTAAAGATTTCTTTAACTACCATATAACAATGAAACTTCAGATGATAAATAATCCACGTGTTTAGTCTCAATCAGGTGTTTATATGCTAAAGTCTTGGGTTAATCCCAATGAAACCAACATTTTATGTTCACATGTGCTGTAATTTAACCCGGATAATCCAAAAAAACTGATTTTACTGTGTATAATATTCATGTTAATGCACTCAAGGACATCCATACTGGATTTATAAGTTAAATAAATTGTATGTAAGGTTTTGTTAATAATTTGATTGTGTCCAAAGGTTCAAAATTATAAAGCAGTAATTCATTTCTCAACTAAATATCTATTAATGTGAGCTTTTTTTTTTAGAACTCAACTCTGCAAAATCACCATGAAAGATGTCAGTGAGTTCATACCTTTTGAAATATTACCATTTAGCAGTCAATGCTAAATACTGTGTAATTGCATTCCTGCATGTTTTAAACAGCAGTTGGGGGAAATATTGCTCAACTAATGTTATATGTATGTAAATCACTTGATCTTAAGCAATAAATCAGCCAAAGAGCATGAGTGATAGAAACTGAGACACAACAGGATTGAGTTAGAGACCTGAGGCAGCTGGACCTGAGGCTTGACGTGAGCGTGAGCCGCAGCCGAGCCACGTTGTTCAGGTCATATCAAATCCCGGGGCTGATAAGGACAACTGGTTCTCCAGCTGGTTTACTCTGCTGAGAGAGCCAGTGTGAGACAGACAGTTGGTGGAGATAGTAGTATAGGTTATATAGGGTAGTGCTGGGATTTGGTTGATGGGATTTAATGTAAACTGTTGGGTCTGGAGGTGTGTGCATGTGTGTGTGTGTGTGTGTGTGTGTGTGTGTGCGTGTGTGTGTGAGTGTTCGCCGACTAGGGCTCGGCTTGGCTTTTGGGAGTGAGTATTGGTTTCTTCTTTTTGACAGGGCCTGTCCATTGACTAGGGATCCTTTTCTTATTAAGCCCCCTCTTCCTAATCCTCCCTCCCGTTTGAAACCCAGTCCACACCTCTCCTCCATCCAGGAAATAAAAAAACATGCTGTTTGTCAGAAGATGCGCTCGCTCTCTTTGACTTTGCTCTCCCTCCCTTCTTTCTCCTCCACCCCTCCATCTCCAACTTACCCTCTCTCACTGTCTCTTTTCTCTTTATCAATGAATATACCACTCTTGACACTAAAGACTTAACATCAAATGAGCTTGGAAATCCATTTTTACACTTTTGGCTGCCCATTCCACAGCTTTGTTTTTTTTTTTTTTTTCTATTTCAGAGGAGGCAAAGAGGAGAGAGGCTCACAGACGTAGAGTTGCCTTTGTTCCTCTGCCCTCTGGCCCTCGGTGCCCAGGCGGCCAGTACCATCGGGAGACGGCTAGAGGAGATCAAACGGGCAGCGTCGAGGAGCGCCGGTACCTGGCCCCTGAAGATGCCCCCTGGCACTCGCAATTAAATCAGCCAGCTCGCAAAAAATTTCCTGGTACCGTCAATCAAAATAATTTACACGGGCACGGTGGCTTTCTTAAAGGCGCACCGCTGCTTTTCTGACGGGGCCTGTCCACTTAATTTCAAAGCTCTTTATTCAAATCAGGGCCGAGGAGGAAGTGCCGGCGAGCACCGCAACCGGGATTCTTATCCTCTAGCCTGCAGTTGTCTTCAAAAATAATGTGAAGGAGGAGGGGGAGGGCGGAGGGAAGGAGATAGAGGAGAGAGAAAAGAGGCACACGGTGAGGCAGCGTGTCATTTGAATAATACGCTGGACACTTTCAATCTCCCACAACATAAGAGGGAAGGTTTTAATGCACTGGCACTGGGTGCAAGGAAGCACACACAGTGCCCCTGGTCGCTTCGAAAGAGAGCAGTTAAAAAGATGTGCGCCGAAGTCAGATGGAGGTTAAACTCAAAAGTTGTGGTGACCAAAGAATCAGGCTGAATCTGAAAACAACACCTCTGCTCCTCTGTGCAGGTGTGATTTATGCAAGTGTGTGTGTGTGTTGAGTGTGTCCTGCCCTCTTCTTCTTAAATGCTGTTTTCCACAACGTTAAAAACAGACAAATAAATACAACACGTTCACTCATTGTTACTGTAATGGAAAATAACTTTGATCACCATTAAAACAGGTGCCAAATTGTTACTATTGTCTCCTTCAGCACCTCTGAGGTGTTTATGGCCACAAATGTAGATTTGCAAGTCATGACCAACAAACATCTAACAAAGGTATTGTAACCAGGAAATCAAATTTGGCCTCTCTCCATTTATATTACCTGCAGTAAGTGACAGCATCTCGCCATTCAGCCACTCTTCTGCAGCCCTCTTTGTTCCGTGGAAGGACTCTTGCCATTGTTCTATTATACAGTGTCCTCACGGCATAAATCATGAGACGTCATCTGCCCATACAGATGCTTTCTCTGAGAATCTTAGAAACAGCAGGGTGCATCTTAAAGCTTTTGTGTTGGCATGACAGACAGCAAGGTATTGTTACCTGATTTAGACAAAGGTGGGTTTTCATGTTTTCTGTGTATTGTGTGTTTTTTCTTCTCTTCCTCTGGCTGCTAAAGAACACGGGAGCTGGTTGAGATTGCTGAGTTGGGTGCACAGGAGAGTGAAGGGGGAAAAGCAGGGCTGGGGTGTTACTCTGAAAATGCTCGCAGTGTCAACATAAGCATGCCTAGTCATTGCCTTGATCTGCATATAAACCCTGTAAAAGGTGCATTTGAGAGTGTGCTTCAAGCCTGTAGAACGAGTTTACCAGTGACCTCTTCATGTGTCCTCACAGCCAGCAGAGGAGAGAAGGGAGTGGCGCTGTTTGATGGGAACATTTCAGGCTTGTGGGCAAATACCCCAGGGGAAAACTTGAAATAATGACCAAAATATTTTTTGACATGTTAATTAAATGTCAAACCACAATGGTGAATGTGCTGCAGATGGTTTACTTTCAAAGCCAGGTAATCAGATTCTTTTGAGTGGGTCCCTTTTTCTTACCAAGAGTGCCTTCCTTTTTTTTTTTTTTTTTTTTTTTCTGAGGAAATAACAGCGCAGCCAAGCCGGCATTTTTCTTCTCCCTGCAAGTAACTATCAAAAAAGAGAGATTCATCACTGACACGGAAAACAATGAAATCTGCAGCTGGGAGACTATTTTTATCTAAATATACACTTAAATACATTTAACTGACCAGGAGGGGAGTATGCAGTGGCTTCCAATAAACCAAGATAAAGTACTGCAATGGTACTTTGATTTGAGCGTCTTGGAACTGAAAACAAAATGGACTCTTCTATAAATCATGATAACACTGTGACTGCAGGGAGAAAAAAGAAGGGGGCGGTTATATGAATGCAATAAGAGATAAAAAGTAGGACGTTAAAAAAAGTGAACTCCATTGTCATGGTATAGAAAAAAAAAACATTCAAAGCAAGGGTAATTTACATACATTGGCAAAAGATTGGTATGTCTTTGGGAAGTTGCCAACAACTTGTCGAGGCTGAGTTATGAGTTTCATAGGTGAACTCATGAAACCTGGTTTGGCCTTAAGCGAGTGCCCTGGGGCACCCCTGGCACAGACATCAGAGCTGCTGGACAAGGTGGTGAGACAGAAAACCTGTCTGTGGTCGAATAAAAGCCATCCATGTCAACTTGGCTCTATAGTTACACAGGGGTGTAATCGAGCGTGTGGCCCATAATTACAGCTGCTGAGGTATTTCTCAAAGAGGTGGACAGCTTTGGAAATTCTCCACTATTGACTTTACAAAGGAATAATGTTCACGTGGTCATAAATCGCTCTTTGTAGTGGCAGCTCTTTGACAAACTCAATAGAGGATATTAAAACATGTTCTTTTCTTTAGATCAAATCAGTAGCTTTAACAGGTGGTTTGCAATTCTTGGCAATCATAGTCCGCATTAGAATTTTTTATTTTTTTTTTTTCGTTATTACATCACTCAAGGTGCATTTTCACTTTACCTTGAGGGGGTGAAACTTCATATATGATGGTATGTATAATATGAAAGAAGACAGAGAGAGTTCACTCTATGTGACTCATGTCTCCACATGACGAACACTTACTTTGTAACCAGATCGACTTCAAGCGTGTCTAAAGCTTTGAATGTCAACCCCAGCCCTAACGTAAAGATCCAGAGTTAAGATTCCTCTCTGCCCTGTTTTGTGTAACATTAGGTTGAGGTAAGGACACAATTCCAGCCTGTAGGAGGAACAAGTGAGGTCATAGGTGCTGGAAATGAAAAACGTACAAACAGCAGACCATCACGCTGCGATTTATAGGGTGTTGTTCCCCTTTTAAAGCCTTGCCTTGTAGCCGTGGGCAGTGTATTCAAGATGTTACAGTGAGTCTATATCTCCATTCTATGATAGTTTCCAAAGGCTAGCAGGGGTGGGGTGGGGTGGACGGGGCAGTGAGGTGTGCATATGTATAGATAGGGTCGCTTAGATCACGTCCGTCTGAGCCGAAGCCCACTGCGCCTTGATGCCTTAGAAAGGGCAGAGTTGCTGAAGCGTGTTGCTAATTAACGAAAAGCCAAAACACTACTATGCGGCTGTTAGCATACAGAGAAATCAGATGTCTTTGGACTCTTTTTATTCATTCCTGCGTACAAGGGCCCAGTCAAACCCATTTAAGGCACCTTGCTGAGCCAGTCACATTCCAATCTATTGCAGCTGTGTGGATCTATAGCGCTAATAACATTTGGGGTGTAATCATGCATACACGTATATTTTAGTCTCCCTTCAGTCTGCGGGATGGAGTTGTAGCAGCTAATGTATTCACAGTCAGACCAACTGCCGTTCGCCACAAAGGGGAGAAAAAAGCCGGACTTGCTTGAGTAACCGTAATAATTGGAAAATGATTCTGATAGCCTGAAACAATCTAATATATTACAGAATTTTATTAAAATAATATCAAATCAAATTAACTGCTATTCCATAATGAATTAGGTAACAAGTTAGGCAGATATTAATCGCTATCCCCTCCCTTAGGCCAGAGTAGACTGGGAGAGAGGATGATGAGGGGGCAAAAGGGAGGGGGGGTGCAAAGGGATGATGGGAAAGAAGGACGGAAGGGTGGAAGAAGTAAGGGAGGGAGAATAGGGGTTATTAACTTGGCTCTTGCGGCTTGTTAGAACTCAGTAAGGAAGGCAGTAAGTAAACTCCTCTAGGAGGTCTATAGACTTTTTTTTTTTTTTTGCCTCTTCCTCTCTGTTTTCCAGTTTCATTTATTATAATTTCATAAGAAGCTTTCTCACAGGAGAGAGTGCACATCTTTGAGAATGGTATACAACCCAAAGTCCACCTACAACCCCCCAGACAGCATTTGATTGGCCGGTTCAAGCAAGCCCCTTTAAATGGACCTGTAATTAGGCTGGCGTGCCATGACTTCATCCAGGGCTGCTGTTACTCACTGTGGCTCCCTTACTGGCATCTCTGTGGATGCCTATGGGGGCCTCGCAGGCCCTTCATCTGGGCTACGTGGTTTTTAATCAAGTCCAGGTCAGGGTCCTTTGAAATCGTAATCAGATGCCTGGCTGGCTGAGCCGTGCCAGCTATTTAATGTATCAGACCCGTGCCAGCTCTCCCTTCAGCACGGCAAGTCTCCCCTTAATTCCATCACGCCAATCAATTACTGAGCTCATGGACTCTGGGCCAGTGAAATAACTAGTTGCAGCACTCAGCGCTCAAGCTTAATGCCGTCTGCTCTGATATTATGGCACGATGCAGTGTTTTCACAGACCCAACCACATGACTTTATGAAGAAATTACCTAAAGACTTTAAAGAGAGCGGGATGGTGAACTCCTTGCCCTTTTTGCATTGCTGTGTCTGTGGGGATTAAAAGAGGAAGATAACCAAAAGGACGGCATTGCTGATGATGTTCTCAGGAGTGGCACAAGGCTGACGAACCCTTATCCAAAGCTACTGTAGCACTAATAGATGAGGCTTAACCTAGTCCAGAGGATCCAAGGGTTTTGTCAATTTAGGATCACTTTACCAGGATTTCAGCGGTGTGGCAGCATGGATTATCATTTGTGGCCCGCGGCACGACGGGGGTATCTGCCCCCAAACTTGCGATAATAGGGGTCTGCTCTCCCAAAGGAGATAAGACGTGCTACTTATCGAAGACATTGCAGGTGTTCGCAAAGTCAATTGCGGGTGAAAGGCGAACAACTAGTGGGGATTTCAGCGTTGTGTGAGACGCTCTCCCGTTGAGCCGTCTTCCCAAAGAGGCTTCAGATACAGGAAGGAGCGAGGGAGGCGGGGATGAGGAAGAGTCCTCTGCTGACAAGATTAAACAAGCCCCCATTGAAGACTGCCGGTGTCAGACGTCATTAAGAAGCAGAATTTAGGCATGTCATCAAACTTCCAGAGGAGAGGAAAGCCCGGGAAGTTTTCCCCGAGAGGTAGGAGGAGGTGAGGAAGTGTTTGTTTAACCTGATACGTCCACAGAGAAATCCCTCCTTAACCACACTTTAATAAAGATCGGAGAAGTTGGAGAAGACGCATCACCCCTGACACCTACAAACACCAGCCTCTACTCCCAGCACGAGGAAGGATGCCAAAGGAATACAAAACAACCCACTTTTTTATTTTTAATTACTAATTATTTCAGGGAGGCTTTAATGGCTTTATTTTAGCTGTCACAGTCATCAGAGAGGGAGAGACAGAGCTATGGAAATAGAGGAAGAGAGGGAGGCAGGATTAGGTTTCTCCTGGGGAAAGCAGGGAGGAGGGAGGACAGCTCGTTCCTGATCCAGGGGGTTTTCAGGCCAGGGGGGCGACAGCTGCACTGTCTTTAGCCTGGATTTGAATTTGAATTCTATCTAACGATGCAGTGCCGGCGAGGACTTGGCAGGGCAGTCTGCTAATCTTCCAGACACAAATGCCTGGGCTTTTCTTGTGTGCCCTCGCCGAGATTTGAGTAATTAAAGTTAAATTGAAGGGAATAAAAAATATCCTTCTTGTACCCGGGCTGTCTTGCTAATGCCAAGTGTGAATAGTCAGGTTTGTCCTCAGAACTATAATCCCAAATGCTATTTCTCCTCTCTCTTTCTCTCTCTCTCTCTTTCTTTCTCCTCTCTCTCTCTCTCTAAAAAGCTGAGGTGCCGCCAAGTTTTCACAAGCTCTAAAGACAGTGATAAGGCAAGAAGGGCGAGGGCCGCAGCCTTTCAACTTACAGGCATCTTTAAAAAAAAAAAAAAGAAAAGGATGGTGGTGGGGGGAGTCTGCGAAGAAAAGTGGAAATGGCCAACTGCAAGAGAGCGTCCATCATTTTGGAGGAATTGGCTTGGGAAGTCTGGACTTGTCGGAGTTAAGAAAGTTAAGCAGTGAGACAGGCCTCCCTGGCAGCTGGTTAACCCTTTACTTTCCCCTCCTTCTCGTGTGCCGGGTCTACGAGTTTGGTGACTTCAAAGAGTTCTTAAAGACTGGGTCCGGAGGTCCTTGAGGGTGGCTCCAGGGAGTCCCTGTTGAAAATGTATTTGGATTCTATAGAAATAATCCTCGTTGGAGAATTCAGCGCAGACAATTAAATACTCAATCAGCAACAATGAAGGCTTCCCAAATGAGGCGAAAGCTTATTTAATGAGTTTTGGGTCTGATAATTGAGTGAAAGAAGGAACTTAAAAGCAAAAACGCAAAACTATAGTGACCAGGGGTACTTTTACTGCTCAAGCGTTCACATTTTTCATGGGACATAATCCTAACACACAAGTTTGAGTAGTGGAAACATGCGTACATGAGTCAAAGTCGTATACAAGGTTGTTGAACAGCACGTCTTCAAAACACAGGCGTGAAATGAAAAGACTGGAGAGATTTTTTTTTGCATCTAAAAGTCGCAGAAGTTTAAAAAAAATAAGCTCCCTTCATGTTAATGTGTTGGGTCATTCTTTGTTAACATTTGAATGTGTGGATGCCACTACGTATTAAGTACATCTGCATCTTAAGTTAACAAAAAACTGCCCTTAGGGTTTCATGTGTTTTCTCCTCTTTCTTGTAGAGGCCGGATGCCTCCACAGTTTGGTTCAGTTCTTAATATTAATGTTTTAAAAATGGATTTATTTATCAACCTAACAAAAGAAGCAAAATTTATTGAGACACATGATGTTTACTTAACAAATAAATGTGAAAAGAAAAGACTGGAGAGATTTACCACTAAAAAAAGGATGTTTGCATCTGTAAAATTCACAAAAGTGTAAAAAATAAGCTCCCTTCATGTTAATGTGTTGGGTCATTCTTCGTTAACATTTGAATGTGTTGATGCCACTATGTATTAAGTACACCTGCATTTTAATTTAACAAAAAATGCGCATGGGGTTTCATATGTTTTCTCTTTTTTCTTGTGAAGGATGTCTCCACAGTTTGGTTCAGTTCTTAATATTAATGTTTTAGATATGGATCTATTTATCAACTTAACAAAAGAAGCCGAATTTGTTGAGACACATGATGTTTAGTCAACACATATATGTGAGATGAAAAGGCTGCAGAGATTTACCACTAAAAAAAGGATGTTTGCATCTGTAAAATTCACAAAAGTGTAAAAAATGAGCTCCCTTCATGTTAATGTGTTGGGTCATTCTTCATTAACATTTGAATGTGTTGATGCCACTATGTACACCTGCATCTTAATTTAACAAAAAACTGTGCTTAGGATTCATGTGTTGTCTCATCTTTCTTGTGGATGCTGGGTGCCTCCACAGTTCGATTCATTCTTTCATTCATTTTCTGAACCCACTTTATCCTCACTAGGGTCACGGGGGTCACTGGAGCCTATCCCACCTCCGTATGGGTGAAGGTGGGGTACACCCTGGACATGCCACCAGTTCATCACAGGGCCAGTTTGGTTCAGTTCTTAGTATTAATGTTTTAAATATGGATCTGTTTATCAACCTAACAAAAGAAGCAGAATTTGATGAGACACATAATGTTTAGTCAACGCATAGATGTGAAATGAAAAGACTGGAGAGATTTACCACTAAAAATAGGATGTTTGCATCTATGTAAAAGTCACAAAAGTATAAAAAATACGCTCCCTTCGTGTTGATGTGTTGGGTCATTCCTCGTTAACGTTTGAATGTGTTGATGCCACGACATATTAAGTACACCTGCATTTTAAGTGAACAAAAAACTGCCTGCGGGGTTTCATATGTTTTCTCATCTTTCTTGCGGAGGCTGGGTGCCTCCACAGTTTGGTTCAGTTCTTAGCATTAATGTTTTAAATATGGACCTATTTATCAACCTAACAAAAGAAGCCAAATTTGTTGAGACACATGATGTTTACTCAACACATATATGTGAAATGAAAAGACTGGAGAGATTTACCACTAAAAAAAAGGATGTTTGCATCTATGTAAAAGCCACAAAAGTGTAAAAAAAACAATAAAAAAAATAAATAAATCAATAAATAAAAGCTTCCTTTGTGTTAATGTGTTGGGTCATTCTTCGTTAATGCTTGAATGTGTCGATACTGCTACGTATTAAATACATCTACATCTTAATTGAACAAAAACTGCGCTTAGAATTTCATGTTTTCTCATCTTTCTTGTAGAGGCCGGATACCTCCACAGTTTGGTTCAGTTCTTAATATGAATGTTTTAAATATGGATCTATTTATCAACCTAACAAAAAAAAGCAGAATTTGTTGAGACACATGTTTAGTTGTGAGAAGGATTAGGTTTTCTAATAAAGACACCATCATGCACAAATGTAAAATATAATACTGGCTTGAACACACACTGCGCTGTTTGAATGTATATGCAGGTTTCTTTCAAAGCATCAACATTCCTAACCCGTCCCCTTGTTTCAGCGTTCCCTCCTTCCTCTCCCTTTCTCCCGCTCTCTCACCATTACATGGCGAACCTCGCTCATCCCCAGCCTCCAGTCGGTTTGGTGATGGATCAGTCATTACAGCGGGGACTGCCGACGCAAACTGAGTCAATAGAGGAAGAATTAAGTTCTCCCGTGGCCATCTGTGTGATGATGATGAGGAAGAGCTGCCACCAAATTAACCTGGGACTGTATGGACAACTGCTGCAGTATGTGTGTGAGCTGGTGTGTGTATGTGTGTGAGCATACATATTATTTGCCGCCGAGTGTTTGGAGATCAGTGTATGCTTTGCGGTGTGTGTGTAATGTGTGTATGTGCAGGTCAAGTGATGGTGTTCTTTGGCCCTTTGTTATGTCTGCTGATTCACACACTGAGCTGCTCCAGGCTAATGGCTCTGGCATGCCTCTCTCTCTCTCTCTTTCTCCCTCGCTCTCTTCTCTTTTTTTTTTCTGTTTCACCCTCTTCTTCAATTTTGTCTGGTAATTGGAGAAATGGGAACAAAACTCAGACTGTAAACCAATTCTTCCAGTTGCCGCTCCCCCGCCTCCTCCCGTAGTCTCCTCCTTTTCTTTCTCCACCTTGTTCGAGCCATCGCGTCCCTCCTTCCGCTCGCTCCTCCTCGGTTTATTCGGATCAGTTATCATTCATGTGCAAACTCCATCTGTGTTTATGTAGAGCATTTATATTAACGGAACTGATTGTGTGGAAAAATAACCTGTGTATTAAAGCTGCAGCTCATTTCAAATACCTAAACAGTAACAATGCATAATATCACACAGACGATGTCAAAGTATCAAGCAAGTAGTGGTAATAGTCTGGGGGGGGGGGGCATAGAGCAGTGGAGGGGGCCCAGGGGACATAGGGTAGAAGTTGGGAAAATTTCGTTTAAGCTACGGCGTACCAAGGTTATTATTGTAAACACAAACTAATGAAATGACGAAAACTAGAATTGAAAAAACATTTTCGTTAACTGAAATAAATAAAAACTATAATTAAAAGAGAAAAACGATAACTAACTGAAACTGTATTGTGTGCTTACAAAACTAAGTAAAATGTATAAAAATTATGGAAAAAATTCCCTTCGTTTTCATCTCTGTCAATGTTGGACTAATTCGAAATCGATTTATTTTGCTCTAGCAATTTTAGCTAGCGGCACCAAACGACACTTGTGGTTTACAGTCGTCTTCTTGTCCCCACTCTACCTGGAAACATATACACTAAAGTTGGGAGAAAGCGGCAGAGTTCCATCAGGTCCAGGTGGAAAGCTATCTGGGGGGGGGCAAACCGGTACACCTAGCTGCTCCTCCACTGATCTAGTTCTGAGTAATGCTTTCCATCAGGTCCGACAAATAAATTAATACACATTTGCACTCTTCTGCTGTTTATATTTTCTTTAATGCTGGTGAATGTCATTTTATTTGACTTCATTAACGCCAACTCCCTTCACCGCGTCGTGTCCTGTCAGGAAGCCAGGCTACAGGCTCTGAGCGCCGGCTCCTGTCGGGCTTGCACGCCGGTGCGCTTGGAGAGCTTGATATGTGCGTGAAGCTGGGCTTGGAGGTCGGAGCACAGCTTGGTTCTGAGTTCTGTAAACGAAACTACTTCCATGATCCGTAAACAGAGCCGGTTACAGGAACGGAAACAACTTCATGCTTCCCCGAGAGGTTTACAGCAGCACAGGTAGAAGGAGCTCCTGCCTGGATCAGGGACCACTGTCCCACTGACACAGAAAAACACAGCTGAATTTAATTTTTTTCAGGAAACAGTATCTCATAAACTCAGAAAAACAGAGCAAATTTTTTTTACTTTTTTCTCATAATTATGAGATAATTATCTCATTAATTCAGAAAAACAGAGCCGAATTTAATTTTTTGTGTGAATGCAATACACTTCCGTAGGTTTTTTGTCACTCCCTTTTGTTTTTTTAAATTTACAATTCATTTATTATTACTTCAACTGTGTTAATCAGACTTTATAACAGTTCTCAGTAAACCACTCCCATATCACACCATGTGTATATGCAACTACAATGTAAATATGTAAACACTATCTACATATTTAACTTTTAATTCTCTATTTTTATAAATATTAATATAAATACCAAATTTCTATTTTTCTTTTATATTTCATTTCTCACTCATCTGTGTTTTTTTTTCTACCGGTCTTTTCTCTGGACTTGTTTGTTGTATGTCACTGCTGTTTAATTGTGAAATGTTCCTATGGTGGGATGAATAAATTGGCCGATTTTTTTTTTTTTTTTTTCTTAATTCCAGATTTTTTGCTTAATTCAAACAAAAAAAAAAATCTGCCAATGGAACAAGTGAAAATTATCTTCTTCTTATCTAAGATTTCTTGAAATAAAATTTTTCCAGATCCATTGTCTAAAAATAAGTTCTTATATCTCACTGAAAAGTTAGTCTTTAGGTGATTATGTCTTATTTTAAGTGTGATGTGATATTTTGACTAGAAATGAGAAAAATACACTTGGTAACATTTAGATTTTTGCAGTCTATCTATCTATCTATCTATCTATCTATCTATCTATCTATCTATCTATCTATCTATCTATCTATCTATCTATCTATCTATCTATCTATCTATCTATCTATCTATCTATCTATCTATCTATCACTTAATCTATTTGAAAAAAGACAACTGAAATGTTTGCCATCTTTCTGTATTTGCTGCTGATTTAATCAATTACAAATATGCATATGGTCCCTTTAATAACTCTGCTTTTCCTTATATTTCCATCCTAATCACTTAAACATCTGTTTAAAAATGCATTCATTGAAGTGATCACATTAACCTGAAGGACCATACTTAATACAGGGCTTCCTCATCAGTGTTCCCATCCACTGCAGACCTTATTCCTGACTTTTTTTCCCTCTTTCATCAGTGCTGTCATCCCGTTTCCTCCTCCCGCTCCCACCTCTCCCATCTCCCCTTTCGAAAGCCTTGATCTACCCAACCATCAGCGCTGCCTGTCTCTGTCTCTCTCTCTCTCTTTCCTACTCTGTTAGACTCGCTCGATGCCGGCCTACCTGCCTGGACACACACCTGACATGCCGCGTTTGAAAGCCAAGCCTGCAGACACAAATAAATGTCTAGACTCTGTGACCTGATGGCTTTTTTTTTTTTTTGTCCTCCTTTTTTTTTTTTTTTGTCTTGATATGCGTTGTTCTACGTCTTGCTCAAAGTCGACTGGAGGCTTGAAAGAACTTTTTTTTTTTTTTTTTTTGAGACAGTGTAAGATTTCACCGCCATCCCGTCCTCCGTGGGGATGCAGTGGTCTGAGACTGGAGCGTGTTTTTTTTTTTTTTTTTCCCTCTTCTTCTTTTAACCTTAACGCCTTCGTTATAAACCAGTTGACAACCAGACAATAAAGGCTCAAAGCACCCATGTCAAACTTTACAGCAGATAAATGCGCAGCCTGCACCTACGTCATCTGGCCCTTTATGTCCGCCGCTGTGCCTATATTGAAATAGCTCTCCCTAACGGTCTGTAAAATCACACACGGAGTCAATGGGTGCTTATTCGCCATGTGCATGGAGGATTACAGTTTGATATTACAGCCCAGCCTGCAGTTGTGCTGTATTGATAGACCCATACATCAAACCTCCTCCAGACAATCGCAGATGGCTAATTGGGACTTTTTACAGCCTTCCAGTTTATGCAGAGATTTTGATATAAATTAACCACACAAGGCTCCGTCCCCTTTCATGAAGCTCTACTTGGACAGGGCCTCATCTGATGAATACCTTCTTTTATTGGCGCAAAGACCTCCAAGGCTTTGGTGAGGTGGAATATTGTTTTTAATACGTACCTGTCTGTGGTAATTAATTATGGCTTGCTGTATCGCCTCCAGTCAAACTTGGAAGAAAAATCTCTGCCTTCATCTCTCTGTCTGCTTGTCTCTCTTTCTTTTTCCCCTCCTCTCGTTTTTTTGCTCTGCTGTTTTTTCCTCCTCCTGTTTATCACTCGACCACCCCTCCCCCCTTTTCCCCAGAGTTGGGAAACAGGTTTAATTGCCATGTGGAAGCCAAAAAAAAAAAAAAAAAAAAGAAAACATATAAATGTGCACATGCGGACACTCATTTGACAGAGCTCTGCAGTTTAAAGGGTTAAGGCTGTGAACATACAACACTTTACGACGTTCAAATTGACGGTGCACGGCTCCGCTATTAGACAATGACCTTCTATCTCCAAAATGTCTGCTTTTAAACAGGTTTATTTATTCACGACGCGTTTTGGAGACAATCCAACAGGTTTTTACGAGGCTGAGAATTTTCTCAATTTAGGAAGGAGTGTGTAATAAATACTAAAATAAGCTAAATGTGCAGGTTCAATAAAGTGTGAGATGAAAATACACAATACTAAGTAATTCACTGTAACACTTTATTAAAATAGGCTATAAAGTTACATAAGTTACACTGAAATTGTTTTTCCAAAGTCAAGAATCGCAGAGGGAGGAAGCAACAGATTAGGCCTGCCTCCTAAACTTTGGAGTTCAATCCAGGATGGAAACTAATGCCCCTTTTCTACCAATATCAACTCCAATATCAACTCAACTTGGCACAGCTTGGTATGGTATGGCATGGCATGACATGGCTCAGTTTGGCCACTACTATCAGAGGTGTCAAAAGTATTCCCATTCATTCCTCAGGTAGAAGTATAGATACTAGGGTTTAAAAAGTATCAACTCAAGCTTTTTACTCAAGTAAAAGTGTAAAAGTACTGGTTTCAAAACTACTTAAAGTATAAAAGTAAATGTAGGGGGAAAAAAATTCCATTAGGACAAAAATTATTTTAACATTTCTCTATTTATTACTTGTTATATTTACAGGGTGGGGAAGCAAAATTTACAATATTTTGAGGCAGGGATTGAAAGACAGTGTATGACCACGTAGTTTATTGAAAGTCATGAGAATTTATTTGCCACAAGAAAACTTACATAATAGAAAATGTTTTTATTCTGTGTGTCCTCCTTCTTTCTCAATAACTGCCTTCACACGCTTCCTGAAACTTGCGCAAGTGTTCCTCAAATATTCGGGTGACAACTTCTCCCATTCTTCTTTAATAGTATCTTCCAGACTTTCTCCTAATAGTTTTGCTCATAGTCATTCTCTTCTTTCCATTATAAACAGTCTTTATGGACACTCCAACTATTTTTGAAATCTCCTTTGGTGTGACGAGTGCATTCAGCAAATCACACACTCTTTGACGTTTGCTTTCCTGATTACTCATATGGGCAAAAGTTTCTGAAAAGGTATGGATAATAGTGTTAGGTATGATTATGACATCAATATATGTTTGGTTTCAAAACAATTGACGTAGTGCCTGCTGAGAAAAAACAACTAAATGTTCATTGTAAATTTTGCTTCCCCACCCTGTATATTTATATTGTGATTTTAATCTATTGCCCTTTTATACTTTATTGTTTTATCTATTGTTCTGTAAGCTGTTGCGACATGGTTTTGGCTGCTAAGGTGTTTCTATATTTCTTATGTCTACGATAAAGTGTTGATGAAATGTAATTTCGTTCAGCACTATATCCGTGTTGGTATTGTGTTGAATGACAATAAAGTGAATCTTGAATCTTGAGCTTAGGCGGTGCCTCAGGGGCCTATAGTGCACTACCGCACCTCCCCAAAAACAAATTTTCTAAAGGCCATAATGACTATAATGTTATATTAACCCTTTCATGCACAGTGGTCACTCCAGTGGACAGTTCTTCTCCAGCTGTTCTCTTGTATATTCACAGGTTTTGTTGTTTTAGTTCCATATCAGCCAACACAGAGGACACTTATGCACCATCCCATAAACTGACTTTCATACCATTACTGTAACTTTGCTGTTCTTGATAAACCTGATCTGCACTGACATGTTTGAGTGGAAACCAATCGCTAATTGTTATTAGACTGTAATTACCAGGTTTTTTTTTTTTTTTTCAGCAAAATTTTTTCTGCATATTATCTCCATGAAGTGAGTAATAATTTGTATTAGGGTATGTTAAAATGTGCAAAAACATCTGATTAGTAGCATTAAAAATGTTTTTATCGCATAGTTTTCCATATCACTTTCTAATATAAAGTTTTAAATACATGTTTCTTTGCTTCAAAAATTAAATGCGTGATGTCCAGCTGAGTGGACATATTTATAACTCCTTAAAAAAACAAACTCAATCACATTGGGGTTTTTTTCTTGCCTAAAGAGAAATAAAAACACTCAGGAAAAATATCTTGACTAAGGTCCTCATAATTCATGCATGAAAGGGTTAAAATGTTAATGCTGAAACATTTGGGATGCACTAGTCTACCTGCTTCAGCCGCATATATGCCCATTGAAAATGAACGCATTTTAGTCCAATGCAAATGTATTAAAGAACCATTTATGTGTCCTACTGAGCATTTACATGTGTTTCATGGAGCAGAAGATATGATGACTAGTTGAATATAAGTAATGGAATGGTGCAAAAAGTCAAGTCAAGTGGATCACGTACAAACCAATAGGGTATCGGAATGGTATATGTTTATACGTCTCCTCCAACCACAATCAAATTCACTCTATCCGGATGGCGCCATTTGTCTAGATTTTTTTTTTTTTAAATTTTCCAATCCAATCCATTCCAACTTTTATAAAGCACTTTAAAACAACCACAGAGGACCAAAGTGCTGTACAGAAGAATAAAAGCACAATACAAATTAATAAAAGTATTAAAATAAAATAAAATAAAACAAGTTAAAATATAAAAACGGAAACAAAATATCAAAATTGCACAAGTGTTAAAAGGCCAAGGAGAACAGGTGGATTATAAGAAGAGATTTAAAATTTTTTTGATGATGATAAGCCTGAATGAAAACAAGCCGAAGTTAAATAGGAGTAACAAGGCTATGTTTAAAATGTAAGGAACAGAAAGTACAGATAATTGCGTGAAAATCTAAGAAGTAGAGGTAAAAAGTTGGGTGAAAAAGAATTCCTCCAGTAAAGTATATATAACCAAAATTTATACTTAAGTAAGTTTGTACTTCGTTACTTGACACCTCTGGCTACTATGCACTTCCACTCCATCGTACTTGTCTGATCACAGTAACACAGTGTAAACTACTATGATGTTTTCTTCAGAGTGACTGCAACTATGAGTGATGCAAAAGTGGAGAGGGATTAAAATTAACCCATAAAGACCCAGCGCTACTTTTGTGTCAGTTCCCAAATGATTTTTTTCTCTGTATTTAACTTTTTTTAAGTGATTTGTCACCACTGATTGTAATATTATCCTCCTTGTTTTGCATTTTCTAATCGTAAATCATGTATTTTTAAGTCCAGGCTGAAAACAGCTCTGTTCAACTGTGCATGTAACAACTGAAAGTGTTCTATCTGCGCTTTTCTCTTTTACTTCATTTTAACTGATTATTATAAATGTTTCATTATGTTTTAATTGTAATTGTGTGTTTTTAACTTGTCTCTTTTCCATTTTTTGTAAAGCACTGTGAATTGTTGTGTATGAATTGTGCTATACAAATAAATTTACCCTGCTTTGCCATGCCTATTTTCCTATATTTGATTTTATTATTATATAGATGTTAATAAAAGCTCAGATTAAAGTTGAGGGTTATTAAATCAGAAACAGAAAACTGATGAAAAAGTAATTTTTTCTGCAAATATATCAATAACTGAACATAAAACAAGTGTCTCCATCCACTGTTATTGATCCAACTCCATGGGTTTTACTGGTGAATTGATGTTGTAGAAGATGACGGTGTTTCCACGGTAACTACAGGGCCTCTGAATGTCTAAATGGGTTATATCTGATGACCATGAAAAGATGACAAACTGTATTTTATACCAATTATTTACATGTATTAATAGGATTAGTGGGTCAACAGGTATTAACCAGTTTAGATCAGTAGATGGTTTTGGTCGCTGGTGGTTGTTTTGGTCTTTATGGGTTAAAAATGTAAGGTATAATTTATGAGATGACATGTTATGAAAGGTTTGGCAGGTGAGAATATTGTTGTTTACCCTTACAAACTGTGCCAACTTTAAAATTTGTTGCAACTTGTTCAGAGATTTCCCATTAGCTCGACTTGGTAATAACAAGTTGTGATTTGATGATGATGGGACTCATTAGTGATTATTCTGAACTGACAAATCCATGTATTCTCTCTCTTCAGCCTAGTTGGAACCTTGATGAAAATGGGATTCCATAAAGTATCTGATAGACCCTGGTAGACCTGGATCTTCATGGATTGAGATGTCCCAGAAGTTGCACAGAGTTGAGGAAAGTCAAGCAGTGGAAAAACAGCATGAAGGAAGAATGTGTGGATGGGGTTAACCCTTTAGAGGACACTCATAGAAATACTCTGACATTCAAAGTTTCAACCTGTACGTTATTGGAGGACAAGACAAGACTATTATTTTTGTAAAATTCTTCAAAATTTTGTATTGTTATGTTGAAAATTAAGGTCAGTGAAGTTACCATGTTTGGTTCCTTACCCGAAAGTGGCAAAAAAAAAAAAAAAAAAAAAGTCCAAGAAATATATATATTTTAAAAAAGTACAAGAAAAACACATGTAAGGTGAAAGGAACATGTAATTTAGAACATTAGAACATCACTTTTAGAACATTACAACAACATAAGTGCTAATACAGACACCTGTCAACATACACATTTTTTTATTGTTATTTATTTATTTATTTTACTGTTCTTTCTTTTAAGCTTAACGTTTTTATCTATTTATCTGTTCTTTTTGTTTTGTTTTTTTCTCATGCCTATACTTTTTATTGCGTCCCTGCTGTAATGCTTTTAATGTTTTTTGTAAAGCACTTTGAATTGTCTTGTACATGAAATGTGCTATATAAATAAACCTCCCTTGCCTTGTTATGTAGAAAATCAAGGTCAGTGGTGACCGTATTTGGTTCCTTACCTTGAAAGTGGCAAAAAAATAAATAAATAAATGAATAAATAAATAAATAAAATCCAAGAAGTATACATAAAAAAATAAGAAAAACACATTTAACATGAAAAGAACATCACTTTTAGAACATTAGACCAACATCAGTGCTGCTCCAGACCCCTGTCCACATCCACATTCTCCCTTTGAACATCATTCCTTACATTAGTAGCATTACTTCATGGTACCGAACAAAGCAGGTCCACTCACTGTTCATGCAGAGGTGGACCTTACAGACCCTGTAGACCACATTGGACCTGAGATTGTTGACTCACTGTCCTCACTGGAACTGTTGTTGTCACTGTCTTGTAATATATGTAGAAATGACCAAAAATAGTCACTTGCCCAATAGAGGGTTAATGAGGCAGAAGGGGTGCATTTTGTATGAAAAAGAATCTGACTTGACTTTATTGTGTGACATGGTGTAATCAGATGCCGGAGTCACAACCTTAGACAAAGCTACTGCACATGTCTGTTATTCTTACTTTACTAAGGATCCATGGAAGCAACATGTCTGTGTTAACGGCAATATCTGATAATTATCATAGACTAAAAAGTGTGGATGAATAAAATTTTTTGGTGCTAATTAAAAGTTTTTGTACCAAAAAATCAAAATCCTTAAAATTTTCCAGAGGGAAAGATGTTCCACATTGCCTGGAAATTCTTCCAAGATTTATCAAAATATTTAACTCAAAACAACCACTGTGAAACTCATATTGGCCCTAGATGAACATTAGGGGATTTTGTTAGGATTTCTTGTCTGGGAACAATTATGTCTGTAGATAACTGTTTGCCAATCCATGTGTTCGATGCTTTCTAAGAATAAGTGAAAACTTTGACATGCCAGTGGGGCAAGAGGAAAAGTTAGAGGGGGTTCATTAAAGGGACCGTAAATGTCAATACACGTTTCTATGGTGATCAAACCAGTGGCTAAAGAGATGTTTCATTCTTTGACATATGTTGAACACATGACAGGGAAAATATTAAAAACAAGTGGTGCCAGGCACAACAAACCCCGCCCCTCAGAAGTATTTCACCCATTATAAGTAAATGGAAAGATTTTTTTAAATCATAAAAAATATGAACTTTGACCTACCTTTCCCAAAATGTAATAAGATCTATTCTGGGTCACTGGCAATCTATTAACTCAATTTGGCATGAATTAGGGATGGCCCGATCCAATCTACAGATCGGTATCGGCTGCTGATCTGGCATTTTTTAGAAGATCAGATCGGATTTAGTCACAACATCAGGCCGGTCCGGACCTGGTTCTGGGGCGGGGGTAAACAAACGTCTTGTCCCCTCAAATTAAAGTTTCCGAAGGTAGAGGAAAGGAAAATTAGCTGCACAACAGCGGGAGGCTTAGAGGAATTAGTAAAACATCTATAAGTTTCACTTTCACTTTAACGTGATGTGCAAGTCAGATTTGTTTCAACCCGCGGGGCTTTTGTGGAATTATTTGACCCAACCCACCCCACAAATAAACTGACATTCTTTTGACCCGCCCCAACCCGACCTGCAAGTAACCCACTGATGTGCGCATCACTAATGTACGTCGCAGAACACACCCCCATATCATACCCAGACGAACCTGTTCATAGACCAGCTACAGCAGTGGCAAACATACGGCCCGTGGACCAAATCTGGCCCACCAAGGGTTCTAATTTGTCCCACAGTATGAATTTGGAAAGTGCAAAAATTATACTAAAACTAGAAAAGCACTTGGAGAGTACAGACCTCCACCAAGGCAGATCAGTGCCCCCCCCCCCCCAAGGTTTGCCTGTCTGTCTGTCTGTCTGTGTGCAAGATAACTCAAAAAGTTATGGACGGAATTGGATGAAATTTTCAGGAAAGGTTGATACTAGCACAAGGAACAAATGATTAAATTTTGGTGGTGCTGATCTGCCTTGGAGGAGATCTGCGCTCCCTTTTCTAGAAAAGCACTCGGCCAAGGCAGATCAGTGGGCCCCTGTGGCCCCCCCACCCCCGATCACCACCAAAATTGAATCATTTGTTCCTTGTGCCAGTATCAACATTTCCTGAATTTTTCATCCAAATCCATCCATAACTTTTTGAGTTATCTTGCACACAGACAGACAAACAAACAGACAAACCATAACCTCCTTGGTGGAGGTAATTATAGTTAAAGTGTGTCACAAGAGTTTAAGGTGTCATACTTGTTTTAGTTCAGGTTCCACTTTCAGTCCATCTGTGATTTCAAGTCAAATGATAGTAATAATAACCTAGAAATAATGACTCCAAATTTAAATCTGAATTTTATTGTAAAAAGTCGGTATTGGATCGGTATCAGAAAAACTTATCCTAAAAACCATCAGACTGGATCAGAAGCAAAAAAATCCAGATCGGGACATCACTAGTAAGAATTGAATTAAAGTGTTAACAAACAAACAAACAAACCGAGCCAAAAACAATACCCCTGGCCTCCCCTGCAGGAGGCAGGTTAATAAAAAAATAAAGGATATAACTAAAGTGAGTGAGTTTTCAAAGTATAATTCTGATCTGCCTTCATCCCATATAGACATATCCCTCCAAAGAGTACGTTTTGCTGATTCCAACAGTGTGAGCTTTAATATGAAGGGGGTGTATGACGCTGTAAAAAGGTTCCAGGCTTTTTGAAAACTGGCTGAGGTACAACATTGTAAATGCAGCGTGTCTGCTGTGAGCACTTACACCTCACATCACCATGTGTTCTTCATTTTGTGAATGTGATATCCAGATACAGATCGCAGTTTAACACCAGGTGTGAATGAAGCCTAAGCCCCTCTACGGCCTGGTCCACTTATCCTCAACATCAATAGCATCCCTCCAGCCAAAATCACCCTTTTACTGAAATCACCTCCTGCCTACTGCACTTTCACAACCCCGCTGTCATCAAACACACACACACACACACACACACACACCCCCACACCCACACACACACTTTACAGGTCTATGATGTGTTGCTCTGTTTAGGCTCGGTCTTGCTTGTTTTCTAAGGTAGGTTCATTGCACCATGTTCAAATAACCCTCCACCCCTTTTAGACCCCCCCCCAGATAAAATCGTCAGCCTCCTCCAATCCCATCTGAAGCACAGCGAACACAGCCGACATGTGGATTTAGTGCAGAAGTGTTTACTTACTGAAAATCTATAGTGATATTGATATTGCTGTGATTGCAGAGTCACTGGGGTTTTGTTCAGTGCAACGATGAGTGTGTAAAGCAGGGGTCAAACCAAGAACTGTTGGGATGTTCTGTCCTCACACACACACACACACACACACACACCAGTCCAGATGAGATCTAACATCGAGGACACGGAAACAAGGAAACAGAAATAAGTTGTCCCGTTGTAGTGGTATTGAATGTAAAGGTAAAGGCCATTTCCCTCTTTTTCTTCATTTTTTTTTTCTAAATTTGGTGGAAGCTCTGCATGAATCGGTCCTGTACCCATACCCATTGTAAGACCTGAACAAACTGAACTATAATAACATAGTGAGCTGAATCACACTGATGTCTTTGTATGATGCTGCCTAGGGGTGTCACGATACCAAAAACTCAGTTGTTGATACAGATACCACTAAAATCACACGATTTTCGATACCAAAGTTAATACCATGATAAAAAATAAAAAATAAAAAAAAAAGAATCATAAGAACCCATAAACTTAAAAAAGAAATTCTATATTTAAGTATCTGCATGTAAATATATAAATGTTGCCTCTAACTCTCATCTGTTGCACTGTCAGTCACTGTTTACTGCTTTGAATGCACAGACGTGATTGGCTGAGTGGTGTCACATGGGATGGTTCTACATGCATGCAATTGGTCTGTGTGTTTCCTCATCTACTCTACTAAGCTGTGCCGGTTAAACTAGAGGTGCTCCACCACCAGCTGTAGGTCCAGGTCCGTATGGGTCGGTTTCTGGGTCTGGACCAGAACCACGGTCCACCTGTTAGTGACCGCTGTTATAGTTTCTTGTTGTCAACATTGCGTTTTGGCAGTGGCCTGAACGGACCAGGATGTAAAAACTGTGCCAGACCATTGGACCAGTACCAATGTGGAGCCCTGATGATATCACATGTCAGATGTTTAATGCTGATAACAGAACTCACCTTGAATTCTTTCAACAGATCTGGGTGCCTGTCTCCAAGATGCTTTGCTAGATTTGTGGTATTCCCCCCTCGTTTGAATTCTGCGGTGGCGTTTACACAGTGGCTTATGCGTATCAATAACCACGTCGTGGTCGTCTACCTGAAATGCCAAATACCGTACTTTTCGGACTATTGGCTGCACCTGACATTAAGCCTCACCCACCCCGTCTCCAATGTCTCACCATCAATTCATTGATGCCAAGCTTATGTGGAGCAGCTCTATTTCCTTCTTCGACAGCCAAATCGATCTTTAGCCCAGAAAACATAAATTAGCCGCATCATTTTTGAGCCGCGGGTTCACAGCGTGGGGAAAAAAGTAGTGACTTATAGACCGGAAATTACAGTACTTCACCACACGACTTGTGGCCCCTTTTTATCCATTAGACGAGGCATTAGCTGCAGCTGTTGCTATTCTTTCGCTAGTTTCTGTACCTGTTGCACGTCTACGTTCAGCGCATACTGCCCCCATCAACTGGCTAGGCTGTAAAAACTGTGCCAGACCATTGGACCAGTACCAATGTCGAGCCCTGATGATATCGCATGTCAAATATTTAATGCTGAACAATGGAACTCTTCTTGAATTCTTTAAACAGATCTGGGTGCCTGTCTCCAAGGTGCTTTGCTAGGTTCGTGGTTTTCCCCCCTTTGTCTGAATTCCAAGGTGGCGTTTACACAGTGGCTTATGCGTGTCAATAACCACGTCGTGGTTATCTACCTGAAATGCCAAATACTGTACTTCTCAGACTATTGGCTGCACCTGACTATAAGTCACACCCACCCTGCCTCCAACATCTCACCATCGATTCATTGAAGCCAGGCTTATGTGCAGCAGCTGTATTTCCTCCTTTGATCATTAGCCCGTAAAATATAAATTAGCTGCATCATTTTTGACCTGCGGGTTCACAGCGTGTGGAAAAAAGTAGCGGCTTATTAGGGATGGAAATTGAGAACCGGTTCTTTTTGAGAACCGGTTCTCAGTAGCTCGATTCCTTGGAATTGTTTGCCTGCCTGCTTAACGATTCTGCTTATCGATTCTGCCTTCGTTGTGCATGTGCGATGACATCACACGTATGCCACATTGTTTTGGTCAGAATGTGGCCAACATGGTGCTGAGGCAGAAACGGTCTAAAATGATGACACCAGGTCCACTTACTTGGAACACTTGCAAAGCTTCCATGTCTTCAAAAGGGTGGAATCCCTCCAATATCCTCAAACATTTGTCCACAGCATGTGAATCATTGACAGGAATGTCACATATTTGATACTCTACTTAGCAGCGCTTGTGAATGTAGCATCAGAGTGAACGCTGGGCCAGTTCCGGCGTGGGCAACAAACGTTGTAACTCCTCAAATACAAGTTTCCGAAGGTAAGAAGGGAAAGGAAATGAGGTGCACCACAACGGGAGACAAGCCGAGCTGAGTTGAACCGGTTCCACGTAGTAGAAATGCGGCAATAGAGGAATTAGTAAAGTGTCTTTAGTTTCACTTTCACTGTACGCCCTCCCGAACTGGCCCGGCGTCATCTGTTATTATTATTTGTACATACTGTATATGTTCTATTTTCTGTGCAGAGATGGAAATATAAAAGACAATTAATGCAAACACACCCATTTGTACTCTTTTATTCCCTCATCCAATGAGAATCGATGAGAAATCGGATTGATAAGCAATATCGATAATGGAATCGGAATCGTTAAATTCTTAATGATTCCCATCCCTACGGCTTATAGACCGGAAATTACGGTACTTCACCATACGACTTCTGGCCCCTTTTTGTCTATTAGATGAAGGATTAGCTGCAGCTGTTGCTATTCTTTTGCTAGTTGCTGTACCTGTTGCATATGTACTTTCTGCTTGTACTACCCCCATCAATTCCAGATGAGTAGTAGCCTTCCGATGGTATCGATTCTTATGCAGGCATTGGTTTTTCCATTTCTTAAAAAAACGAGTATCTACTTTTTTTGTTTTTTTCATCATAGTATCGAATGGTATCGTGAGTATCGGTTCTCATGACATCCCTAATGTTGTCTGCACTTATTAAAGCCCCCAAAACAAGGCCCGGCGTCATCTGTTATTATTATTAGAGCATACTGTACATGTTATAGTTTCTGTGCAGAGATGGAAATATAAAAGAAAGTTAATACAAACGAACCTATTTGCACTTTTTTATTCCGTCAAGAGAATAGATAATGGAATCGGAATCGTTAAATTCTTATCAATTCCCATCCCTATTGGCTACTTTGCACTTCTAGCTGTTCGAAATTAGATATGATCTAAGAGCAAATAATCAGAATGTAATTTGGGGAAGCATCAGTATTTAGACTTTAGCTGAAACACTCGTGTTGCATTGGTGCCAATGTGGGTCACAGCCGTGCGACACTACATATGATGCGACGCAGAGTACCGGGGTGTCCATGCCAATGCTTTATTGATGATTCCACAACAACTTAAATCTTAATGAGATCTTTTTATGTGTTTCCCAACCTCTAACAGGATTAGGAGTCATGCTGAAACACGATGACTTGCCACTCAACATGCACTCCAGGTCTTGTTTGTAAGTCGTTACTGAAAGAAAAAAAAAAAAAAAAAATTATATTAATCTCACCCTAGACTTGTATTATTTGGACCAGAATAATTGAAAATATTCATATAAACCAGTGTAATTTTCATCCGCATAATCGGCTGTGTTGATTACTGTGATCCCAGCCATATGCGAGGATAAGGCTACTTTTAACTGTAAAGGGATTTAACATGTTGGATTAGTGCTAAGGCAAGGATCTATTGCAAATTACAAAACATTTCCTAATATTTCTTCATTTGTGGAAAATTGAACTACATGGATCTTCTCACGTTAATGCGACGAGCATGTGATGGCAAGTTTCAGGGTGTTAGTCGGTCAAGGAAACAACAAACAAATGTGTCTGACAGCGCATGATTTAATCCCTGATTTTAATTCGCTAATCGTTATTCAAATTAGATTTCCAGAGAAAATAGGGTTGGTGCATTATAGATCTATTTTGGGTGTATTAATAGTCCTCAACATGTGCGGACAAAGCCAGAAACAATCACCGCAGCCGTAGAATTTGGCATATTTGCATACAGGCGTAAATATGTCAATGCATAGCGTAGTATGTTGGGTCTATTTGTGCGTTTATTGGTTTTATTTGTTGTTTTTTTTTACTTTTCCAGGGGTAAAACTACAGTAGTGGCTCTCCTGTGAAAGCATCAGCTCTCCAAGTTTATATCTTTTCTTTAAATTAAGTAAACTTGGTCCACCTGGGTCCATAAATCCAGCCCGCAGACCT
The DNA here is from genome assembly GCF_902148855.1 of Sphaeramia orbicularis. Taxonomy (NCBI): domain Eukaryota; kingdom Metazoa; phylum Chordata; class Actinopteri; order Kurtiformes; family Apogonidae; genus Sphaeramia; species Sphaeramia orbicularis. Next base: position 45,327,850 of record NC_043978.1, read on the forward strand.
GGAGTCGAGCGCCTTTTCTTCCCTCTCTTCCCCTCTGGTCAGTGGATTTACCGCGGGAGTAATAACTGTCAGGCCAAATGCTTGGTAAAGTGGCGGACAGGAGCGAGTGGAGGGGGAGTATTTATCACGGTATTGACTTTGTGACTGCCGTGTCGTGAACTCTTTTGTCATAAACTGGAGCAGCGCTGCAGATCGATCCGAGGAAAACTGCTGTCAGCTCGACTCCCAGCGAGCATTGCTTTTCCTACAGCCACTTAGAGGGCTGATAAATGCCCCCCCTCCTCCTTTTCCTCCTCCTCCTCCTCCTACTACTGCTGCAATGAGACCATGGCTGAGGCCACTACACACAGTTCACACACACATACAAGGGCATATAAAACCCACACCACTCACATATAAGCATGAGGAGAAAGTAACAGTATACAGTTTTGTCATTTTATATCTGGAAACAATTCATATCCCTTTAAAAAACCAAAACCTTCACTTTGCACAAGCTGTGAAACGTAGACAAAATGAGCCACAATTGACTGTAATGTCGTCTTTAACCCTTTGATGCATGAATTAGGAAAATCTTACTCAAGATTTTTTCCTGAGTGTTTTTATTCCTTTTTAGGCATGAAAAAAAAAACAATGTTATTGAAATTTTTTTAATGAACCCATTTTTTATGGAGTTACAAAAATGTCCGCTCAGCTATACGTTTAATTTTTGAAGCAAAGAAACATGTATTTAACCCTTTCATGCATAGTGGTCACTACAGTGGACAGTTATTCTTCAGCTGTTCTCTTGTATATTCATGGGATTTGTTGTTTTCGTTCCATATCAGCCAACACAGCAGATACTTATGCATCATCCCATACGCTCCAGTTCACACCATTACTGTAACTTTACTGTTCTTGATAAACCTGATCTGCAGTAACATGTTTGAATGAAAATCAATCAATTAATTGCTTGTTATTATTATTAAACAGTGTTTTGTTTTTTTGTTTTTTACTAAACATATTTTTTTTTTTTTTGCATATTATCTCCATGAAGTGAGTAATGAGTAGTATTAGAGTGTGTTAAAATGTGAGAAAACAGATTAGAAGCAATAATTTTTTTTTTTTTTTTAATTTCATAGTTTTCAAGAGATGTATCAGTAAATACGTGGGTTTTTTTTGCTTCAAAAATCAAATGCATGGTGTCAAACTGCATGGACATTTTTGGAACTCCATGAAAAATAGATTCATAACAAAATTTTCAATCGCATTGTTTTTTTCATGCCTAAAGAGGAATAAAAACACTCAAGAAAATAAATCTTGATTAAGGTTCTCACAATTCATGCATGAAAGGGTTAAAATGCAATAACAGAAAGTGATAAACTGTGTGAAAACTATGAAATAAAAACTGTTTTTAATGCAGTTAATCTAATGTTTGCTCACATTTGATCATACTCTAATACTAGTTATTACTCACTTCATGGAGACAATATGGAAAAAAAAACTTTTTGTTTAAGAAAACGTCTAATTAAAAGTCTAATAACAACTAGCATTTGATATACACTCCACATGTTACTGCAGATCAGATTTATATCACAAATTTAAGTGTTCTATCTGCACTCTTCTCTTTTATTTTATTTTAATTGATTATTATTTATGTTTGTTGATTATGTTTTAACTGTAATTGTGGGTTTTTAACCTGTCTCTTTTCCATTTTTGTAAAGCATGTGTATGAATTGTACTATATGAATAAATTTGGTTTATCAAGAACAGCAAAGTTACTGTAATTGTATGAATATCAGTGTATGAGATGATACATAAGTGTCCACTGTGTTAGCTGATATAGAACTAAAACAAAACCCATGAATAAACAAGAGAACAGATGGAGAATAACTGTCCACTGCAGTGACCACTGTGCATGAAAGGGTTAACCTGTAAAGACCCAGGGCTACTTTTGTGGCAGTTCACAAATAATTTTTTTCTCTTTATTTAATCTTTCGTAAGTGTTTTATCACCATTTATTAGAATATCATCCTCTGTATTTTGCATTTTTTCAGTGAAAATCTGGTATTTTCCTATATTTCATTTACTGATCATGTAAATCAGGGGGTGTCAAACATATACTCCATGGGAATTTGTGAAACGCAAAAAAAATTATAATGGAGATATTAACAATAACAGATGTCAAAATAATTTCAGCTCAGGAGTCACATACAAAACAATTTGATCTTAAGTGGGTGGGACTGGTAAAATACTGTCATAATAACCTATAAATAATGACAACTCTAATTTTTTCTTTTTCTTTAAGTGTAAAAAATGTCAAATTACATGAAAGTATTTACATTTACAAACGATCCTTTCACAAAAAATGTGAATAACATGAACAGCTGTGAACAACCTAAAATGTCTTAATAATTTTATGCCTGTTACCAAATGTTTTGTGTATTTGTAGATCCACTGTGATCTGTAAGTTGTAATGTACATGTATAAACTGAAGCATAATACTGTTAAAACGGCACTTATTTTTCTTAAGAAATTTCAGGTTGTTCATGTTATTCACTTGATGTAAATTTACTTTTTTTTTTTTTTTTTTTACGACTGAACGATTGACAAAACTTTGGAGCTGACATTGTTTATGGGCTATTATTCTATTATTTTACTGGTCCGGCCCATTTAAGATCATAGTTAACTGTATATGGCCCCTGAACTAAAATGAGTTCGACACCCCTGATGTAGATGTTCATAAAAACTCTGATTAAAGTTGCAGGTTACTATATCAGAAACAGAGAAAATTGAAGAAAAAGTTACTTTTTCAGCAAAGATATCAATAACTGAACATAAAAACAAGCATCTCCAATTATTATCATTAATGAAAATACATGGGTTTTACTGGTAAATCTGTGTTTCAAACTTTTAAACAGGAAAACACAGTTACTGAGGCCTTTAATCCACCACAGAGGATGAATGTTTTTCAGTGCAGTTATTCTATGAGCTGAAAATAACCTCTCTATACTGCGTAGATCTACAACTTAAAGGGCCAATGTGTAAGATTTAGGGACGTCTAATGACAGAACTGTTACATGATATTGATAATTGTATTGGCATAATGGCCTAAAAATAATAGTAGTTATGTATTTGTTACTGTTTAATGAGTCTAGTATTCTGCAAAAGAGGTGTTTTGTCGTCCACTGTGTATGGGTGTGAGTTCCAGTAAAATCCCATTTAGCCTAGAACAAACTAAATGCTGGCTGTTACAAGAGCTTTCATGTTCTTCATGTTTTTAGTGGCCACCATAGGGGAAGGTGAAGCAGCGGGGCAGTCAGCTGTTAGCAAACTTCAACCACTGAAGGTCATCCACTGAAAATGTAACCCATAAAGACCCAGTGCAACTTTGGTTGCAGTTCCCAAATTAATTTTTCTCTCGATTTAATCTTTCCAAAGTGATTTATCACCATTTGGGGAAGCAAAATTTACAATATTTTGAGGCAGGGATTGAAAGACAGTGTATGACCAATTAGTTTATTGAAAGTCATGAGAATTTATTTGCCACAAGAAAACTTACATAATAGAAAATGTTTTTCTTCTATGTGTCCTCCTTCTTTCTCAATAACTGCCTTCACACGCTTCCTGAAACTTGTGCAAGTGTTCCTCAAATATTCGGGTGACAACTTCTCCCATTCTTCTTTAATAGTATCTTCCAGACTTTCTCGTAATAGTTTTGCTCATAGTCATTCTCTTCTTTCCATTATAAACAGTCTTTATGGACACTCCAACTATTTTTGAAATCTCCTTTGGTGTGACGAGTGCATTCAGCAAATCACACACTCTTTGATGTTTGCTTTCCTGATTACTCATATGGGCAAAAGTTTCTGAAAAGGTATGGATAATAGTGTTAGGTATGATTATGACATCAATATATGTTTGGTTTCAAAACAATTGACGTAGTGCCTGCTGAGAAAAAACAACTAAATGTTCATTGTAAATTTTGCTTCCCCACCCTGTGTATAGTGTTTTTTCAGTAAAAATTTGGTATTTCCCTGTATTTAACCCTTTCATGCACAGTGGTCACTACAGTGGACAGTTATTCTCCAGCTGTTCTCTTGTATATTCATGGATTTTGTAGTTTTCGTTCCATATCAGCCAGCATAGTGTACACTTATGCACCATCCCATACACTGCAATTCATACCATTACTGTAACTTTGCTGTTCTTGATAAACCTGATCTGCACTAACATGTTTGAGTGGAAAGCAATTGCTAATTGTTATTAGACTGTAATGAACACAGGGGTTTTTTTTTAAGCAAAAAGGCTGATTTTTGCATATTATCTCCATGAAGTGAATAATAATTAGTATTAGGGTATGTTAAAATGTGAGAAAACATCAGATTCGCAGCATTAAAAATGTTTTTATCGCATAGTTTTCCATATAACTTTCTGATATAAGGTTTTAAATACGTGTTTCTTTGCTTCAAAAATTAAATGCATGGTGTCCAGCTGAGTGGACATTTTTGTAACTCCTTAAAAAAACAAAAACAAACAAGCAAAAAAAAAAAAACCCAATCACATGGTTTTTTTTCATGCCTAAAGAGGAATGAAACCACTCAGGAAAAATATCTTGACTAAGGTTCTCATAATTCACGCATGAAAGGGTTAATTTACTGATGTAGATGTTTATAAAAGCTCAGATTAAAATTGAGGATTATTATATCAGAAACAGAGAAAAAGTGACTTTTTCAGCAACATATAAACAAGCATCTCCAATCACTATCATTAAGCTATAAAGACCATGACAGTTCCCAAATAATTTTTTTTTCTAGATTTAACCTTTCTTAAGTGATTTATCACCATTTTATTTATTAAAAGCTGTGTTTTTGTTTTGTTTGTTGTTGTTTTTTTTTTTGGGGGGGGGGGGTGAAAATCATGTATTTTTCTATATTTAATTCACTGATTATGTAGATGTTCATAAAAGCGCAGATAAAAGTTGAGGGTTATTATGTCAAAAACAGAAAAAAATGAAGAAAAATTGACTTTTCAACAAAGACATCAATAACTAAATGTAAAAACGAGTGTGTCCATCCACTGTCATTGATTAAACTCAGTGGGTTTTACTGGTGAATCAATGTTGTAGACGTTCACTGATGACCATGAAAAGATGACAAACTGCATTTTACACCAATTATTTACATGTATTGCTAGGATTAGTGGCTCAACAGGTATTAAACATTTACATCACTAGATGGTTTTGGTCACTGGTAGATGTTTTTTTTTTTTTTTTTTGGGTAATTAAAAATACATGGGTTTTACTGGTGAATCTGTGTTTCAGAGGATGATGGTGTTTCCATGTTCACTACGGAGCCTCTGAACGTCCAAATAGGTCATATCTGATGACCATGAAAAGATAATAAACTACATTTTACCTTCATTATTTCCCCATATTTACAGGTTTAATGATTCACAAGTTATTAAACATTTTAGATGAGTAGATGATTTGGTTGCCAGTAGCTGTTTGGGTCTTTATGGGTTAAATATTTTTACAGCTTTAATATGTTCCTAATTCCTACATGTACAATCAAAAGAATATGTGTCAGCCAATATAAATACACTATTTGTGGAGCAGAGAGGGACAATGATAAATATATATATATAAATAAAACTGTAACTGAATTACATGAGCTTGGAAGCTTTTATGTGGCTGGAGTGCAGTTTGGAGATACAGAACATTAAGGAGTTTGATGTTCCAGCTGCCAAAACTGCGTCTATATTTTAAAATACTCTGCTATAAAAAAAAATTCATAAAAATTTAACACCACACAAGCATCAAATAAGATTTTAAAATCTCGTCGAGCCGACACGCTGAAGTCTATATTAGACAATTTTACTGAAAACTCATTTCGAGGGAGATCTTTTAACATTAAAAGAACAACAACACAAAGAGGTAAAAATGACATCTTAACCTCGGATACGTCTCATTTCCTCCCGTTCCTCACAAAATAGAGAACTGTAAACCCTTCCCTGTATTAGTGAATCTGTGTAATCTGACTTCAGTTCTTGATAAATTGGATTTATTTTTTACTGGCTTTCACATTATTTCGACATTCATCACAAAAACAGGAATTCATTTTAATAGATTCTGCTCAAGGGACTGGGTGAACACCAGAAACAGAGATCAGAGCTGTTGGAGGATTTGTGTGAGAAAGGTTTCACCAATCAGAGCCTAAAACCTGCACAAGTGGAAGAGTACAAAGAATATTACCAGAAAAAGGGAGTTTTGTTTGTATTCTTTGTTTAATTTACCTTTTACCTTGTTCTTAGTAGTGACAGTGTATTAGTATATGACTTTGACATAATTGTAAACCAACAAAGACGGCTCTATAGACCTATTTTTTCTTTAACCCTTTCATGCACAGTGGTCCCTCCAGTGGACAGTTCTTCTCCAGCTGTTCTCTTGTATATTCATGGATTTTGTTGTTTTAGTTCCACATCAGCCAACACAGTGGACACTTAGGCATCATCCTATACACTGACATTCACACTATTAGTGTAACTTTGCTGTTCTTGATAAACCTGATCTGCAGTAACAGGTTTGAGTGTAAATCAATTGCTTGTTATTGTTATTAGACTGTAATTAACCATTTTTCCTTAACCCTTTCATGTATGGGTCCCTCCAGTGGACAGTTCTTCTCCAGCTGTTCTCTTACATATTAATGGGTTTTGATGTTTTAGTTCCATACACAGTAAAATCGCCAGTGTTTATATAACACTTAACGAGTTAATTTTAACACTACCTCAGCGAACATATGGTCCCTATCGACAAAGTGTAAAAATTACACTGAACATAGAGTTACACTTCCAGAGTCAACTTTACTCTAGTAAGAGTTAATATTTGACACTACACTACACTAATTAGTGTCAGTCAAGTTTTACACTATGTGAGAAGTAACACCCATAGTGTTATTCACATTCAACACTGAAGAGTTAAGTGTTAAGAAACAACTTTTCCAGTGTTAAACCTACTTAACACTACATGATGATAAATAAATTACTCCAAAGAGTGTTGATTTTTAACTGCCTCCTCCCAGTGTTACATATGATGTACTACAGTCCCAGTGTCTGCAGGGGGAAAAAAAGATAACATTATTTCTGTACCCAGTTTTTTCCAAGAAAAAAGGAAATATTGCAATTAAAAGTAAACATAAAATGACATGTAAAATAAAAGCCGCCGACCCAATATCACGTTATCCATTTGAAATTCAGTATTTGAAAACACGTACCCAACATTGACAATGACGACGTAACTTTATTCTTAAACACAGATTCTGTTTGGATGAAATAACAAAAGCCACAGTTTATTTACACAAACTTACAAACGCAATTTTTCGATGTGAGGAAGATGGCGATGCCACTCAGTTTGAACGCGGAGGTTGGTGGGCAGGGCTTTTCAGAGTCATTATTTTTTAACACTGAAAGGTATGTTGCTCTTATCGGTGTTGAATTAACTTTGACAGAGTCAATTTACTTTAACACTGAATATATGACACTGACAGTGTAAAACCTCTGTTAACTCCAATTATTTTCACTGACACCGGAAGTTATCTTGTTAAATTTTACTCTGTCCATTGTTGGAATAACTCCAAAAGAATTAAAATACTTTGACACTGCATTTTTTACACTGGCAAATTTACTGTGTATCAGCCAACACAGTGGACACTTACGCACCATCCCATACACTGACATTCATACTATTATTGTAACTTTGCTGTTCTTGATAAACCTGATCTGCACTAACATGTTTAAGTGTATATCAATTGTTATTTGTTAGACAAGAAGTTTTTTTTTGCATATTAACTCCATGAAGTGAGTAATTACTAGCATTAGAATATGTTAAAATGTGAGAAGACATCAGATTGGCAGCATTAAAAATGTTTTTATTTCATTGTTTTCATATCACTTTCTGATATTGGGTTTTAAACGTATGTTTCTTTACTTCAAAAATTAAATGCATGGATATTTTTGTAACTCCATAGGAAAAAAAAACTCGATCGCATTGTTTTTTTCATGCCTAAGGAGGAATAAAAACACTGAAGAAAAAAATCTTGACTAAAGTTCTCACAATTCATGCATGAAAAGGTTAAACACAAAGTTTTTTTTTTTTTGCATATTATCTCCATAAAGTGAGTAATAACTAATATTAGAGCATGTTAAAATGTGACAAAACATCAGATTAGCAGCATTAAAAAATTGATTTCATACTTTTTCCACAGTGTATCAGTAAATACATGTTCCTTTGCTTCAAAAATTAAATGCTGAGTGGGTATTTTTTTGCAACTCCATGAAAAATAAATTCATACAAAAATTTTCAATCGCATTGTTTTGTTTTTTTTCAGGCCTGAAGAGGAAGAAAAACACTCAGGAAAAATAACTTGATTAGGGTCAAAAAATGGTATTCAAAATCTCTCTGACGGGACATTTTAGAGACAATTTGACCCACATCTTTACTTTTAAATTCATTTTTGCTATAGTTGGACCACGAGGGATTATCCAAAACAAGGAGCTACTTTATATTGAAATAAATGTTGGAATTTCAATCAAATAAAGTTCGCTCTCTGACTGGACGTTACTGCATTTTGACCCATTTAGGTTCACATAATTCATGCATGAAAAGGTTAAGTAAGTTTCACTGACATAAATTTAAGTCAATATCAGAAAAGACCAGAAAGTGTAAATCACTCTGAAACAAAAAATATTCTTAAAGGAGTGATATTTAGCTTTTTTAAATGGAATTATGCATTTTCAAACATTTTCCTGTGGTCTACATAAACTGTAAATGCTATACTTGGGTCTGAATTCTTCATTAATTCAACTCCACAGGTCCATCTTCAACCCTATTTCTGAGTAATGACACCTGAAAGGTCATTTTGAGCGCTGGCCCTTTAAATGCAAATGACCCACTTCATGCCCCACCCCCTCCAGGTTATTTTGGGTGTGCTTTCTGTCCTGTTCAGCCACTTGTGTTCATTAATACAACCAACAACTGAACATTTTAGCTAATCGGCTCAAAGTTTGGACATATTTTCAGTTTTTACCACAACCGCTGCTGCTGACAAACAATTATGTCATACTTGAAGAAATGTTTATCAGAAGTCTTGACCTTATTTGTGCAAATGTCCTGACATAACTAGTTATAAAACATAGCAAATTAAGAAGGAATTAAAACAGGTTGTAGAAATCCACTTGATTTTTGCCAAAATGAATTTAAAGATAACTTTGCAGCACCTGGAGGGTTCAAATTCAAACTTTATGAACTATTAGGGTCCAAATACACAAATAAATGAACCAAACACTAATAAAAGTGGGTTTAGCAAAATATGACCCCTTTAAATAATGGCAGGCCTTTCATTTTCTTGGCTGCAGAAGATACCAGGCCTTAATTCAAAGTAGGTTTGTTTTCAAAGTCATGATTTTATTTGTAATTTGCTCGGTTTAATAAGTACAGATGGTGGTTTTTAGTGTGGAACCTTGTTTTGATCCATTCATGTTTGTAATGTTAAAAGTACTGCAATGAAATGTTTTACAAAGGAAGCTCTACCTTAACTGTTTATATATATGTTTGTATATTTACAGCTTTACATATGTGTGTGTGTGTTTATTTATTTATTTTTATTTATTTATTTATTTGCACAAAATAAAAACAGCAGTGGAAAAAACAACAACATTCAAACAAGTAACAAAATTGTGCAGCAGAGGTTAGAAGCCAAAAAAGAAGGCTTATATGAATACCTCCCCCGAAATGAACAATACATAAAAAAATTTAAAAAATAAAAATATGTATATATGTGTATATATACTTGTTTTTTTTCTGTTGTATTGATAATTTTTAATTTTCTGTTGTATTGATAATTTCTTTCCTGTTACTTTTTTATTCTGCGACTGTAACACCCAATAATTTCCCCCTGGGGTTAATAAAGTTTTCTAATTCAAATTTCAAAATAAAAGCCCTTTAGCATTTCACTGGATGGAAACCCTTGTTATCTGACGCAGCCTTTACTGTATAAATTTCTTCCTGTTGGACATTTCTACAAAAGGTCAGACACACACCTGCAGTGACTGAAATCAGAAAATAACACTTTAGATCACAGGTGTCAAACATGCGGCCCGGGGGCCAAATCCGGCCCGCCAAAGGGTCCAGTCCGGCCCTTGGGATAAATTTGTGAAATTCAAAAATTCCACAAAGACATTAACAATCCTTTTAGTTCAGGTTCCACATTCAGACCAATTCAATCTCAAGTGGGTCAGACTAGTAAAATACTGTCATAATAACATAAAAATAATGACAACTCTAAATTTTTCTCTTTGTAAATATTTTCATGTATTTACACTAAAACAAAGAATAATTTTGCGAAAAATATGAATAACCTGAAAAAATATGAGCAACCTGAAATGTCTTCAGAGAATTAAGTACAATTTTAACAAGATTCTTCCTGTTACCAAATGTTTTGTATATCTGTAGATCCACTGGGATCTGAACGTTATAATGTACATGTGTAAATGATAAACTGAGGCACAATATTGTTAAAATTATACTTATTTTTTCAGTTTGTTCCTGTAATTCACATCTTTTGAAAGGATAGTTTGTAGATGTGAACCTTTTCATCATGTAAATTTACTTTTTTCACTCTAAAACATCGAAATAAGTTTGGAGTTGACATATAATAACATAATAATATATATACATTTTACTGGTGCGGCCCACTTCAGATCAAATGTAGTTGAATGTGGCCCCTGAACCAAAATGAGTTTGACACCCCTGCTTTAGATGAATGAATGAATTAGTGTAGAAAGTCGACAGATTATACTGTTGAATGTATTAAACTTGTCGTGGCAGTACTTTAAATGACAAGCACCAGAATTTTATCCTTTTTTTTTTTTTTTTTATTAAACAAGGCCTGTAATTAAGAGCCATCTTCTGTTTGTTTGTGCTGACCCTGACACTGTCTGTTATTAGAGAACCAACCTGTTATTGCTTTAAGGTTCAAAACTTTGTGTTTTCCTCTTATTTCTAAAGTTTTTTGCTGTTATGAAACACACTTCTAGATGTTCATAGCATAATACAATGTACATCATTGTGATAAAAAGTGACCAAAATACTCCTGAGTATATGTAATCCTGTAGATATGTATTTAACCTCAGCGAAAAGTGCTGTCCTGGAAAAATTTGAAAATGACAATTAAAAGTGCTTAAATTTGACCTTGAAAAATGTATATGAACCCTGTGCATAACATACAATATCATCTTGGAAAAGGGAAAGAAAAAGCTCCTGTAGGTTGTTTTGATAGTTTGGGGGATGTAGTGACGGCATCTTTACACAATAGTGTAGAGAACAATGGCAGGTTTATTCCAACAGAGTCCGTCCTGTGAGTCTCAGCTGTAGAATCCTGTTGTAATCAGCTTTATGAGCAGTTACTCAGAGTTTGCTGTGACTCAGTTAACTACGTCATAAAAACAACCTGAGCTACGTGTAGTGTGTGCAGTGTGTGCAGTGTGTGCAGTCATTCATGCTTTAGTTCCTAACACTCACTTTCCACTGCTGATGATCTGCTTCCAGTCCACAGCTGGAAATGATCTGATCTTATCTGACGGTTCCTAGTCTTCTCCAATTCCAGTGATTCACAGCCAGTGTTGCGCAAGTTACTTCCAAACTGTAATACATTACAGATTACTTGTTACTGTCATTTAAAAGTCATTCCTTACCTTACAATATTACTGTCTCAGAATTTCAATGTGTTACATGACACCTGTAATAATTTTGGGTAGTGCTGTCAAACAATTAAAATTTCTAATCAGATTAATCACAGGGTTGGTGTTGATTTATTTAGATCAATTATGATTACGATTAAATATCATTCATTTTTAAACTATATTAATTGTGTTTCATTTTGCATAAGCAAACAGACTCAAGAAAGAAGGGATTAAATGTGCACTTAACGTGTTTATTAAACACTTTCAACAGTTTCAACAAAACAACTGTAAACAACTGTTCTGTCTCGTCTTTTTTTGTCCTCATATTTCCATCCAGAGGACCAAGGTGCTGTTTAGTGTCTTCCATCTTTATGGGTTGGTTCTGCTGCCTGTCACTACCGGATCAACTGACCATTTGTTCATGTGCGACACTAACTCTACTTGGACAAACTGACCCGAATGCTTTGGCAGATACGTTCAGAGTCATTCTGCTGCAGATGGGTTAATTGTGTTAAAATTTTTTATCAGACTAATCATGATGATGGATTAATTCGTGTTAATGCGTTAATTTTGACAGCCCTATTTTGAGTTACACACAGACTGTCATCATAAATTTACGCCATGAAGTACATGTGGATGGATAGCTCAGTAAGTGACGCTACGGTCTACAATGTTTGAATCCAAACAGGAACACTTGCATTTTTTCCCACATTTTACATGTTCAAACGGGTGTGGCACTAAGGACGATGGTAGATAAATCTGCAATTTATAAAGAATTCTAACTAGTCATAGAAACGTTAGCTTGCCTTGTCATTGCTGATCACAGGGTTCATGCTAACTAGCTTCTGTAAAGCAGGGTTAGGGTTAATGAGCGTACGAGGACAATGGACTGTCTACTGCCGTCTTCACCTACTGCCTGAACGCCAACAGGAAACAGAACTTTCCTGCTGCATTTTTGATTCCTCAAGGTCTCACGGTCTTGCTGTTTGTTTGTTTGTTTGTTTGTTTTTTCATTTGAGCAGTTAAATTATGGGTGAAAAATGTGTTATAACGCAAGTGCTATTGAACTTGTACCGAGTAAAATATTACCGAAAAATAATTAGTAATGCCTTTCACTACGGCGTTACAGCAAAAAGTAATTGGTTACTGTAATACAGTGGTTCTCAATCTTTTTCTGTCGGGCCCCCCTTCAGTGGACAGCCCCCCTCAACCCCAACTACATCGTAACAGTGGTGCAATTATAACTTTTTTTGAAAGAAACACCAATATTGTAACAATACTTTTTGCTTTTCCTTGAATAATTTTGTTGTTCTAATTAAAAATAACTTAGATTTTTGCTTGAGCAATACAAATAAACTCAACCACACTGCTCCCTGAGACAATGTTTTTCCAAATAAAATAGGAAATGTGCAATTATCTTACAACTATGACAATAAAGTTACTTTTTTTTTTTTTTAGAACAAACACATTTTGGTTACAAATATGAATATTTTAACAATATCAGTGGCTGAAATGAGCCTGTTTTCATTGCACGTCTCAGTACATTAAAGTGCAAACTGTACAAACTGTGCAAAAACAGAAACACATCACGTGTTTCTTTTCCAGTCCATTCTCCAAACTTAAACTCTTTGTCTAGTCTAGTGATAGATCACCATGGCAGCAGATTGGTTTGTTGTACGTCCCTAAAATGAGTCCAGGTGCTCCAACGCTAAAACATTAGTTCCACCTGCTACATGTTCTAACCTGAAAAAAAAAAAAAAAACACCCAGGAGTGATCCCATGCCCCCTCTGGCAAGCCTTCACACCTTCCCTAGGGGGATACACTGCTGTAATGGATTACTTTTGTAACACATTACTCCCCACACTGTTCATAGTAAGACAGAGGTAAAATCCAGACCAAACACAGGAATGAAGCTTGAATAAAACCCCACTAGACATCAAAAACTGGATGAATCCTCATTTTATAGATGATGAATCACCAAAAATCACTTAACAGTTGTAACAACTGATTAAGTCTGAAAGCAAAACGTCCCCATGGTCCTGTCAGCTGCTTTAGGACAACAGCAAAGCAGTTTTCTTCCAGAAGCCGTTGTGAAACAGGGCCAGTTGTACTCCTCATGCTGAGTGACTAATTGCTGTATTCTTTTTCAGAACCATGTGCATATTCATAAACACAGCGTCTGCTCCTGGTGACGGGTGGTTTATGGACTGACGCTCCTCGGTGTGGTGGATGTGGCTAAATGGTGCAGGAGACTGAGGACGACAGTGGTAATTACTGACAGCCTTGGGTTGAAGGTCAGAGAAAAAGACCAGAACAGAGCAGAACAAAGCTCCTCTCCTTTCACTGGTATTATAATAGGAACCAGTAAGACCACAACATAGTATGCATGCAGTACAATCATGTAGAAACACTTGGTCTGTCAAAGAGGCTGTAAAACATAAGTTACATCTGGTATGAAACAAGCTTTACATGTCAGTGAATTGCATGTTTTACTGTCAACTCTATTTCAGGAATTATGTTCACATGTATAGGGTGCTTGTGCAGGTTTTGAAAGTCTTAAAAAGTATGGGATTTTAAAACGCTCTTTTCCAGACCTTGAAAAGTCTGGAATTTTGTATGAAAGTCTTAATAAAGTAAGGGGAAAAGTCTCTGTCATAGTCAAATTCTAGAGTATGTACAAAGGCACATAATCTTCTAAGATAATAAATACATAAGGAGCCGGTTTTGATAGTAAGGTTAGCCCTTTTTGCTGGAGAACGTGGTTTAATCAGGGATTTCTCACATATTTTTTGGGACTGCCCTAAGCTAAGTGTTTACTGGGATAAAATTCAGAAGGAATGTGGGCAAAGAAAACGGAGAGATTAGAGACCGAAGGAGTCACATCCCATTTTGTCAATGTTTATTATTGCTTTGTGGGATGGACCTGCTCCTGAAACATCAAAGTTGTATGAATCAGTATATGACCTCCAGTAGATCAAGGTCAACATGGACACCTTTGGGAGATGCACCAGATCAGTGTTATGAACAAATCCCCTTAACCTATAAAGACCCAAACCACAACCGTCGACCAAAAGCATCTACTGATCTAAACTGTTTAATACCTGTTGATCCACTAATCCTGTCAATACATGTAAATAATTGGTGTAAAATACAGTTTGTCATCAGATATGACCCATTTGGATGTTCAGAGGCTCCGTAGTGAACATGTAAACACTGTCATCTTCAACAATATTCATTCACCAGTAAAACCCATGGAGTTGGATCAATGACAGCGGATGGAAACACTTGCTTTATATTCAGTTAATGACAGATTTTGCTGAAAAAGTCACTTTTTTTTTTTTTTTTTGATGTAGTAACCCTCAATTTTAATCCGAGTTTTTATGAAAATCTACATGACCAGTAGATAAAATACAGGAAAATACCTGATGTTCACTGAAAAGACACAAAATACAGAGGATAATGTCATAATAAATCCAATCTTTCTTTATTTATAAAGCACTTTAAAACAACTGCAGTGGACCAAAGTGCTGTACAGAAGAAAAATTAAAACCAAAATAGAAGTGTAAAATACAGAATAGATTTAAAGACATAGAAACTGTACAAAAACAAAACAAAACAAAACAAAAAAAAAGTGCTATACAGAAGAATAAATAAAACCCAAATAAAAAGAATAAAACACAGGAATAGATTAAAAGCCATGCAATTAAAAAAAACAATATAAATAAAATAAACAAATAAATAGAATAGATAAATAAGAAAAACAAACCACTACCAAATAAAAAATATAAAATAAAGATAATACCTTCAAACATCTCACATGGTTTAAATGGTGATAAATCACTTCAGACAAGTTAAATATAGAGGAAAAACATTTTGGAACTGCCACAAAAGTAGCCCTGGGTCGTTATGGGTTAAAGAATAACTACTCTCTTTTTTTTTCTTACTCAGTGTGTCAAATTGATTAGGGTCTATGGCCTCAGGACAGTTTCCACCTACTGTTAGTACACCTGTATTCCAGATGTTTTGGAGCTGTATGGAGGTGCAGGAGACGATTGGAGCTGAGGAGTCGACCCACTCAGGAGAACCAGGTCTGGTGACGAACACACCAGAGTCTGCTACCAACCCATGTCCTCTCAACTTTCTGCAACTTCTGTTGTTAAATCACCAGTTTTTACCAGTTTGCGTCACCATTTGAACAAACAGGACAGGACAGATGCATGCTGGTATTTCACAATCAATAACAACTTGGTTATTTTTTTCCAGAGCAACCTGCAGACTTCACTTTTGCCCAGGACCAGCTAACCTATGTGGAAATGTTCCTTTGCCATCTGTATGAGCTTGTGTGAACTGAGGGTAGATGAGTATAGCAGCTCTGGTGCATTTAGGACTAGTTCAGAAGGGTCAGGATTGAACCCATAAGGACCCAGTGTGACATTTGTGTCAGTTCCCAAATAAATTTTTCTCCATATCTAACCATCCTCAAGTGATTTATCCCCATTTATTGCAATATCATCTTCTGTATTTTGTCTTTTTTCAGTGAAAATATGGTATTTTCCCACATTTAACTTACAGATCGTGTAGATGTTCATAAAAGGTCAGAATAAAGTTGAGGATTATTATATCAAAAAATAGAGAAAACCGAAGAAAAAGTGATTTTTTTCCACAAAATCTATCATTAACCCTTTCGTGCATACTGGTCACTACAGTGGACAGCTATTCTCCAGCTGTTCTCTTGTATATTCATGGGTTTTGTTGTTTTAGTTCCATATTAGCCAACATGGTGGACACTTATGCACCCTCCCATAATAATACACTGACATTTATACCATTACTGTAACTTTGCTGTTCTTGATAAACCTGATCTGCACTAACATGTTTGAGTGGAAATCAATTGCTTGTCATTATTATTAAACAGTTTTGTTTTTTTCTTTTTTTACATAAAGGTTTTTTTTTATTATTTTTTTTATGCATATTATCTCCATGAAGTGAGTAATGACTAGTATTAGAGTATGATAAAATGTGAGAGAACATCAGATTAGCTGCATTAAAAGTGTTGTTATTTCATAGTTTTCACATGATCTATCAATAAATACATGCTTCTTTGCTTCAAAAATTAAATCCATGGTGTCAAACTGAGTGGACATTTTTTGAAGTTCATGAAAAATAGATTCATTAAAAAATTTTCAATTGCATTTTTTTTTTTTTTATGCCTAAAGAGGAATAAAAACACTCAAGAAAATAAATGTTGATCAAGGTTCTCATAATTCGTGCATGAAAGGGTTAACTGAACATAAAACAAGTGCGTCCATCCACTGTCACTGATCATGTTCATTAAACCTTAGATTAAAGTTGAGGGTTATAATATGAGAAACAGAGAAAACGGAAGAAAAGTAAATCAAAATATCAGTAACTGAACGTAAAGTATCTCCATCCACTGCCTTATATCTTTTCAACACTAGAATGGCGTGAGTTGTAAGGGGATGTGGTATTTAAATGTGGATTTTTTTCTTCCATTAACCCATTAAGACCCAGTGCTACTTTTATAGTAGTTCCCAAATGATTTTTTTCCTCTATATTTAATATTTCTTAAGTGATTTGCCACCATTTGTTATAATATTATCCTCTATATTTGGCATTTTTCCGGTGAAAATCAAGTATTTTCCAATATTAAATTTACTCATCATGTAGATGTTCAAAGAAGCTTAGATTAAAGTTGAGAGAAAACTAAAGAAAAAGAGATTTTTTCAGTAAAATATATCATTAACTGCACATAAACCAAATATCTACATCTGCTAATATTTATCAAACTCCATGGGTTTTACTGGTGAATTAATATTGTAGAAGATGACGGTGTTTCCACGGTAACTATGGAGCCTCTGAATGTCCAAATGGGTCATATCTGATGACCATGAAAAGATGACAAACTGTATTTTACACTAATTTACATGTATTAGTGGATCAACAGGGATAAAACAGTTTATATTAGTAGATGATTTTGGTAGATGGTGGATGTTTGGGTCTTTAAGGTTCAAGGTTCAAGGTTCCTTTATTTGTACCCGTAGGTAGATTTGTTTTGCAGTCTAGGTGATTGTTTTGATATTACAACAAGACATACATTGAACATGTAAGACAGATACTTGATCGAGTTTACAGACAGAACAAAAAAACAGGACAAAAAGTGCTCAGTGTTCCACCATTCATCAGTATAGCAGCATGGATAAGTAAAAGAATAAAATAAATAAATAAGATCAAATAAATAAAAACAAGATGCAATAGAACACAATAAAACCAGACAAGATAAAACAGTCTGGGATAAAGACCAGGATAAGAACATAAAATTTAAAAATTTGAAGTCACAATAATAATAAATAGAGCAAAGAAATGGAATAAATAAGTAAAATAAGGGTTATGGGTTAACCTGTAAACCTCTTGCATTATCTTCCACTGTGGGGCAGCTTTCCACCAGTATCCCAAACATATTCTATTTCTTGGGTCTTGGGTTCTTTTGTCCTTTTTTACCTCTGCCAGTACTGTGATCACTTTGCTTTGTGTATTTGTTTGTTAACAACTTTATGGGAAAACTATTCCAACCATCTTTACCAAACTGTACCCACAGATAGGCCTAGGCCCTGGGATGAACCCATCAAAGTTTGGGCCAAGTAGGCCAAAGTTCAAGGTCACAGCAAGGTCACAAAATCGACAATTTTACTAACTCTTATCATTGAGCAATTTTCGAAAATTCATAAAAAATTCAAAGCGACTCTGATTAGCCTCCAATTTGATCCACCCGTAGCTTATAACAATATCTTGTATCTGGCACAAAATTGTCCACATCCACTGTGGAATGTGGACTCTGGACATTTCAGTTTAACACTGAAAATCCCATTTACAACACATTTTTCATTATAACTCAACAAATATTGATTGGAATTTAATATAATTTGACATACACATGACTGGTACCAAGCCTCAACTTGTTCTGCTGTATGGAACAACCTGGAAACTGTTGAATTTAAAAAGAAATTGTTGATCCACACATGCACACTGTTCGGGGTGCTTGGCGGAGGTTTGTGTTCTCTGAACACTTGTTTTATTCCGTTTCAGTTTTTGCTGTAATGCTCATCCATTCTCGTCTTTTTCTTCTCATCCATTGACTTGTTTCCTCTTCCTCTTTCCAATCATTCCTTCTCTGTACTGTCCTTGTTTCCTCTCCTTAATCACATGTCCGACTGGACGTTTATTATCCCATTTTCCTTCCTCTCTCACCCCTTCCCCCCCTTCTCTCCTCTCCTTTTTCCCTTTCTTCTGTCCTCTTGTCTCCTCCGTTCTCTTCCTTGCCTGTAGGTCTTTGGTCCAGATGAATGGGAAATCAATAGTGTCTGTGTTGACATCCAGAAGCAGTCTGAGTCTGAAGCACACCCAGGTGATGGATGACGACAGCCTCAGTGTGTGTGTGTGTGTGTGTGTGTGTGTGTGTGTGTGTGTGTGTGTGTGTGTGACGTTGAGCAGACACCAAGTCCTTGACCGTGACCCTCCTGCCTTTCCGTCTCCTCTCCCCAGGTCCTGGGTGGAGGAGTCAAAGGTCAGGGGTCAAGCTGAGGCAGCTCCCCCTGGGAGTCTGGGGCTCATGGGAGGGTCCGGTTGTGAGTGCAACCTCTGACCTCTCACCCCTGAGGCAGGTCGGAGGGCGGAGGAATGTGAGGGATTAGTGGAGCAGCATCAGTCAGAAGGAGGTGAAGACAGGGCCGATTCAGCCGTCTGTCACTCTGCCTCTGCCTCTGAATTTGGCCTCCGCTCATTCCTGCACATGTTAACTTTCAGTCCCAACCTGCCTCCTCTAACTCCACAGTTAATCTTATGATTACAGAGCGTTGTTGTCAGCACATAAGAGGAACAGAGCCAGTGGAAATGTTATGACAAGTAAGTTTACTGCAGGTGTAAGAGGTAAAACCAAATAAACAGAATTCTGGAAAGAAATGTAACTTATATAAGTAGAAACAACTGTGCTTTGACTTCAAGTGTTCCTCACTTTGTCTCAGTTTGGACAAAAGCCAGTTGGATGGATGGAAATGAATGGAAATGTAAATCTAACCCTGCCAGGATTAAATATGACCTGCCTTTGTTATATGAGACATAAGATGCAGTTAAGGCATTGTTTTTCAAGCTTGGGCCTGGAATTCAGATAGGGTCGCCTGAAATTTCTAGTAATTGATAAAAATAAAAATAAAAACTCACTAAAAAAAAAAAAATATATATATATATATATATATATATATATGGTGAGCTGAGAGACACAATCACAATACATTCATTCATTCGTTTTGAGCAGCAGAAAAAAATCAGACATTTTAAGTTGTGTACAAGGAACTAATATCCAAGCAAATATATTAATAAATAAAGATGATCAAGACAAAATAGCAATTGCCACGTACACTAGTAATAACAAAATAAATTCAATATGTAATGTTCAAAAAAGACATGACAAATTGTGAAGCTTAAACTAAAGCACTGTGGTTCTGTTTATCTTTCAAATGTTCATTGTGGTCAGTTTCAGATGCTGCAGCTCTTTCATAATTCATAGTTTGAGTTCTTGTTTGTTCAGTATTAATTGTCAGCCTTGTAAATCCAAGCTGGACTGACTGTACATATCCTGACCAAGGAAAATAAAATGCTCACTTTGTGCAGTAATCTACACCTGGCTTTTCTGCTTCCGTCCATAATAATATACATTATATAGAGTAAATGTGGGCTAAAATTAACATTTATAGCAAACTACTACATGATCAAAAACAAATTAATTTTGGCAAAAAAAAAAAAAAAAGTCTGCATTTTGAATGTGCGGGGTCACCATAAATTTGTGATGTTAAAATGGGGTCATGAGAGTTAAAGTTTCCTCAAGTAAAATAAAAAGAGAAATTTCATGCAAATTTCTGCAAATTCCAGCACTTGAGTTTTTGGACACAAATGTGATGTAAATTTTTTGACTTTATTTTTACATTTGTCACGTATTACGTCAGGACCTCTTTTGTGCATGCGGGTCACTTCAGGGTCACATTCAGTTCATATTCAAAACTGACAGAAGTCGCATTTAAAGTGTAATATGAACGAGCACACACAAAAAAATCGAATTCACCCAAAAATCCCAATTGTGCATTAAGACCTGCTGTCTGAACATAGCCTTATTTGTATGACATGAATGGAATTGTATAATCAAGCCTATTTACTTGGGAAAACCTTAAAATGCACCACATTAGCCCACTGTATTCTCTGACAGCAGTTTTTCTTTCTTTCTTTTTTTTTTTTTAATACAGACCTTTCAAATTGTCAATTCTAAAACAGAGCGACTCAGTCAGCCATTTCGACAGACAGCAGCTGTGCCAGTGCAGTCATGTGTTCGCTTATTTTCCATTGGCCTCTGCACACTGACAGTTTTCAGATGTGTTAATGTCAAGAAGTCTGCTGTGGGGTACAGAAATAATTAATTTCATCATCAGAACAATGTGTTTTAGATGTCTCAAAAATTAAATCAAGCACCAGAAAGCAGAATTAGTGACTGCTTTGAAGTTTCCACATTAGGTTTTATCACTGTCAATCACTGATATGCTCTGATGTCGACATTTAGCAAGAATATACTGAGAACGCAGCCATAAAGCAACCTTATGTTCCAGATTAGAAGGCGAAGTCGACTTTTGAAAGCTCTTTATGTCAAAATACTAATTATACCAACCATTTTGCGCAGGTCACTCTGATCCCTGTAACACTGGTGTAACTGGATATACTTGCTAAATACTGCATTAAATCATCTGAACATGCAACAGTTTTAACTGAAATATGTCAAATTAAACCTCCTCTTCGGTTCTGTTCAGTGCATCTGCAAACACAGCAAAATCACATGGGAAATGATCAGCAATAAATTGTTTGTTAATGCAAATTATAAATGGCAAAAAATCGTAAATATCAAACACATTGTGAGTAAATAAACTGAAACACACATATGATCATAGCAGCATTTTCACACATTTTGAGATGTATCCTCTAGATGTCATTTTTCATTTAACATGTGGGCGTTTACATGTAACTGAAGTTTAAAGAATAACCATTATGTCCATTATTCAGGTGTTCAGTTAATTATTGGCTTTTATTGTTATTTTATTCTATTATGTATTTTATTTTGAAAATCAAAAAAAACAAGCTCTTTATGTCAAAATGCTAATTATACCACCCATTTTGTGCAGGTCACTCTGATCCTTGTAACACTGGTGTAACTGGATATACTTGCTAAATACTGTATTAAATCATCTGGTGCATTTACAGTAAACCAGAACATTCAACAGTTTTAAATGAAATATGTCAAATTAAACCTCCTCTTCGGTTCCGTTCAGTGCATCTGCAAACACAGCAGAATCACATGGGAAATGATGTCCCTGTCAGCAATAAATTGTTTGTTAAAGCAAATTATAAATGGCAAAAAATCTTAAATATCAAACACATTCTGAGTAAATAAACTGAAACACACACATGATCATGGCAGCATTTTCACACATTTTGAGATGTATCCTCTAGATGTCATTTTTCATTTAACATGTGGGTGTTTACATGTAACTGAAGTTTAAAGAATAACCATTATGTCCATTATTCAGGTGTTCAGTTAATTATTGGCTTTTATTGTTATTTATTTAATTTTATTTTGTGTTTTATTTTGAAAAAATAAAACAAGCTCTTTATGTCAAAATGCTAGATATACCAACCATTTCCCGCAGGTCACTGATCCCTGTAACACTGGTGTAACTGGATATACTTGCTAAATACTGCATTAAATCATCTGGTGCATTTACAGTAAATCAGAACATGTCAAATTAAACCTCCTCTTCGGTTCTGTTCAGTGCATCTGCAAACACAGCAAAATCACATGGGAAATGATGTCCTTGTCAGCAATAGATTGTTTGTTAAAGCAAATTATAAATGGCAAAAAATCTTAAATATCAAACACATTCTGAGTAAACAAACTGAAACACACACATGATCATAGCAGCATTTTCACACATTCTGAGATGTATCCTCTAGATGTCATTTTTCATTTAACATGTGGGTGTTTACATGTAACTGAAGTTTAAAGAATAACCATTGTGTCCATTATTCAGGTGTTCAGTTCATTATTGGCTTTTATTGTTATTTATTTTATTTTAGTATTTTATTTCAAATATGCCCCCCCCTCCTCCAAAAAAAAGGAGAAAAAAAAAGTTAAATAAAAAAGAAAATCTAAAAGAGACAGGATGAAGTTCAACTTATATAGTCCCGCCCCCTTACACCATCTTTTTCTACTGATCACAAAGTCTCATGTCAGTCAACGTCGAACCTCGTTGTTCATTTTGTCACAATGCTACTGAAACATTAGCTCATCTGTTTAAGGAATGTGCATTTAGTCAAATTTTTTGGTGTGATATCAGTCTTTTTTTAAATAGAAAATTGGATATTACTCGTTACTTCAAAATTTAATATATTTTATTTGGTTTCTTTATTAATGATTTCCCTGTTAGGAAATTGTTTATTGTTAACCTCATTTCATTATTGGCATAATTTCAAATACATGCTAGCAAATTTGCCAGCCGTAAGAAAGGGGGGTGTTGGAGGAGAATGAATGAGGTATGCATGGATCCACGGACTGGGGAGGCGTGGGGCATGGGGGGGATTGATGCTGCGCAGAGCTTGTGAACCCTCGGGAACAAGCATTACGTGTTCCAGTACTCTGGAGGTGTGGCTTCAGGGGGAAGTCTGAAGAAAGTAGTTTGGACTTTTGAATTATGTATTTTTAAAATGTAGCTTGCTCGAACCATATTTCCAGGACCTCCTACCCCAACTTTAATGAGAGATTGGACTGAAAAAGTCACTTTTTCCTTCTGTTTCCTCTGTTTCTCATATAATAACCCTCAACTTTAATTTCAGCTTCAACAAACATCTACATTATCACTAAATTAAATACAGGAAAATACCTGATTTTCACTTAAAAATGCAAAATGCAGAGCATAATACTAGCGTAAATGATGGTAAATTACATAAGAAAAGTTAAATACAGAGGAAAAAATAAATAAATTTTGGAATCACCATAAAAGTAACACTGGGTCTTTATGGGTTAACTCACAGTTTTGGTAGAAACATTTCTCTCTGAAACAGATTTTTCCACTAACACCAAATTATTTAACAGGTGATTTATATATTCACTTATGCTGTATTTGTTGCTAATGGATGAAAGAGCATTGTACTGATATCAAGCCAAGTCAACTTTATTTATAAAGCACTTTAAAAACAACACAGTTGGCCAAAGTGCTGTAGACAGACATAAAAACAAATAAAACACATAAAAGAATTAATTAAAACACTAAGAGTAATTATACATAAAAACACTAAAAGCCAACCTCTCACAGTGGGATTTGTACTTCTGTTAGTGTACCATTTTGTAATGTAGAACTTGAAAGAACCCACAATAGCTGCTGAAATCTGTAATAAAATATGTAATATCTGTTGGAAAAAGCAAAAAGAGCATGACTGTTGCCAGACAATATCAGCAGCCTTTGTAGCAGCTTTGGCAGGTGGAAGTGTAATATGTGTTCACTGACACACGGGCACATGAACACCTCATTATGTTCCTGACAAGCTTCAAGGAAGCCTGATTTTTACAGTGGCAATAAAACATGAACAGACTTTGCTTGAGCTTGAACACAGCTACACGATTCAAACAAAGTTAAAAGAGACAAAGACAGAAAAGCAAAGTGTAGAAGAAGCTCTGCAAAGTAAATCAAAACCGGAAACAGGAATGACAGAAACGATCCCAGATAAGTGGGAGGACAGGAGCAAAGGAAAGCTGCTTCATGTGGGGGGTGTTATTTATAGCGACACACCATTTAAACCAATTGGGCAGCAAATAGGAATGTAGGGGTTAATGGTCATCGTTTTGTCAGTGCTGATTTATTGGCCCCGGACAAGGCCCCTGACCTAAAAAGCTCTTTCGTGGAAGTTTTTTTTCTTTTTTTTCCTGCTGGGGTGGGGCTGGAGTACATTTGAAGAATCACATTCCAGCAGAAGGTGATGAATGCCTTCTGCAAAATGGTAAAGTGGAACCAGTTTTGTATTTTAAAGGACCAAAGTGTGCACCAGGATTCACTATTTGGCCCACTGTATATTCAATCCCTGAGATGATCCCTGTATTAAAACTCAAATTTATAGTGGTACATAAAATAAAAATAAAAATCTCTCCTTTAGTTTGCTATTAACACTACACTGTTAGCTGTTGCTGAAAGTGTGAGTGCTGGTGTTGAAGGGTTGATTAGCGTGAAACCACAAGATAAAGCAGAGTTTTTTCATTTACATTAACTTCCTCTCAAATCATAGCTTGCACGCCCCTGTTGAATACTTTCTTTGGCATATTTATGACACTTTCACCTTTTCATTCAGATAGGAATGCAACTCAAAGTGCTCTGAGCACAGTTTTAAGGGCTGTAAAATATGACAGTACAAGCAGTAATGTAAAACAGAATGGTCCTGTTTAGCTTGTTTTAGTCCTATCACAGTGCTGGGTCTGTTCTGCTCTACTGTATCATGAGTTGGGCATGTTTAACAGTACAGTTTTACGATGCACTTTGCCAGATTTTGCTTTTTAAGTTCACGTAATTCCTTAAAGTATGTTCTAGGCCAAGGTGGAAACTGCACTGAAGTACAACTGTGGTGATAATGATATTTTTTCCCCCCATACACATCCTCAGTGTGCCCCAGGCCATGCAAACTTCACTGTACAAGACATCATTCAAGTATCTGAATATTTAACTCTCCAACAACCAAACATGTCTGTATTTAGTCAGTACCAAAATCGGAAACAACCCATGCAGACATAAGAACAAGCAAAGTGGTTTCCGGTCTGAAGCCAGTGGTGGGACGAAACCCAGGACCTTCTTGTTTTGAGGTGATAGTGTAACCACTAAACCAACATGTCTCCAAATTTCTGGATGTTAACCTCTTTTTTTTTTTTTTTTTTTTACCCTTTTTTTTAACCCTATAATGCCAAATGTATCATATTTGATACATGAGTTTTGAAACCGTCTACATGATCAGTGTGATATATTTTCTTGAAGAACCTGATGTATACAATTAGATACATGCAATACACTGATAATCCACCAGGGGGGAGGAATTCATTCACCAGAGGCCTTTCCAGTGACACTACAAGATTGTCATTAATGAGGAAGGAGGAAGAACTTTGACAGTTTTGAAAAGGAATTACCAATTTGTTAGACATTCATTCATTCATTCATTCATTCATTATCTGAACCCGCTTTATCCTCACTAGGGTCATGGGGTTTGCTTGAAGCCTATCCCAGCTACTTACGGGCAAAGAAGGGATACACCCTGGACATTTCGCCAGTTCATCGCAGGGCTGATTTGTTAGACATATTTGCATTATATTATGTTTTTGTTTGTTCAAAAATACTAATATTTGAGCACTGAGACCAGATGTATCAAATATGATACCAAGCTGAAACTTATACATGGAAGTTGATATCTGAAAAACATTTTTTTGGGTTGTTCAGATGGACCAATAAAGGCTCCAGTTTCAAAGAACTGGAATTTTCTGTCAATGATTTAATGGTTCAGGTTTTACAGGGTTAACCTTTATTTAACCAAATAAAACCCCATTGAGATCCAGATCTCTTTTACAAGGGCGACCCGGCCAAGAAGTCAAGCAGCACAAACCATGACGAAACACAGGTCATTTAGGAATGTCACAAAATAATAACAGTTTGACCAAATTTTAAAGTGCAGTGTGGTTTAAGTCACAACCAATTTTTTTAAGTGCAAGATCTGGTTGAGGTCTGCAAACAAATGAAAAACACAGGCACTGTCCAAAGCATTTTCACTGTCTAGTCAGAAAAATAGTATGAAAAACTTGTAGTGAGACGAGTTCTGGTGTTTTAGTTCCGATTGAAGAGTATTCCATTTACCACTTCCCACACCAGTTGACAACCGTCTGCTGGTACATTACATTAACCCTTTCATGCACGAATTATGAGAACCTTGGTCACATTTTTTTTCCTGAGTGTTTTTATTCCTCTTTAGGTCTGAAAAAAAACAAAAAAAACCCAAAACAATGTGATTAAAATTTTTTTAACAAACCTATTTTTCATAGAGTTACAAAAATGTCCAACGTGTGTTTAATTTTTGAAGCAAAGAAACATGTATTTAAAACGCAACATCAGAAAGTGATATACTTTGTTAAATCTATGAAATAAAAATATTTTTAATGCAGGTAATCTGATGTTTTCTGTCATTTTAACCCTTAGGGGTCACACTCTAATACTAGCTATTGCAGATCAGGTTTATCGAGAACAGCAAAGTTACAGTAATAGTATGAATGTAAGCGTATGGGATGATGTATAAGCTTCCACTGTGTTGGCTGATATGGAACTAAAACTACAAAACCCATGAATATACAAGAGAACAGCTGGAGAATAGCTGTCCACTGTAGTGACCAGTATGCATGAAAGGGTTAAATCAGTCGATGATTTGGAGGTGATGGTACGTTCAGGGACTCTGAACCAAATACACAAACTTTGCTGCAAACAACGCATTAAAAAAAATGGATCAGTTATTGTGATAACTACGATTATATTTTCTAACTAGCGTGTTGACCTGTGGGGATCCACATGTTCTAGATGTGGTAGTTTTTATGCTGTTGTGTATTCGTGCTTGTTGTACCGCATTTGTCCAGCTGTCACCACCAAAGCGTTCTGGGCATAGCAACGTGATTGTAAGGATATTGTATTCCAAAATTGCTAATATCTCCCACAATATTGGTCCTATCAACTTGCCGTTTTTGCTACTGTCTTCCTTGACCAGAAATACATAAATACGGCAAACTGCAGCAGTCAACTGTTTTCGGATTTTGTGTGATTCCCAAGACACACACATGCACACAGAGGCCACTTGGCTTTTATAATGTAAATATTGCAAAAAGAAGTTCTGCACAGTTTCTGTTTCCATGTTGTAGTGTGTTTTTCATGGTCAGGTCCGGTTCTTTCTGCTGGACTGTAACTTTGTCCACTTGTTGTAAACATATTCAATGATCTTAGCTGTGCTCTCCTGGTGTCCAATCAATCTTCACGACGCTGCCTGGAGAAAAGGTCGGCGCCATGGAAACACTGGAGGTGGGGCTCTACCACCGTCATATATGCAAATACACACAAGCTTGTTCTCTCACATGCACAACTTAAATCATGTACACTAATATGCACACACATTTTTATTTGTACAGACACAAATGTATTCAAAGCCTCACTTTTCTTGTCAGACTTTCCTTTCATCTTCTTTCATGTCAGTCACACACTCGCTCATACACACTCTATCCTCCGTCACCGGTGGGTTGTTCATAGGTCAATTCCAGGTCTGGCGTTTTGTCCCAGCATATGATGTTTTTCTGCAGTTGACAACCTTGTTATCAGTCCCTCTCCTCTCTAATTCCCTACGTCGCTCACTCTCTGTCCTCCACTTCTGTGTATGTCTGATGATCTGTCAAACCAAACTGCGGCAGCTATAAATAATTCATGGAATAAAATGTTTCTCAAACTATCGGCTGGTCCGTGGCGAGCTGATCCTCACATAGGGAACATGTAAGGCCTTGACGGGAGGATGTTATATCCTCATTCACAACATTTACAACAACATTCACAACATTACTTTAGACTTTTTACCAAGATGTTTTAATGTCATCTAGGAGATCCAGTGTCTTGACCAGCATCTAGACATGCAATTCTCTTAATTTAAAGGAGTGATATTTAGCTTTTTTAAATGGAATTCTGCATTTTAAAACATTTCCCTGTGGTCTACATAAACTGTAAATGCTCTGCTTGGGTCTGAATTCTTCATTAATTCAACTCCACAGGTCCATCTTCAACCCTATTTCTGAGTAATGACACCAGAAAGGTCGTTTTGAGCGCTGGCCCTTTAAATGCAAATGAGCCACTTCAGGCCCCACCCCCTCCAGGTTGTTGGCTGTGCTGCTCTGTCTGGTTCAACCAACAACTGAACATTTTAGGTAATCAACTCGAAGTTTGGACATATTTTCAGTATGGACTACAACTGCTGCTGCTGCTGACAAACACTTATGTCATACTCGGAGAAATGTTCGTCGGAAGTCTTGACCTTATATGTGCAAATGTCGTGATGTAACTAGTTATAAAATGTAGCAAATTAAGAGGGAATTAACCCTTTCATGCATGAATTATGAGAACCTTAATCAAGATTTCTTTCCTGAGTGTTTTTATTCCTCTTTAGGCATGAAAAAAACAATGCGATTGAAAATTTTCTTATGAACCTTTTTTTTTTTTTTTTTTCTGAGTTCCACTCAGCTGGACACCATGTATTTAATTTTTGAAGCAAAGAAATATGGATTTACTGATATATTGTGTGAAAACTATGAAATAAAAACATTTTTAATGCTGCTAATCTGATGTTTTCTCACATTTTAACACATTCTAATACTAGTTATTACTCACTTCATGGAGATAATGTGCAAAAAAACCCAAAAAAACCCTTTTTGTTTAAAAAAACAAAAAACAAAAAAACTGTTAACTGCAGTCTATTAACTATAACAAGCAATTGATTTACGCTCAAACATGTTACTGCAGATCAGGTTTATCAAGAGCAGCACAGTTAAAGTAATGGTATGAATGTCAGTGTATTATGGGATGGTGCATAAGCGTTCACTGTGTTGGCTGATATGGAACTAAAACAACAAAATACATAAGAGAACAGCTGTAGATAGTGACCAGTATGAATGAAAGGGTTAAAACAGGTTATAGAAATCTCCTTGATTTTTACCAAAATGAGTATAAAGATAGCTTTGCAGCACCTGGAGGGTTCAGCTTCAAACTTTTTGAACTATTAGGGTAAAATACACAAATAAATGAACCAAAGACTAATAAAAGTGGGTTTAGCAAAATATGACCCTTTTAAAAAGTCAGAATGTCAGATTTTCACATAATGTTGCTTTTGCATGAACTTTTTGTTGGCGTTTTGTGTTGTGCTAATGTGTTAGCTGTTTATAAGCCAACAGTGTTGATATTTTAATTTGATAAACATCATACGTATAAATGACAGCATGATTCAAATGGGATGTAAAACTTACTTGTATCTCTGGCATTGACTTTTTTTTTTTTTTTTTAGATGTGGTCCATGGGGCTCAGTCTGACAGGATGGTGCTCCACTTCTCTGAAGACAACTGACACAATTTAGGACAAGCTTTGAACCCAAGAAAGAGTCCAAAACTGTACAACTTCATGTAAGCACTTGAACATGTGCAAATCTTATATATTGAACCTTCATTATAAAGTGTTTGCATTGTGTTCTTCGTAAGCACACATTTGACTGAGACCGATAAAGGCCCAAAAAATAAAGTCACATAAAGTCCTAAAATTTGTGAGATGTAATCTACCCTAATCTTATCTGTATATATCCTATATTGTCTGTATATATCCTTATTATTGTACGTGTTTCTCATCTGTAGTATAGAGTTAGCTTTTATATATTTCAGAAGTTTTAGTAGTATTCTAGTAGCATATCATCACTATTGGACGGAAACCTCAGAAGTCCATTTTTGGTCTTTTTTGTTGTTGTTTTGTCATAAAATGATTCTACTGGTCAGTTTTCACATTGGCTTGACAGTTTTAGAAATATTTAACCAATGAAAAGTGTTGAAAACAATATATCATACATACATCGTTTTTCCAGTTTCCTGAAAAATAACCGTTTTGGACATAAGAGGTTTCTATCCCACAGCAACGATATGTATATTTAATATTTTATACTGTAGCTCGTTGCAGATGCCTACATGTTTCAGTATTTGTGTGATATTTTTATTGTTGTTTTGTTTTTTGCTTTAAGTGTTTTTGCTGGTAAACTGATTTTCATTGTTCTGTGACAGTAACAAAAGACATCTATTCTATTCTATTCTATTCTATTCTATTCTATGGAGCTCCCCTGATTGAGAAAAATGCTTTAATCCAAATCAACTTGCATACTTCATACTCTGCACCACCTGAAATCAGTATTTTTTTTTTTTTCATGGTGCTCTTTATTGGTAAAATACAGCTAAAAACTTTGCTTTGAGAAGAGAAAAACACCTTTAATTAGAGTAATAGACATGAAAAACATGTCAACCAGCAATGACACAACCAGCGTAAAAGGCTTTTTTTGAAAAAAATAAGAGCAGGCAGTCACATGCTGGTGTGTATTGTCCTCAAATTGAACTGTTCATTGTCTTCAGAATAGTTTTTCACCTTTCAGAGTGGAGTAGTTCGACTGCCATGTCTAATCATAAATGGAAAGTTTTCAAAATGAACTCGTGATTTACCGCCGTAAATGTGAACTGATTTATTTTATAATAAGTGACGTGATTTAACAGAGAGGACAGCGAGTACATCTTCGGATGTCTCTGTAAAAGCGAAACCCCCTCGAAACAACCGAGTCCCCCACGGAGAATTATAGAGATATCACCACGCCCGGAATAAAAGATGACAACTCTCCCTTCCCGCACTTAATCAATGGAGCTGACCTTTGCAGACAGCCCCTCGCTGAGTGATTAAAGCCAAACCTCAACACGGATTGTTGGGATCGTGGAAATAAAGGCGTCCAGATGGGGCGGGAGAGGAGACGATGTCCCGCAGCTCGGATTCTACCGTCATTTCCATCCATCGCCTTCCGCCACCACATACCAGCATCCAGGTAACCATTCCTCATTTCATATAGTGAATGTAGACCTTTGATACTGGTGTCAACTGTGGTCCTGTTTACAAGAGCCTCATTTTACCTGGCAAGTCATGATTGATACTTTGAGATTATTACATGATTAATTCTTTCCTCTCTAAGAAGTCGACTGAAAGTTATACATTTGTCACATAGTTTAGAGGCACTGCGTTAAGTTTGACAGTCAGATTTATTTTGTCACAAATGTAATTGCACTAATGGAGTATAATATTTTAGATTTTTAATATTTTTCCTTTGTCTTCAGCAGTGTACAATTTCAAAAATGACAACTATATCTTTGTGAACTTCGTGATATCTTCTAAGTTGGAAAAGACATCACCAAAAAAAAAAAAAAAAACAAGATTCAGGACGAAGGTGATGGAAAGTTGTATCTGTGAAAGGAATCAACTTGTGGAACAATCTAAATGACTAAACAAAGGCAGTTAAATCAAATAACACATTTAAAAACAATCAAAACCAATATGTTAGGAAAATGTGACAAACATATTAATTAAAATGTGATCCATGGGTTCTAGATGTGGTAGTTTTTATGCTGTTGTGTATCCATGCATGCTGTACCGCATTTGTCCAGCAGTCACCGCCAAAGCGCTCTGGGCATAGCAATGTGACTGTAAAGCTAGTATTTTCCAAAATTACTAATATCTCCCAAAATCTTGGTCCTATCAACTTTCTGTTTTTGCAAGTCTCTTCCTTGAACAAAAATACATAAGTATGATTAACTACAGCAGTCAGCTCTTTCCGGATTTTGTGTCAATCCCCGGACACACACACACACACACATATACACACGCGTACACAAAGGCCACTTGGCTTTTATAATATAGATTATAATCAATGTACTGTAATGTGTATTGTGTACAAGGTATAGAAGATCATTTAAATTGTAGCATTGTAGAACATATTAATATATAATGTGTATTATATTATTATAAATAATGTATTATAATAAGTATTGTAATTTATGTTAACATTGTATTATTGTACAATGTAATCATAATTATTTTAGAATGTTTCTATATTGGTGTATAGTGTATGAATATATAGTGTGCTATTACACAGTGTATATACTGGATAGTAAACTATATGGTTATGGAAAAGGTATCATGATATACAATGTAATACATGATATGGGAGAAATTGAGAGCTTTAAGAATGCTGCAATGAAATAGAGTTAATTTTTCATATGTATAACATTTTTGCATTTGTGCAGGCTTGGTCATTTTGATGTGTAAGATTTGTGTTTTATTTTGTGGAGCTAATGTGACTTTATGGTCAGTAGAAAAAGATGGGGTAGGGGGCGGGAGTGTATAAGATGAACTTCATCCTGCTCCTTTTTAAATGTTTTTTTTTTTTATGTTTTTCCTTGTTTTTGAAAGTTGATATTCAATAAACAAACAAAAACTTAGAAACTATTGATGGAAGTCGGGTTCACAGAGTCCATGATGTTTCTAAAGTAGCTTAAAAAGGACTTCATCCTGTTTTTTCTGTTTTATAATAGGAGTCATCCAGTGTTAACCCTTTAACTGCTGACGTGTCTGTGGTGAGTGTTCCGAATGTATGATTTATTGTAAATACTCATAAAAATTACACTGTTTGTGTAATTGGAAACATTTCAAATCGTGCTGATAGAATAGACCATGTTCTTTCCATAGACATCTGAGTATGCTCAGTGCACCCTCGTTGCCTGTGGAATGGGGGGGTAAAACACAGAGCAGTGAATGAGACCGTGAGACCGACTCACTATAAAAAATAGACAATTTAGACTTTTTTTTTTTTGAAACACCATTTTTGCTTTTTACTGTTTGCAGTGTTGTTGTGATTTTCCTTTTTTTTTTTTTTTTTTTTTTAATTGAGTTTTGACCATGTAACTTCTTCTTGGAGTTCAACCAGGTGTCAAAAAGCATCTGGATTGATTTAGAAAAAAAAGAGCCCCAAAACAAAAACTACTGGACAGTGTTCAGTGTGTTCCAGTTCACAGTTCATGTTCAACATCCCAAATCTCTTACTGATGTACATTCTGAGTGCCTTATTTAGTAAAAACCTGTCAAACTTCAATTCCTCTCTTTGTCTTTTTCTGGTATTCCACCCTGTTTTGACCCTAAAACACACAGTAAAACAAAACCACTGAAGAAAAAGAACACAAACACATACTCACAGCAGCTTTTATGACACTTCAAATTCACAGCAGCACGTTTACCCGAAATAATGTCTCAGGGGTTAAAGGGTAAAGGTCCATTAGTGTACCTGTTATGTTTGAGTGTGGATCAGAGTTAATATCCTTTTGACAAAAACAGATAAAACATACACTGACTCATATGCATTGATTGAAAAATTCCCCGTACATGTACATCTGTCCCTAATCCACAGAACACACATGTCTATATTCCATACATGCAGTACATATATATTTATAATTGAGCGAGAAAATTCACGTTTGATGTTTCATTACTCATATGGCACTAGGAGGAAAGTGCTATAGTACAACATGTTCTCTTATTGAAAATGGATGCAAATGCATGCACTTAAAGCTAAATTACATCATCTTCACAATCTTGTGAAATCTTAAGGTTAAGTTTTTTTTTTCTTCTTCATTTTCTGTAAAGTGCAAGTGTTGTGAAGTCTTTATGCAATATGACTGTATCCAGGATAGTGGGATTTTCAGTTGTTCCGATTTCCTGGGATGCAAATATTGAAGGGAATTTGACTGAGGTGTACTTACTGTCTGTCAGTGCTGACAGATGTATGATAATTGTCATATTTGTACGATAATTTCACCCTATGTATGATGTATGATCAATAATTCTAAAATTCCCATAATGTACAATAATTTGACCCCTTTAATACATGGCTATTAGCAAACACAAATAGAACACATCCTGCACTGTGCCTGATGTTGTGCATTGCAGGGGTGATAGGGAAATGCGGGATAATATCATGCGTGCAAAACGATCGGAGCCAGTACAATATCAAGAGCTCCGACCTGGGCTTCGATAAACCTCTCAATCTCAACCAATGGCTTTCACTCCCAAGAAGTTCTATTACGGCTACTAGCCAATCAGTAGCAGAGAGGGGGTGGGTCTTGTGGAGACGAACAAACTGGTTCAGAGCCAACAACCTCAGAGTAGCCAACTGTACGTGGTGACGGTCGTAGAGATGGAAGGTAAGCAGATGTAGATCGGTCGGATGAACTTGGACCTCTTACTTATGGGGAGGTGAAAGCCCAAACCAAACCTGATCACATCACTGTTGGAAGTGCAGCTCATCCTTCCTGATGCAGATCCAGTGGTGGATCGATGAGCAAAACTGCGTTGTACAGGGGTTGGACAAAATAATGGAAACACCTTCTATGATGCCACAATGTTAGGTGTTTCCATTATTTTGTCCAACCTCTGTATGTGCAATACTCAAACAAGTCGTCTCCATCTGAAATTGCATGAAAAGGCACTTCAGGTGCTATAATTTTCTACATTTTCTGGGGGGAGGGCCCCTGAAGCCCCTTTACATAATGTGTATTCAGTGTGAGTTGGGTGG
The DNA here is from genome assembly GCF_902148855.1 of Sphaeramia orbicularis. NCBI lineage: Eukaryota > Metazoa > Chordata > Actinopteri > Kurtiformes > Apogonidae > Sphaeramia > Sphaeramia orbicularis. Next base: position 45,362,903 of record NC_043978.1, read on the forward strand.
TTGAGGGGCCACAACACCTTATTGCTCAGGGGCCTAGGATTTCTTAATTTGCTCCTATGCAGACCTGCAAATTATTGGATGTAAGCCCACCAACAACCCAGTCTGCATGACCTGACCTGAAAAAAAATTTTCAGGCTTGAGATTGTTTTTTTTGCAGTCACCCCTGGCATTGTCTCACGTGCCTCTTTACAGCCAATCAACGCTGGACGTAGCACAAGTGACGCACCAGTGACGCACAATGTACATCAAATATTGTTATTTGAAGGAACACATGACTGTGATTTAAGTTTTTGATTTTAAAAGTTAAAGGTTTCAGCTGCTCAAGTCAAGTGTTGTTTGATGAGAATCCGTATATCATTTGTTAATTCGTTTTTCAATTTAAAAACAAAAAACAAAAAAAAACACTTATTTTTTTGTTTTTCATTTTCAAAACCACAATGAAAAACGGATAACGGTTCTTTTCTCCATTTCCCGATTTTGTACTCAAATGAAAAATGGAAAAAACGGATAACAACCGTTTCATCCGATTTTGCTATTTTCAATATAGTTAAGTTGTCTGACCCGGAAGTAGTCATTATGAGGGAAAACATAAACAGATGGAATTTTCTGAATTAACGAGATACTGTTTTCTGAAAAAAATTAAATTCGGCTCTGTTTTTCTGAATAAATTAATTCAGAAAAACAGAGCTGAATTAATTTTTTTGTGTGAATGCAATATGCTTCCGTACGTATCAAACAGCTGCTTAATTATAACAAAATATTCCTCCAGTCTGGCCATGATTCCGTTTGTTTATTTTTTTCCCTTGTAACGACTACTTCCGGGTCAGACAACTTAACTATACTGAAAATAGCAAAATCGAATGAAACGGTCGTTATCCATTTTTTCCATTTTTCATTTGAGCACAAAATCGGTAAATGGAAAAATAAACTGTCATCAGTTTTTCATTCTGGTTTTGAAAATGAAAAACAAAAAAAAAAACTAGTGTTTTTTTTTGTTTTTTGATTTTAAATTGAAAAACAGATGAGCGAATGATACATGAATTGAAGAGACACCTGATTTTCTTTCTTTTTTTTTCTTCTTTTTTTTTCACTGATTTTCATTTTTGATTTAGAAAGTGTGTTCTGAACACAATGTAGGGGCAGCCTTGGCTCAGGAGGTAGAGCGGGTCGTCCAATAACTGAAGGGTTGGCAGTTTGAATCCCTAGTCCTAGTCATGTGCTGGTGTGTCCTTGGGCAAGACACTTCACCCTCCTTGCCTCCAGTGCTGCCACTCACACTGGTGTATGAATGCTTATGAATGTTTGGTGGTGGTCGGAGGGGCTGTAGGTGCAAATTGTCAGCCACACTTCTGTCAGTCTGCCCCAGGGCAGCTGTGGATACAGATGTAGTTTACCACCACCACAGTGTGAATGTGTGAGTGAATGAATAATGGATCCAATGTATACGCTTTGAGTATGTGTTCATAGAAAAGCACTATATAAACCTAATCCATTATTATTATTATTATCACAAAAACTGGATGGACAAAGTCTATCCTTGATATGTATAGCATTTTTTTGTTTTGTGTTTAGTCCGAATTTAGTCTGATATGTGTAGGATTTTTGAGTGACTTATGGGATCTGACACAGGAATTTAGGATAGGTAAAAGGATGGGGTAAGGGCGGCGGAAGATTATAAATTCAACTTCATCCCACTCCTTTTCGAATGTTTTCCTTTCTTTCTTTCTTTCTTTTTTTTTTTTTAATTTATCTTTTTATGAGCAATGTAACAGTACATACAAAGGAGCAGAATTACAGTGCATTCATTATACATTGCCTTTTGTATCATTTTTCCCCATGCCCAATCCAACCCCAAGGCCCTCCGAGAAGGGGCAACAGCAGAAAGAACATCACAACAGTCTCTGAGCAGTAGAAAATCAAATAAGAACAAGCAGTATCAAATCTGTGATGTACAAGAATATTAATTGAGCTAATGGAAATAGAAGAAAATCTAAATAAATAAATAAAAAAATAAGTCATAGCTTGTAGATACCTGTGTTTACTTTTAAATATTAGACATTACCTACATGTATCAAATGTGACAATAATTGGTAGACAGAACAAATTACGCCAAAAAACAACAATACCTAAACAATCATAAAATAGAGTAGGGTGGAGGTGTGAGAGATCAATCTGAAGGCAGCGTTCGTAAAGATTGAAAGTAATCTAAAAAAGATTGCCATTTATTAAAGAATTTAGTTGAGGAGCTTTGTAGTGAGAGTCGAATCTTTTCTAATTTAAGAAAAAAACATAACATCTCTAAGCCAAAATGAAATAGACGGGGGTTTAGGAGACTTCCACAAAAATAAGATACGTCGTCTTGCAAGGAGGGATGTAAAAGCTATTATATCAGACTCTATTTGGTTAAAACAAGGGTCAACAGGGAGCCCAAATATCGCTATAAAAGGGCAAATATTGATATTTTTTCTGTTTTCCTTTCTTTTTATCCAAATCTTTTTGTGGTTTTAATGTTAAATTCAAAATAAACAATCAAACAAACTGTAAAACATATTTCTTTAGCAAGTTCAGTTGTCAAGCATTTTAGTCATTTAAGTGGATTGATTGATGTTTCTTCCTTATATATAAACAGATATAGTCTCCAAATATTTACGACAGAGGACCGTGATACATGATGATTAAGTAGATGGTTAAATATGACAGCTATGGCAGCTATTTTCCAACAGTGCTGTTAGTTTACTTAACTCTTTAAGTGCCAGACAGTTAAGGGGTTAATAAGCCTTAAAAGTGCCACAGAATTTGGCCGTTTTTCAGTATTTCGCGTCGTTTTTATAATATTTGAAGAATCCTGCAGGAAACCGCTCGGTAACATCCGACCGATTGCTAATTAGATTCAAAACGCACCGGACGCAGCCGATTCATTATTGATCGTAATTTGCATAATTCATAATAATAATAATAATAATAATAATAATAATAATAATAATCTTTATTTATATAGCACTTTTCATACATTAAAAACTGTAGCACAAAGTGCTTTACATGTCAGTTTAAAAATCAGTACCGCCCCCCACCCACACCCACCCTCTCACCCGCGCACACACACACACACGCAAACACACACACACACACACACACACACACACATATACATGCAAACCCACAAGCTCACACATACTTAAGAAGACTGACTGAGCACGGGTAGACCAGAACAAAAATGTACAAGTAAAAGTAAAACATCAATTTAGGAGGCGCTGTCTCAGGGAGCCATCCGCACCAGGATGCAGCCGCCGACCCCAGCGACCAGGCACCAGCAACACAGCCCCGCATCCCAACTAGTGGGAGAGGGCCAACTGGGACCCCCACCCACCAGAAAGGAGCGGACCCCAGTGAGAGAAGGCGCCACAGCCCCCGGAGTCCACAGCCGCCCCCCGGCATGGAGGGCTCCCTCTGATGAAACACCGGAGACTAAGAAACATTAAAAAGATATAAAAATATTATATTCGGTCGCGTGACCTCAAATTCCCATCTGCTTGGTCTCAAAAGGGGGACACAGAAAGAACGTCAACGAAATGTGAGAAAGAAATGGGGGTGGATGGTTTGTTTGTACACAAATATGGCGTGTTCTCCAAAGCTGATCTGATCGGCCCGTGGCACTTTACAGGTCGTTTTCGTAAAGCCGATTTAATCGGCCCATGGCACTGAAAATGTTAAGGTAAAACTGCATTATAAGCCACACTATACACAGTCTGTGGTAATGTTTTACTGAAGCAGATGGTCCTGAGCAACGTCAAATCCAGTATGTACGATAATTCCCCTCAAAATACGATAATTTTAAGCTTCTGGTTCGATAATTTGTCATTTCCCATCTGGCAACACTGCTTACTGTAGTCTTGTTGCTTACGTAGGTGGAGCAGTTACGATCACTCTGTGTACACACACTCAGAGGTTTAAAACACTGAAAAGGACCGCATGCAGCAGCCGTTTACGGACACTTAAAAGCCTCCGTGCTTAAAAAAAGTGGTTATTTTATCCTGTCTCTTGGCTTCTAAAAGTCTGCACTTACTGGCCTTCTGATGGTGTTTTGAATCTTTTCTCATCTTCCATTTCAATACGAGGTGAGAAATTACCCGAGAGGTCTGAAAAAAAAGGAAACAAAAAGGACACGAGCGGGGGTTCACAGGGGTCCGTAGCGGTGGCGAAACTGCTTGGCTGTAATTCACACCTCATTTCTGTTAAACCTCTCGATAATCCCAGAGTGCCTTTCCTTGGCCCTGGTCCAAAGCACTCTGTAACAAAACAGACAAAATAAAAAATGGTGGATGAATACCAGCAGAGGAGTGTCACAGGGGTGAGAGATTTATAATGTGAGCGGTACAAACTCCCTCGTAAATCAGCGCAAAAGGCTTTCAGGTAGGGGAGCTGGCATTTATGCAAGGAGAGAGAGAGGAAGATAGATTTGAATGAGGAAGTGTGTAAAGGTGCAGCTGTATTGCAGACTGACTCCGAAAGAGAATGATTGAACAGATATTAATTGAGGAGCAAATGAAGATATTTCTCCTGCAGCTTCAACATGTTCGGATATATTACAAACTAAGATACACTCTGCGAATCTTAGGGGAAAAGAAATGACTCATTAAACACATTTGGTTAACTCAAAACAAAAAACAAAAAAACAAAACAGAAACACCAGATGTAAAAGGTCAGCCTCCAAAACAAAACAAATACACAAGAAACTCAGTTGTATCTAGCACTGCAGATGGTTTTGGTTTTAATTGAGATGGCCACATGTATAAACAGTGTCTTTACATAAGAATGAGCATGCTAACATAATGTGTGACATAAAAACAAGAAAAGATTATAAGGAATCACATTGTTTTACTTCTTGATTGTAAAAAACTGAATATTATAATGAATTTTCTCAAACAGCAGAGTAAACTGATTACAAAATAAAGCCCAAGTATTAATACTGTTATTCCTTAACCCTTTATCAGACAAGTGACTTTTTTTTTTTGGTAATTTTCACACACATTACAAGACAGTGGCAGCAACAGTTCCAGTGAGGACAATGAGTCAAGAATCTCAGGTCCAATGTGGTCTACAGGGTCTGTAAGGTCCACCTCTGCATGAACAGTGAGTGGAGCTGCTTTGTTAGGTACCATGAAGTAATGGTACTAATGTAAGGAATGATGTTCAAAGGGATAATGTGGATGTGGACAGGGGTCTGGATCAGCACTTATGTTGGTCTAATGTTCTATAAGTGATGTTCTAATGTTCTAAAATACAAGTTCCTAGCACCTTACACGTGTTTTTCTTGTATTTTTACATCCGCCAAGGTGGTTTTGTTTTCATCGGGGTTTGTTTGTCTGTCTGACTGTTTGCAAGATAACTCAAAAAGTTATGGACGGATTTTGATGAAATTTTCAGGAAATGTTGATACTGGCACAAGAAACAAATGATACAATTTTGGTGGTGATGGGGGGGGTATTGTAATTATCCAAATAAATTACGTCCAAAAATAACGAAGCGAGACTCTCAGTTTAAAAATACACATTCCTCGTTACTGCGGCAACTTGAAACACACATACAACTTTTCAGAACCTGTGGCATACATACATCTTACTTCCGTGAAAATTCCCTATGCATCTTGGGTAATGCTAAGCCTCATGGGAAATTTACTTATCTTTATGTAAATAATCTTAGCATTCACTATTGCTTATTTTAGCTCAACTTTTAACATAAATCACAAATGAAATATATTGTATCTTTTAAATCAGAAATAAATTAACTGCAATTGCATAGGCATCATCAAATTATAATAAATCTAAACACAAATTACTTGTACTTTATCTTTCCCAAATAGTCACAACAGGGGGGACTGATCCGCCTTGACAGAGGTCTGCGCTCTCCGAGTGCTTTTCTAGTTTATATATCCTTTTTTTTTTTTTTTTTTTGAAATTCAAGTTTTTATTGAACTTTTTTTAAAACCTTGGTACATGGCACACAAGAACATGTTGTAAGAGTCAGTGTAACAGTGTAAGCATGGAAGAAATTTATGTTTTGTTTTAAGAGTTAAAATATTTGATGGAATATTATAATTATGTTATTATCTTCATTTATGGAAAATATGTTTTGTTTCATGTATAAGAGGCATTATTTGTTATATTGAGGTTAATGTAAAGCATTTTATTTATTTCGGTCTATTTATCGCTGTTATCGCGAGACTTGGTGAGAATTAGAGAAGATTCAAGTTCTGTTTTAGCCCAGACATGCTAAAGCCTTTGACGAAGCCACGTCTGCAGTAGCTGCTAAGGGAAGCTAGCTGTATAAGGTATCTTGTAATACTGTGTACATTTGTATTATTGTATATCTGTAATCACGTTTGTTCTAATTAACACGTTTATTTAGAATTCACAAAACGAAAAGACTGTTTACTACTGAAACCTCCGAAGTGACAGGTGGTCACGAGGTAGGATAGCCTTTTGTTATTTACATTTCATGTTGTTTAGGCTTCAGTTAAGTGCCTAAATCAATTGTATTTTATTTCTTTTAGTTTTCACGGCGTTTGAAAAGCTAAATAAAAGTGCCCGTCTTTAAGAAGCCCGTGCTGTGTTGTCATTTTGGAGCCACACATGTAGTATACCATCAACATTTAGCTCTAGCTAGAGACAGACCCGACATAGGCTTCATCTCACAAACACAAAAGATCAAAAATTAAAAAAATAAATAAATAAAAATGAGAAAAATTATAATAATATAAAATAAATAAAAAATAAATAGACAGGCAGCAAACACAAAAGAAAGCGGCTACATAAAAACATCAACCAGCAAATATCTGTACAGACACATACACCTGCACATGCACTCATATTCATACATACTGACCTATCTACTTTTATGTAATCCCAAAACGTGTCCCAAAGGGTCTCCCCCTTCCCTCTGTCATCACTTACTCTACTAATCATAGATTCATAGGATGCAGTTTCAGTCATTGCACAGACCCATTCTTTCATCTGTGGAGTTTCTGATGTTTTCCAGTGTCTTAGAATGACTCAACAAGCTGTTGTTGTACCCACTGAAATTACCGAAAAGTTACATTTGGTTATATTGGGTATATATACTTATATATACTTTTAAATAATAATAAATTGCATTTATAAAGCACTTTACATTCAGTGGAATCTCAAAGTGCTACAGAGAAAAGACAGATGAACAATAAAAGAATAAAATATGATATCGAACTAAAATACTAAATTCATAAAACAATGCATCATGGTGGGCCACAAAAAGGCCATCTGAACAGGAATGTCTTCAGTCCAGTCCAGTAACTGTGGAGCTCTGAAGTGGTCGGGGAGGGAGTTCAGATACAGGAGGTGGCAGAGGAGAAAGCCCGGACTCCCATGGTATGAAGTTTGGTTCTGGGGGGCGGATGCTTCGAGTGGATGTATGAGGGGTGAGGAGGTCCTTGAGGTAATCGGGGGCATTTCCATGGATGCATTTGAGGGTAATGAAGGCTGTCTTATAGTTTATTCTGAAGGAGATTGGTAGCCAGTGGAGGTTCTGGAGAACTGGAGTCATGTGTTCCTGTTTATGGATTCGTGTAAGGATTCTGGCGGCACGGTTTTGAATAGATTGAAGTTTTTGGAGCTGTTTCCAGGGGATCCCAGAGAGAGCGGCAACGCAGTAGTCGAGCCTCGAGGAGACAAAGGCATGGACTTTTGTTTTGCTACTTACAGGCAAGAAACCAAATATGGTAAATTCATTGACCTTGATTATCTACATGACAATATAAAATGCAGAGAAATTTCACAAAAGTAATAAAGTCTTGTTATGTCCTCCACTAAGGCTGAATTTCTGAGTATGTGTGAGTGCCCTCTAAAGGGTTAAATACTTCTCCGGTCCTAAGTCACCGCATGAATCTGAAAAGTGTCAAAGAGTCAACATAGAGCTGAGGAGGAAGGTGTGGATGTGTGAGATGGGACCTGTTCAGGGACATCCACGCCCCGGCCACAGAATCACATACGTATGAAGGTGTGAAAGACTTACTTGAGGTTTTTTTTTGTGCTGCTTTGCCACCTGTGAAATGCTTACCTTTAAAAATCAATTAAAAAAGTGATAATTGCATACTGCATTTGCTATATTTTCACCTTGTAACCAGACAGCCATGAGAAGGACCTGGAATAGTGTTCAAGCCCAAAAGACTCCCTTGACAAAAACATATTAGTCATATTAGCTCACCTCATTTGGTTAATCTGCTGGTATCATGTGGTTTTTGTAGAGTCTTAAAGTAGCACAGACACTCACCGGTCGAGGCAGCAGTTGTGTTTTGTCAGTCGTGTGGTTTTATAGGTGATATTCAGGTTTCAGTGTGTCTGATTGAAGGGGGGGATGCATGATGTAGAATAACCCAAAAGGGTGACGCAAAACCACGATTATTAAAGTCGGTGTTACTTTTTTTTTTTTTAAAGATAGTGGTGTGTTGAGCCAAATTCACAGATAAAGTGCTTACTTTCATGAATATCCATCTGTCCGTCCATCCATTCATCCATCCATCATCCATCTATTCATCGACCCACCCACCCACCATCCATCTATTCATCCATCCACCCACCCACCCAGCCACCCCTCCATCCATCCACCCACCCACCCATCCATCAATTCATCCATCCATCCACCCACCCACCCATCCATCCATCCATCCATCCATCCATCCATCCATCCATCCATCCATCTTCTTCCCCTTATCCGGGTCTGGGTCACGGGGGCATCATCTTGAATAAAGAGGCCCAGACTTCCCTCTCCCCTCCACCTCCTCTAGTTCCTTCAGGGGGATTCCAAGGCGTTCCCAGTCCAGCCAACAGATAGAATCTCTCCAGCCTGTCCTGGGTCTGCCCTGGGGTCTCCTTCCAGTTGGACATGCCCAGAACATCTTACCAGGAGGTGTCCAGGAGGCATCCTGACCAGATGTCCAAACCACCTCAGCTGGCTTCTGTCACTGTGGAGAAACAGTGGCTCAGTGGATTGTATCCACGCTCTTGTCCTTTCAGTCACTGCCCACAGCTCGTGACCACAGGTAGGAACGTAGATGGAACCAGTAAATCGAGAGCTTTGCTTTTTGGCTCAGCTCCTTCTGTACCACAACAGACTGGTACAGCATCCACAATAATGGCGATGCTCCCCCGATCCACCTGTTAATGTTATGTTTCATCCCTCTTTCCATGTTTCCTTCCACTGTGGATTGGGTGTCTGTACAGGTATTAAGGCCCTGGTGATCTGATCCTCAGCTGCCTAAACTGGAATATGCAGTAATAATAATAATAATAATAATTTTGCATCATTATTGATGTGTTTCAACCCAGTACAGTCAAGCATTTGAGTTTTGCAGCTCAAAATAACATGTTTCAGAGTGTGGTAGCTCTCTAACCATAAAGAACAATGGCTAACCTCCAAACAGATGTATTGCTTTAATCAGTATTCCATCAGTACATCCTTTATTTAACAATGTAAAAAGTTGTACTGCATTGGTTCAGCTTTTCTGATCTCATCAGAGTGAGTTATTTTTTAGAGAAAAAGGTCTTACAAATGTACTGTTTCACCCAAATTAGCCTCATGGTAATGCAGTTTTTACAAGGGCTAATGCGGTTAGAAATCTATATTTATTTCCTTGCATGGAAACAGTCAGAAAATATGTACGGAAAATGAATTAAATATGAAAATATGTTTTCTTTTCTGTTCTGTGTTGATGACTTTAAAGAGTTTCTGAAGAACTTGCCAGACAAGATTCATAAAAAATATTCTCCCGATTTCCTTCACTCCAGACACAGACTTCACTAATTATATCACTGAGAGCTTTTGACAACCAGAAACGCTGGCTGGCTGGGAGACAGCAGAAGTCTCGACATGTCGTCCTGAGAGGTTAAAACCAGTCGGCCAGCAGCCTGCAAACATTTAATTTTAGCATTCAAGACTGCAGTTTTGGCAGTTTTTGCTTCTTATTAATGTTCATGGGAACTGAGTCGGTGCCCGAGCACTCATCGAGTTAGAGTGGGGAGCTCTTCACAAGCTTCCACGTCTCTTCACTGCCCTCAAAAAGAGAATAATTACAGAGTACGTGCAAGGTGTAAATGACTAACATCAGTTATGAAGCAAGGTCACTGTGCAGGAAGCTGGTGTTTTGTTTCACAACCCAAACACAATAAGAATCTTTGGCAGTACTTTGGTCAAGCATGATTATTATTTTCTTTAAAAAGCGGCCTGTATTTTTCTAGCATTCTTGGTCCACTGATGTGTCACCAAGTATGGGGACAGGGTTAGAAATGTAGGACACCTTTATCCTGCAGAATGCAAAAGATACAAGGGTTTTTCTTCAATACAGTCACGAACAGCTGCTTCATTAAAAGCTCAAAATCAAAGTGTTTAAATCGTTTCACTCCAATTTCCGCCATCACTCCTTATTCTCTACACATTGCATTAATTTGATCCTTTTGCCATTAGTGCACATATAAAGCGCTTTCTTGGCTGTTGCAGGCCAGCTGTAAATACTTGAATAAACACATAGACTTTGTTGTGGTGGGCTCTGATGCTGGCTGGGAGTGCCATTCTCAAGCATGCTCTCATTAAATTGGAGTGTGCTCCCTGAAAGCTGCTCTTTGGACCTGCTAAGTGATGCAGGTGGCTCGCTTTAATACGCTGCAAAATGTATTTTCTCTCCTGTAAATCCTTATTAGCACC